>NW_011495042.1:6969506-6976232 GCF_000754665.1 Bison bison bison | reverse complement strand
GTAAAACCAAGCCCGGGGCCCGGTGGCACACACGGCCCTGCGTGGAGCTGGCCCTGACGTCTGGGAGACGGAAAGAAGCCACAGGAGACAGCAAGCGGTCTCAGCACGACTTCTCAGAGCAGACAGAGAGCAAGGGCACCTGCCCGCAGCACAGGCTGCAGGACCCACACGGTCAGCCGGAGTTTGCAGGCTTGGGCGCTTGTCTGTTTCAAAAGTGTCTATTAGCCCTACTGTGTGCCGAGTGCTCACAGGAACGAAGAAATGCCAGGACCCCGTCTCTGGAGCTGGCCCCCCCCGCCCTGGTCTCAGGAGGGCAGCTGGAAAACGCTATGCAAACATTAATGAACATTCGCTGGACCAAAGTCCAGCGCCAAACAGGGAGTGGCGTGATCCCGACCCTGTCCAGAGGCAGAGAGAAAGGCGCCCGCACCCCAAGGCCGGGCCGGGGAGCGCCGGGTGTCTCACAGGGGAGGGACTCACCCCACCCCAGGAGCCCCAGGACAGGATACCACGGGGAGGCGGGGGTGCGGGCTGTGACCCGAAGGGCTCGGCCTCTGAAAGCAGAGATCCAGAAGCAGATGGGAAGTGCTCTGAGCAGAGCCTGGGTGTCAGGACGGGGGTGGGGCGTCTGGGGGACCAGAGCCGCCCAGCGCTGCCCAGGCACCAGCTGCTGGGAAAGATTAGAAAACCATGAACCCAGGACAGGCACCCTGCAGACCGCCTCAGGCCAAAAAATTAGACCCCAGACCCTGGCGCAGACCCCAGCACCCAGGAAAAACTCAGCAGGAGACGGCATGTGGCCTCTCCAGTTTCAGTCTCAAGGATGAAACAGGGTCCCGGCCTGGCAGACCCCACACCTCTCGAGGCTCAAGCATCACAGCTTCTAAGAAACTCTCCTGACCTGTGATCTCCACGCCCCGCCTCTGAGCTCCCTGGGGTTGCTCCCCAACCTGTGGACCCTTCACCCTTTGCCCCCCGTGTGATTACAAACAGCGCCTGCTGGGGTGCAGGTGGGGCCTGACCTACATGTGGACCCCCAGCCTGAGATGCTCCCCCAGCCCGGCTGTACCCCAGTACCTGGCAGAACTCCAGAGGCAGAACCCACCCCACTGATACCTAGCAGACTGAGCACCCACTGCACACCAGGCGGGGCGGGACCCTTCACCTCTGCTCACCAACGAGGTGAGCATCACTATGTCAGTCTCGCCAATCAGAGGGCAGTTCAGAGAAGGTGGGCAGCTCACCAGGTGAATGATGCAGAGAGGAAAGACGGCTTGGAGACACTCCAAAACAGGACTCTGACCCCAAAGGACATTTGGCAATGGCTGGGAGAGAGCCTTGGTTGTCACAGCTCAGGGGTGCCCCTGGCATCCAGGGCAGAGACCAGGGACGCTGCTGACCACCTGCCGTGTCCTGGGCAGCCCCCACCACAAAGGATTATCTGCCCCAAATGTCAACCCCACGAGCCCGAGAAACCGCGATCTGGAAAAGTGTTTCTAAAAGCAGGGGCTAGAGCAATCAGGGGAGATTTCAAAGACAAGGTGAGACTTGACTTGGACTGCAAGTTTTAGAAGCTCCTTTGTTGAAAAGATGTCTTTGAGCCTGACCTACTTTCTTCAACAAAACCTCCACCCACAAATACTCCCTTTGTTCCCTGACTAAGAGGTCGGGCTAGAGCCGGGGCAGTCTGCCACCCAGCAAAACAGACATTGTGAGAAGAATCCCAGCCCAGAATAAGTCAGTGCTCTCTTACAAACGGAAGGACGGTGCATGGGGCTGGCAGCATAGATGCGCTGCCCACAGCACACACACGCGCGTGCGCACACACACACGCACACACGCGTGCACAAACACACACACACACGCGTGTGCGCACACACACACACACACACGCGTGCACAAACACACATACACACGCGTGTGTGCACACACACACAATCTGCAGTCTGGACCAGGAAGCCCAGCCCAGCCCTCAAGGCCTCTGTGGGTCACAGCGCTGACCCTGCGAGCCGCTCTCAGCTCCCACCGCTGCCCAGACGATGCTGTTGCTTCCCAAAGACACGCTGCACCTCCTGGGTCCCTCTAGGCGCAGGGCCGACCTCCAGGCCCTGTGGAGTCGTGGCCGTGGCCTTGCTGCCTCCAGGGGCCTGGTGTCCATTCAGAGGCACTCCCAACCTGTAGCCGATCACCCTCCTAGCCAGAGCAGCCCCCCTCCAAGGGGAGAGCCGACCACAGGCAAAGGGAGGGCAGACAGCCCAGTGGCCTCACCTTCTGAGTCCAGGGCCTGGATCTTCAGCTCCAGCGGGGCGTCCTCCAGGTAGAGCTCGCGGGTGGTGGAGACGATCTGAATGCCGTGGATGAGGTCCACGATGGCGTCGCAACGCAGGACCTGGCCAGTGGCTGCAGGCAGGAGTGCGTGGTCAGGCAGTGGGGGGCCCACACCCCGTCCAGCACCTCGTAGGGTGGGTGGTCTCAGGCTTTGGCAAAGACTGGGGGTGACCAACAACCCCGAAAAAACAGGGCTGGAAGAACCAAGTCACCCTTAGGAGGCTCACTCGGCCTGAGAGTAGCCCAGACCAGGAAGTAAGGGCTTTGCGGGCACATTCATTGTCCGTCTTGTACTTTTCCACCCTGGGCACCAGCATTTAAAGCTGCAGCAAGGGGCTTCCCTGGCGGCTCAGTGGTCAAGAATCCGCCTGCCAATGCAGGAGACACAAGTTCGATCCCTGGTCCAGGAAGATCCCACGTGCCGCGGGGCCACTAAGCTCAGGAGCCACCACGACTGAGCTCACGCGCCCTGGAGCCCGAGCTCCACACCAGAGAAGCCACCGCACCGAGAGGCCAGGAGCAGAGCGACTAGAGGGCAGCCACTGCCCGCCGCATCTGGAAAAAAGGCCGACCGAGGCCCAGCGCAGCCCAGAATAAATGAGCGAGCACATGGGTTTTTAACATTGTGGCAAAACAGTTCCTAGACTTCCTAGTCTTGCTCAGGCTGTGACCACTGAGCTCCCCGACAAGGGCTCTGGTATGACGAGTTCGCACCCAAAAGGACGATGGTGCTCTGAACGCCTGTCCCCGCCCTGAGATCAGGAACTACACCCAGAGCTTGTGCATCTGCGAGTGTGTACACCGTTTCCGCGTAACACTATCAAATGTGTGCTAAGTCGCTTCAGTCGCGTCCGACTCTTTGTGACCCCATGGACTGTGGCCCGCCAGGCTCGCCTGTCCGTGGGACCCTCCAGGCAAGAACACTGGAGTGGGTGGCCATGCCCTTCTCGCTCTACTGTAAAAGAGTGTGTGCACACCCACAGAGGCTTTTTTACTTGCTCCATCAATAAGATACATGAATGGCATCACCTGGAGAATCCTCTAGGGCAGAAACATAACAACTTGTGATAAAAAGTCATTCCGACTGTTCTCCAGGTATCATATAAAACTACCTGTACACGCTTAACTTTCTGAGAAGGTCATTCAGCCTCATTATCAAAAGCCTTAACAATATTTACATAGGCTGTGACCCTGTAAAGCTGGGACTCCATCCTTGGCAGGAAATCACCTGAAAGAACCCAGAATCGTTGTCTTGTGTAACGTGAGTTTCTTATGTAACACAAAACAAACATCAGAAAACAGTCTGGATATCCAGTACGGGGAAGGCTCGATACTCAGCCATTAAAACTAATCCTACAACAAAATGGGAACCTTTTCATGCCATCTTAGGCGGGGGAAGCACAATGGAAAATTCACTGCTTTCTGAGCACTCTTTGCGGCCCCATGGACTGCAGCCCACCAGGCCCCTCTGTCCATGGGATTCTCCAGGCAAGAATCCTGGAGTGGGGTGCCAATTCCTTCTCCAGGGGATCTTCCCAACACAGGGATCAAACTGTTACATCTCCGGCAGTGGAGGGCAGGTTCCCAGCGCGCCCTGGGAAGCCCCTTATGACCATAATATGGTAAATTAAAGATGGGGAAGTGAACGCTGCACAAATCTCTTCATTTTGAATCATTAAGAGTCATTTTAGTAACAAATAACAACTTAGAATGGAAGCCCCCCTCCACAGGAGGGAAGCGGGACACGTCCCTGGCAGGAAGGGAGCGGGCTGGGTGCTGCTCACTTGGTGACCCCCACCCACTCTGCAGGCATCCTGCGACCCAACAAGAGAAGAGGAAGTGTGCCCGACCACGGCTCCACAGCCCCAGCGGCCCGGGGTCTCAGTAGGGTGCTCCCACCTCCCCATCCCCACCAGGGCCAGGCCCGGAAGCCCTTACCGATGTCCTCTGCGAAGATGATGCTGGTCAGGCGGGCGGGCTGGGACAGGCGGGCCTGCACCACCGCCCTCCGGGAGCACTGCTGCTCGTCCAGGCCCAGAGGCTCGATGCTGGCCACCTCCGGCCGGGTTGACGACCTGAAGCAGGAAGACAAGAGCACACTCCCTGGAGCCGCTGGAGAGGCAGGGCTGCAACCCGAAGCCAGGGCCTCGGCCTCCGTCTGCCCCAGACTCACAGGAGAGAGGGGCCAGGTTCTGCCAGCTTCAGACTCGGGTGAGCTGGGCGGCCAAGCCCCTCTGCTGGGAACAGGCTCCGCCCGCCCCGAGCTCATCCCACAGGAGACGGGACACTTGGAAACACCCCTACGGTCAACAGTCCTGAGAGGATAATTCCCTGGAACCGGAAATAACTATCAGTGGAGAAAGTGCCTACAGCCCTCAGGGAGGAGGACAAGCCAGGTACCCGCTGATCTCTAGGCTGGGTCGGGCACGCGGCAGCTTCCCAGATGGTCATCTCCATCCCCAACAAGCTCTGCAAACCCAGAGCCTGCCCACGGGAACCAAGACAACAGGCTCGACAGCCCAGCACACTCAGGGCCAAGGTTACGTGAAGGTGGGCAGAAGGGCAGGTAAACATTCAGACGCACGGATCCGCAGAATCCGTGACTTCCCACGGAGACTCGGGGCCTTGGAGTAACCGGCTGAAGGGACAGCGTGATGAGCAGGCACCCAGGGTTAGCGTGAGGTTTCTCATCTGAGACCTGGTGTAGCAGCAGTTTCCAGGGGAGTGAGATGCGGAGAGTGGGGAGGAGCAGAGTGGACGCTGCAGTACCGGGTGAGCACGGCCACTCGGGAGGTCAGGACATTGATGCTGAGGTCAGGTGCTGAGGTTGGGAAGATGGGGATGCTGAGGTAGAGGAGACGGGGTGCTGAGCTCAGGGACACGGGGTGCAGAGGGCAAGCAGGCATTGGAGGCCACAGGAAGGAGCTAAGATTTATTCTGAGGACGATGACCAGCCCCTGGGCCATCTTGAGCAGGTGAACATTCTAATCTGATCCCCACTTTTCAGAGCACAGTCAGGGCTGCCCTCCGTGTGCTCCAGGCGGGGAGGCCCCAGGGAAGGGCACCCATGGTCCCCAGGGCTGCGTGCAGCACCGTGGTGCCCAGCAGGGAGTGGGCACTCCCGAGGCATGGCTGCCACCCCTGCCCTGGGCTTTCACTGCCTGCAGCCTCAGTGTCCTGTGTTACTCAGAAGGAAACTTGTACAGTCTGCTGTTAAAAGGCAATGGTGTGAAATATACCCAACAGGCGTCTCCAAGTCGATGCAAGCCTCTCCAAGCTCAGCACGGATGCTCAGACAGCACGAACACCCAGCACACAGCAGAATATAGCAGCGCCTCTGAGAATGAACCTCACCCCAGGCTGAGGGAGACGAACGTCTAAGCCCCCAGGGAAATGCATCTGTGGTCCCCGCACTAAGGGACATCCCCTGAGAAGAGTGCATTTCAGAGACCAACGGAGACAACAGACATTGAGCCCCGACAGGGAGAAGCGAGCAGGTCCTGGGCACAGCCTCGCCCCACACCACAGAACTGCAGAAGCTGTGTTGTTCCAAGTGATTTCAAAGGGCATCAGACCTCCCCACACGTGCACAGAGACACACAAAACTGATGAGGAAATTAACACCACATTGTAAATCAACTATACTTCACTTTGAAAAAAAAATCTGACATGGAAACAAGAACAGGAAACACGCAGAGATCAGATCTGAGACCAAGGAGACAAATGTGACGGAGGGCGCAGCTTGGATCCAGGGGACCCAGGGGTAAAAAAGGAAGCTCAGTGGACACCCTGACGCAACCCAAGCCAGCTAGACTCTAGTTAACTCAAGTACCAGGGCTACTGTTTCCCTTTCTCAACAATCCTGGTCCTGAAGGATGGTAACCGTAGGGGAAGCTGGGTGAAGGTACAGAGGAACTCTCTGCATTATCTTTGTAACTTTCCTGTAAATCTAAAATTGTTCCAAACTTAAAAAAATTGTTCAATGACAAGGGGAGTGAGGGATGAATAGGCTGAGCACAGAGAATTTTTAGGGCAGCAAAACTATTCCGTATGATCCTCCTCTGATGATACAGTCGCACACGTTTGGCTGGCTACAATGAATCGGTGCCGACTGTGGACAGTAACAGCACACAGACGCTGATTGTAATAAGGTGTCCATGCAGGTACAGCTTCCCAAGCGGCGCCAGTGGTAAAGAATCTGCCTGCCGTGCAGGAGACCTGGGCTTGATCCCTGGGTCGGGACGATCCCCTGGAGAAGGTCATGGCTACGCGTAACTCCAGTATCTTGCCTGGGAAATTCCATGGGCAGTGGAGCCTGGTGGGCTGCAGTTCATGGGGTCGCAAAGCGTCCGTCGCGACAGAACACGCGTGTGCACACACACACACACACACGCAGGC
>NW_011495042.1:6969227-6969406 GCF_000754665.1 Bison bison bison | reverse complement strand
CTCCCCCAAGTCCTGCACAGGAGCGGGGCGGGGCACCCCACGGCTGGGGGAGCCTGGGGTGCAGTGCTGATGGCCTGCGGCAGTGTTGCTTCTTTTCCTCCAGAATTTCTCACCCACATTCCAGCAAGACCACCCCCGCCCCCTGCCAGATCACAGCAGCTCCCGTCAAGGGCGCCAGC
>NW_011495042.1:6962931-6969127 GCF_000754665.1 Bison bison bison | reverse complement strand
GGTGCAGCAGTTGCGTCAAATGCACCATCTGGTGGGGGATGTTGATGGTGGCGGATGCTGGCGGGGGAGGGGGTATGTACAGGAAACTGCTGTAATTTGGGCTCAATTTTTTTAATAAACCTAAAACTGCTCTTTTTAAGAGTCTGTTTTAAAAAAGTAAGACTGCTCATCGTC
Organism: Bison bison bison; assembly: GCF_000754665.1. Classification (NCBI taxonomy): domain Eukaryota; kingdom Metazoa; phylum Chordata; class Mammalia; order Artiodactyla; family Bovidae; genus Bison; species Bison bison. Next base: position 6,968,953 of record NW_011495042.1, on the reverse strand, counting down.
TTCTGCTTCTAACTTTGAGAAACAACGTGGGATGCCTCTTGTTCAGTGGCCCAATCCCTCCCCAACCCCGAATGTCAGGCTCCTCAAGAACAGGAATGACAAGCTCTTTCCGCACTCCCTCAGGGCGGTGAATTAATCTCACTCTCCCAGTAAAGAAGTCAACCCAGATAAGAGCAGGCTGCCCTCATTTAAGTCCAAGAGGCCTGAAGTCCTCCTCCCACACCCAGGCCCTCCATGAGTGGCCCCTGAGATGCCTGCAGCCCCGAGCCTGGCCGGGAGCACCCCACCCCTCATCCAGGGCCCCCAGGGCTGCGGGGCTCCGCTAGGTACAGGGACAGCCCTGAGCTGCCCTGTCCAACAGAAATACACAGCAAATCACATTTAAAATGTCCTCGTTGCCTTACTAAAAAGCAATAGGTAGGGATTCCCCAGGCCCAGTGGTTAAGACTCTGCACTTCCACTGCAGGGGGTGAGAGTTTGATCACTGGTTGATCTTAATTTTAATAACACGTATTATTTCACCCCAAACATCCCAATCAGCCTTATGACCCGGGGGCCCCTGCATTTTGGACATAGTGAATGGCCCCGGGCCAGGCCTTCAGGGGGAAGAGAGCCCTGCAGATGGTGTCTAATCCCAGCCTGGCTCCCTGGGCTCTTAAAGAAGCCCCTCCTCTTCACACTTACGGTGGTGCAGCCTGGAGATAACACAGAGCAGCCAGTGCAGCTACCCACCCCCCACACACAGGGGAGCTCAGGGCAAGGGAGCCACGGTCCACCCTCACAGGGAGCTGGGGTGCTGGAAAACACACCCGTCACCACCACCCCCTCTCACCCGGCTCTAGGACCCCACATCTGAAGCTGGTGGGCTCATCCCAACCACCTAGAGGGCTTAAGACAGGCTGGAGGCGTGTCTCTGTCCCCCGCAGAGGGTTATTCTCGGTTACCCTGGAGGATGCTTGGAGGCCCGTGTGCTCTGGCTGTGCCTTTAAGAGCAGAGAGCCCAGCAGGGGCCTGGTGTCGGGTGTCCCTGTCACAGACGGCTGGTGTGAGTCAGTGGAAAAAGCACTTTAGAAGGTGCTCGTCAGGGATTCGAAAGGGAAGGGGACCCCTGGAACCCAAATTCAGAGTGGGGATTGCGGGCGGGGATGAAAACTAGGAGCGGGAGCAAAGGGGGCTGCAGCTCCACCCACAACGTCTCCTTACCGGAAAAAAGCCAAACCGTAGCCAAACACACAAACTGCTGACAAGGCCCAATCTGACCCTAGGAATATGGTGTTCACTGTGTTACTCTCTGTTCTTTTCTGTATTACTCTAACTTCTAAATAACAGTATTTCCCCGTCAACGTTAGACGTAACCTAGAGAGCTGCCGTGCCCTCGTTTTACGGAGGAGTGAAGTGTTGCCGTGAAAGTGTCAGTCACTCAGTCGTGACCCCTTGTGACCCCACGGACTGTAGCCCGCCAGGCTCCTCTGTCCACGGGATTCTCCAGGCAAGAATCCTGGAGTGGGGTGCCATTGCCTCCTCCAGGGGATCTTCCCCACCCAGGGGTCCAACCCAGGTCTCCCGCGTTGCAGGCGGATTCTTTACCATCTGAGCCTCTATAGCCCCCGGAGAGAAGACGGGCTGGTTAGGGCCTCTCTGAGGACCAGAGAGGGTCAGGACACAGGGTCCAAATCCAAACGTGGATGTTTCCTGCCGCTCGAATCACGTCTCAGTCCCTCAGAAGTGTCGTGTCTGCGTCTCAGAGCTCTGGGTCACCCTGAGAGCTGCCCACAGAGGAGGCTGGCTCCCTCCTGGGCTGCGAAGGGAAGAGCTGACCATGTGTGTGCAGTTCTGGAAAGCTGCTGCCTCCGGGACCTGGCAAGAGAAGAATCACCTCCTCCACACAGGGAGGACAGGCCATCCTTCATAGACACGACGGTTAATCGCCCGACAGCCCGAGCCAGGCAGAGAGAGTGGAGATAAGGGGGGATGACAGGCAGGAGCCCCTTGCATGTGGCAAACGCAGAGATATCCAGACACGGTTCTTTTAAAAACCACAAGTGTGCTGGGGGCGTGCGGGGCTCATTTCACGTGTCAGTCTGGCCAGGACATGAGGTGCCCAGCTACTGGGTCAGACATTATTCTGGGTGTGTCTGAGGGTGTTTGGGGATGAGATTAGCACTTAAACCAGTAGACCAGTAAATGAAATTACGCTCCCCAGTGTGGGTGGGTCTCACCCACTCAGTTGAGGCCTGACTAGAACAAAAAGCCCGCACTCGTCTATGCTGAGTCACTTCAGTCGTGTCCGACTCTTTGTGACCCTGCGGACTATAGCCCGCCAGGCTCCTCCATCCAGGGGATTCTCCAGGCAAGAATACTGGAGTGGGTTGCCGTGCCCTCCTCCAGGGGATCTTCCCGACCCAGGGATCGAACCCACGTCTCTACGTGTCCTGCTTTGGCAGGCGGGTTCTTTACCACTAGCGCCATCTGGGAAGCCACATATATATCTCCTATTAATTGTGGGTCTCTGGGGAACCTGACCAATATAGGGAGGGCATAGAAGATAATGAAAGGCATTGTCTACCCTGTGTTAAGCCCAGAGCTAAATCCTTCGATCCGTCAGATTACTTAACCCTCCAGCAGACACGTGTGGATAAAGCCAAACTGAGACTCAGAGAGGCTGAGTAATTTCCCCAAAGCACACAGCCATGAGTGGCAGGGCCAGGGGTCATAGCTATGTCTGTGTGAGCCCAGATCAGACAGTCCTCACACCACACGAGTGCTTTCCCCAGAAACACACGGCACCACAGAGCAGCGAGGCCCAGATGAACTATGTTTGGATTGAGTCTTTATGTCTTTTAATTAGCACACATTCATCTTTACTGTTTCAGGAAAAACAACTGTATCATCAAACGTATGAGCTCCTAAGTGTTAATACGGAGGAGCATCTCCAGTGTTCACAAAGGTAGTCATTTTGAAGGAAACAGTTCTAGTACAGGCAGGACATTAAAGAACCAACGCAGGACAGCGGCTGAGTGGCTGCAGTTTGGGGAGGAAATACCAGCGTGCATTCCTGGGGCAGCTGTGAGGGGCGGGGTCTGTCCATCAGCCGCCGTCTCCAGGGTATCTCAGACAAGGACCGAGTAGCCTCCACAAGGCTGGCCGGAGCGCTAACAACCAGGCTGTGCCCACGCTGCTTGGGGAGGACCCAGGCGAGGAAGGCACGGAAGGAGAGAAAGACACCATGTGGGCCGCAAGGGCTTCCCCGGCCTGAGCCTTGCGGGCTCAGACACGGCCGGGCACTCGACAGAGAAGACAGGGTCTGCATGGGGCAGAAGGCTGAGAGGCCCACGTGGGAACTGGCCCCAACAGCAAGGTCATTTGGATACAGCCTCGTGTTTGCCAAAGAAGCAGGTTCAGGCTCAACGGCTTTTCTGCACAAGAGCCTTCCTCTGCCCCCAGTTTTTCTGTTTGCTGTTTTAATTATTTAAATTTTTCTATTTATTTTATGTTGGCTGCAGGTCCTCCGTTGCAGCCCGCGGGCTCTTCTCTAGCTGAGGCCCACAGACGCAGTCGACCCGTGGCACGTACCGCCTTAGTTCTCTAAGCAGGTACTCACACCCACGTCGCCTGCACTGGAAGGCAGACGCGTAACCACTGGACGACCAGGGAAGGCCCTGCCCCAATTTAAACGCACTGATGCCGCTGCTCAGAAAGGAGGAGAGCTGCTTCAGCCTGTCCATCCGTCATCCCGTGCATCTTAGCCAGAGGTCAGCAGGCCTGCCCACCCTCCCTGCTCACCCTCCCTGCTCACTCACTCGCCCCAAGGCCCGCAGGAGGAGCTGGAAGGCCCTCCCCAGGCCCCAGGCACAGGCGGTGCTGGCAAGACGGCCCTTTTCTCTGCTGAGAAGGTGAAGGCCTAGGACAGCAGGGCGCTGCCACACACCAGCTGTGTGACCTTGAACAAACAAGTCAACCTCTCTGGGCTTCCGTTTCTGCATCTGTACAATGGGAAGAAAAATGATACCTGCTGCAAAGGGTTGGGGTGGATTAGATAGGATGATAGACACCTTATCACAGGGCCTCGCAGAGTAAGCTCTCAAACTCAGGAACCAGGAGCAGGTGCCCAAATGAAGCGCTTGTGGCCCTGAGGTGTTTGGCGAGATTCCAACCACAAGAACTTTTGATTTTTAGAGGGAGGAAGAGAACAGGGGTCTTTCTAGATTCTGATCACTGATGCCTGACCTGTCCATCCACTTCCCTGAGTGAAGCCTGACCCTGATCCCGGCTGGCAGGGCCCCACCACCAACCACACACAGACATCCTCAGAAAGACCGAAAATATTCGGGTCAGAGGTGGGTTTCCCGGCTGGCGGGAGCCTGAGGCTTGACTTCCGCTCCAAAGTGCTCCTTCCCCCCAGTTCCCCTCCCCCCGCCATCCCTGAGCTTATGCTGACCCCACAGCCGGTTCTCCGTGGGGTCCCTAATGAACTCATTCATTCATTCACGAATCCATATTTATTGGGTTTTGTGCAATGTTCCAGGTACTGCCGAGGCACTGGGAACACAGCAAAGTACCAGCTAAACATTAACCCCCTGCTTCACGGAGCTTACTTTTTGGGAGGAGGAGGAAAGAACAGACAAATGAGTGCGAGAAGGTGAGCTCTCAACCAGGGCTGTGGACACACAGGAGGGAAGGGCTGCGGCTTCCACCCGGGGCTGAAGGAAGCCTCGCTCAGGCGGGATGCGTGAGCAGGAGGGGCCACCACCAGGTCCCTGAATAACCGCAAGAAGGGCATTCCAGCAAAAGCACAGGAGAGCACAAAGGCCCCGAGACCACGGCAGGCATGACCCTCCTCCCCGTCAGACTCCCTCGGAGACCGAGCGGAAAGACAGAGACCACGGCGTGCTCATTTCTTGCCCCCGTTGCACGCAGCTAAGACCCTGGTGCCAGTTTTTACAGATGCCCTTTAACAGGTCGACGGGCTTCCCTGGAGGCTCAGATGGTAAAGAATCTGCCTGCATTGCGGGAGACCTGGGTTCAATCCCTAGGTCAGGAAGATCCCCTGGAGAAGGAAATGGCAACTCAGTCCAGTATTCTTGCCTGGACAATTCTACGGAGAGAGAGCCTGGTGGGCTACAGTCCATGGGGTCGCAAAGATTTGGACACGACTGAGAAACTAACACTTCATTTCATTTTGTTATGGAGTCTCTTCTACTCCAAATTTGCCGCATTCTCTATCATAAGTGACTCTTGAATGCTCTGCACATATTGAGACCATTATATGGCTTTTCTTCTTCATTTGGTTGATAGAAGAATTGTTTATTGTCGGTCAAGCAATTACACTGATTGGTTAGTATTAAACCAACCTTGCATTCCTGGGAACCAGCCCCAGTTGGTCATAATACATTACTCTTTTTATATTTTTCTGGATTTGATTTGCTATTTTGTTAAGGAATCTTGAACTCTGGGTCTGTGAATTTCTTTGTCTTGTAATATTTGTGCCTGGTTTGCAATCAATGTAATGTTGGCCTCATAAAAATAAGCTAGGAAATGACTGTTCTTTCTCTCTTTCCTGAAAGAGTTTATAAAGGATTTGTACTATTTCCTCCTTAAATGTTTCACAGAATTTACAAGTGAAGTAACTCGGGCTTGCAGTTTTCTTTCTGAGAAGGTCTGTGACTATAAACTTAATTTTCCCAAATATCCTAAGTGGACAAGGTGTTCTGAGAACCCTCCCCCAAGTCCTGCACAGGAGCAGGGCAGGGCACCCCATGGCTGGGGAGCCTGGGGTGCAGTGCTGTCCTCCCCCAAGTCCTGCACAGGAGCGGGGTGGGGCACCCCACAGCTGGGGAGCCTGGGGTGCAGTGCTGTCCTCCCCCAAGTCCTGCACAGGAGCGGGGCGGGGCACCCCACGGCTGGGGGAGCCTGGGGTGCAGTGCTGGTGGCCTGCGGCAGTGTTGCTTCTTTTCCTCCAGAATTTCTCACCCACATTCCAGCAAGACCACCCCCGCCCCCTGCCAGATCACAGCAGCTCCCG
>NW_011495042.1:6962168-6962831 GCF_000754665.1 Bison bison bison | reverse complement strand
GTCAAGGGCCCCAGCTGAGCAAACCCAGGGTATACATGCCATCCCCACCCCACCCCCCACACACACACACACAGAGCCGGGTAAACGTGCACACGTGGTGTCATTCCTGCAGGGGACCCGTGTTGGGTTTTGGCTGCCCAGCCTCCGCCCCCTCCTCAGTAACAGCACCCAGCTTTTCTGTGGGTGCTGCTCTTCTCCACCCTCAGACCATGAGGTTCCGGGTACCCATGCTCCTGGGACACTGGGAGGCCTGGTCAGTCAGCACTGTGAACCCTGAGCTGGAGGGGTCCAGACCCAGGGTGTGCCTCACCAGCCCCCATGGGGTTTGCAGGGCTGGAACTGCTGTCTAGGGAGCCCCAGGCAGAGGTCCAGACCTAGGACCTCAGACCAGGCTCTGCTGACCTCACTGAGCCCTGTGTGCAGCCTGAAATAAACTCTGCCAAAACAGTGTTTATTTAAACTTTACATAACTTCAAAGTTTATTTAAACTTTATTTAAACTATTGTAGTTTGAGTTTCCTGTCACATGCAGGCAACTCAGAAGAGTCTGCTGCTGCTACTGCTAAGTCACTTCAGTCGTGTCCGACTCTGTGCGACCCCATAGACGGCAGCCCAGCAGGCTCCCCTGTCCCTGGGATTCTCCAGGCAAGAACACTGGAGTGGG
>NW_011495042.1:6957188-6961970 GCF_000754665.1 Bison bison bison | reverse complement strand
CCATTTCCTTCTCCAGTGCATGAAAGTGAAAAGTGAAAGTGAAGTCGCTCAGTCGCGTCCGACTCTTAGCGACCCCATGGACTGCAGCCCACCAGGCTCCTCCGTCCATGGGATTTTACAGGCAAGAGTACTGGAGTGGGGTGCCGTTGCCTTCTCAGAAGAGCCTAGCCAAGTGAAACCCCGATTGAATTCTTCAAGACATGTTGTCTCATTTCATTCAAACTATTGGTACTATATTTTTTAAAAAAGAAAAAAAATGTCATTTCTTATGTGCTTATTATGTGTCAGGCACAGAACAAAACACAGTACAAATATTTTATTTGCCTCCCAACAATCCAACTGAAACTTCCATATGATACCCATGGAAACAACAGCATGGATGGGATGTAACTTGCCCAAGGATACATTCCTAGAAACACCTCAGTGAGGCTGGTCTCTAGACCCCTCACCTGGACACCTCCCTCCCCTCTTGTGATAAATGCACCCAGATTGTTCAAGACAGAGCCAGCAGACTCCCTCTACCTGTAGTTGGACACAGGAGCGTCCAGCCTGACAGACCTCAGTGAAAAACGACTCCATGTCCTCAATTACCCCGACCCCACTTACATCCTTAATCCTGCTTCTCAGTGTGCTGTCCACTTTCCGAAAACCCTCCTGAAGGAACCTGAGTAAAACAGCCATTGATGAGAAGGCCTGGCACATTTCCCGGGCATCCCAGGACTGAGAAGGCACAAGTCTGTGACTTGTCTTTTGTTTTTTGAAGTGGGCCTTTTTTTTTTCCCCAGTCTTTATTGAACTTGTTACAACATTACTTCTGTTTTATGTTTTGGGGCATTTTTGGCCAGGAGGCATGTGGGATCCTAGCTCCCCGACCAGGGATCAACCCCACACCCCCTGCATTGGGAAGCAAAGTCTTAACCACTGGACCGTGGGGAAGTCCCTGTGACCTGGCTTTGAACTTGGCTCTGCTCAGTTCCCTATTTGTGCAGTGGGTGGTCACTCTTGAGGTGTTTTGTTTTCAGGATTGAGTGGAGAGTAACACGCAAAATATGCAAAGGAATGAGCAGAAAAGCTGGTTCTGCTCTTTGGCTGCCTCGGCCGCCCCCACCTGCAGTATTCAAGCCCCTGCCTTCGGACCTGGGTGTCTGGCCGCCCACTCACTGTGGCGGCTGCCTGGACGCTGGCGCCTTCCCCAGTTTGCAGCCCCTCTCTTTCTACATCCAGTTATATCCAAGTTACCCTCCTATCATTATCCTACTTTAAAAAAAAAAAATTGATTCTTCTTTATTGAAAATTTACTTTAAAAGTTTTAAAGTACCACGCCCTTTAGGCCACGCCCTGAGGCATGTGGGATCTTGGTTCCCCCAACCAGGGATCTAACCCGCACCCTGCAGTGAAAGTGCAAGTCCTAACCACTGGACCAGCAGGGGAGTCCTGCAGAAGTACTTAAAGAGGAAACTGTCTATCACCAGTGTAAACAGAAAGCCTATATGGTTTGCCATCCATCTGAAGCAACATAAAAACAAACATCAGTCCAAACACTGTTGCTACTTCCAGAGATGGGGTGAGGAAGGAAACAGGCTGATATCACCTGGTGTTAAGGAGACAGACTGTGGAAGTCAGGGCTGGAGAGGGGGAGGAGCGTTAGCGGACCGGGACTCAGTCTCAGTTTGGGAAGATGAAAAAGTTCTGGAGATGATGGCGGAGACGGCTGCTCAACAACGTGAATGTAGCTGATGTCACTGAGCTGGACACTCAAAGACGGTTACTTTAATGATATGTGTATTTCACCAATTAAAAAAAAAAAGAAAAAAAAATAGAAACATGTTGGTGCCAGAAATGAAATTTATCTTCAGGGTGTCTAACCGGACATGGGAACCCAAGGACAGGGGAGGTCAGGAGTGGAAAAAGGAGAAGTGATGGTTTTGCAAAGAAGAGGTGGGTGGGGGCAGAGGAAGACACAGCCCCCCTCCACCCACTGCCTAACCGTCCCCCCAACACACACACACACACACACACACACACACGGAGGCAGAGCTCACAGGGCGGAAGTCACCACAAGAACAGAGTGGGGTGAGGGTCAGGGACAGGAAGGGAAGCAGGTCCACTCGGTAAACACACTTGCCGTCACCTCCTCCTGTGGGTGCGGGAGGGGGGACCCGAGCACCCATGGGGGGGCCAGGACCCGTGGGCCGGGTTGGGTGGGAGGGCCACAGCCAGGGTCACCAGCTCAGCAACCCACTCCAGTACTCTTGCCTAGGAAATCCCATGGGCAGAGGAGCCTGGCACGCTACAGTCCATGGAGTCATTAACAGCTGGACACGACTCTCCGACTGAGCAAGCACCCAAGCAATAACATGAAATATCAAAAAAGAATCAGGAACTTGTCACAAAACCAGCAATACTGGTGTGACGGGAGGGGTTCAGTCAGGTCTGGCCAATTAGCCAGAGGCTGCACATCCCCAAAGAGCATGGGTCAGAAGGCACCATTCCCTGTCCCCTGTCCCCTTCTGTGGGCTCTTGCTCGATGGAAACCACCACTCAGTCCCCCAGAGCACCTCCCTCCCGAGGCTTGCGCTGACATGTGAACAGTTTTGACTTGATAATCTCTACAGTTCTCCTCACCTTAAAATTGCCTGAGTATTTGATGCTATAAAATCAAGAAACAGGAAAAGTAAACTTAAAGCCTCTGGCTCAGGTATGCAATGATCCAGAAAACTGGGAGCTGGGCTGAAAATTCAAAGGCTGAGCAAAAACTCCCCCAGGGTCCAGGGGCATTCTCACGTTCTCTGTTCTCCACCTCACAGACTTCACAGTGACCTCCTTGGTGAAGAAGAAGGCGGATAGAAAGCTTGCCTGCACACCCACTCTTAAAAGTTCCAGAAGAGACTCTTCAAAAACTAAAAACAACACCTGACTGGACTAGGAAGAGTGGACTGAAAATAAACATTTCCAACGCTTGAAGAACAAGATTTTCCCGTGACGTTAAGGGAGAAATCACAGCACCAAACACCTCCGAGACACTTAAGACACTTAAGCTAAAAAAACTATGGATCAGATTCAAAACAAGTTATAAGGTACTTAGCACTCCTCTGATGCATCAGAGATTAGGAATTTTGTTGTTGCTGTTTTCCCCCTTTCTCCTAAGAAGCTAGATAGGTAAATTAAAATCCATCAGTTTTTCCAAAAAAAGCAGTTAGGGGGAAAAAAACAAAACAAAACAGTTGTTACTTCAAAAACAAAAAACACAGCTCTAGAATCTCAGGAAGTAGCACACAAGGACATCCAAGGGGGTTCGTTTGAAGCCAGCTGTTTGTAATAGTCGGCTTCCTTTTCCTTGCCCCCATATCAAGAGAAGAGACATCCTCAACCAGAGAATGAGCACAGTCTCAGGCGAAGTCTGGCCTGACAGCTGATCCGCCAACACCAGTCAGAGCCCTGGACAAGGATGTAGAGAAGTTAGAGCGAAGATCAGCCTCTGATACCAAGCCAGAAACACGACCCACCAGGTGCAGCAGGCACTAGCCCAAAAATGCATTTGGCTAACCTGGACTGTCGTTTCAGGAGACCTTCAGAAAACAAATAGGTACTATTAATGCATGCATGGGGGCTCCGTGGGTAAAGAATCTGCCTGCAATGCAGGAGATGCAAGAGATGCTGGTTCAAGCCCTGGGTTGGGAAGATCCCCTGGAGGAGGGTTTGGCAACCCACTTGAGCCTTGCTGCCTGGAGAATGCCATGGACAGAGGCGCCTGGCGTGCTACAGTCCATGGGGTTGCAAAGAGTCAGAGACGACTCAAGTGACTCAGGAGAAAGCAGTCGGAGCCCCAGCAGCATGCTCTGTCGATGTGCACGCACTACTGGCCCCACAGACTTAACACACGCTGGACTCTGTAATGCGATCACACCTGTTACAGTCTAGCCTGGAAACAGGCAACCAAAGGAAGGAGCAGGGTGTAGCAGTGGGCGGCACCCCTCCCTTTCATCTCCAGCAAGGTGGCAGGGAGGTGTGGTAGAGCCTCAGCCACACCCAGCACTCAGCACCCCGCTAGGAATAGGAGTGGAGGCCACTTCAGGCCGCCTTCTTCTCCATCCGAGGGATGGAGCAGCTGGACCGCATCACCCAACCACCTTGGGGTGAGGCGGACCCCTCGTCTCATTAGCTCCTGGGGTTCCCAGATCACACCCCCCACAAGGTGCAGAATTCCTGAGCCCCCAGCAAGCTAGGAATCCAGGCCAACCCTGCTCTGTGGGCAACCTGGGGTGAATCACCAATCATTCCTTTGCATCTTTCATCTGTAATGTAGGTGTACGTGTTAGTCGCTAAGTCCTGCCTGAGTCTTTGTGACCCCACGGACTGTAGCCCACCAGGCTCCTCTGTCCATGGCCTTCTCCAGGCAAGAATACTGGAGTGGGTTGCCGTTTCCTTCTCCAATGTAGGTGTATCATGTGTTAAAAACCAAGGGTTTGTCCGAAAGATCTCTCATCAAAGGCTTACATTCCTTCCCAAGACGCTGCACTGCTGACTCACCTCCCACGCACACCTTCCCGGCTTGCCCACAAGCCAGGTTCCCACACCAGTCCGGCGCCAGGAACGAGTCACCAGACAAACTCCAGCGAGCTGCCTGGGTCCCCAACCCAGGGCTCTGCAGGGCGCCAACTACCCCTCCCCGAGCCTGAAGGAGAACTGGGTGCGACCACGTGGACGCGCATCCCGGGCCGGCAGCTCTCCCCTGCGACCCTCTCCACCAGCAGAGGGTCCCTCCGGAAGGCCCGGACCGAC
>NW_011495042.1:6956071-6956556 GCF_000754665.1 Bison bison bison | reverse complement strand
CCCGGGCCCTGCGGGGCGGAGCGAGGGGCTGGGGCGCGCGCCGGGGCCCCGCGGTGGGTGGGTGAGTGGGATGGGGCGTGCGCCCGAGTCACCGCGGGCAGGGTGAATACGGCGCCGGCCTGCAGGCCACCCCTCGACCACGCGGGAAGCGCTGCACAACGGTTTCCTGGCCTCCACGTTCAGACCCCTGGTTTCAGACTCCTCTCTGCCACCTGCAGCCGTTCACTGGGCCCCGTGCAGCGCCTCTGGCCAGTGAGCCTGGCCAAGGCCCGACAAACAAGTCAGCTGGGCTCTTGAGACCTCGAGCTGGGTCAGAGGAGACCCCCATCAACACGCGAAGGAACAGGCTCCCAGGAAATCCGGAATGTGTACGCATCCTGGCCTAGGCATCCAAAAGAGGCGCCCAGTTCCTCAAGTATAAGCCACCTGCCGAAGTCCTGGACGCTTCTACCTCCCCCCAGGGAGGCACTGTGACCCCCAGTTCT
>NW_011495042.1:6934642-6955795 GCF_000754665.1 Bison bison bison | reverse complement strand
GCACTGTGACCCCCAGTTCTCGAGGAGAAACAAGGTGAGTTGGCCTGAAGGCCGCTCAGCCACGAAGGACAGCGCCGAGGCTCTCAGACCCCAAAGCCCAGTTCTCTGCGCTGCACCCACTCTCTTCCTTCCGGAAGCCACGGGGAGGTTACTCCAAGGGCAGATTTAGGGGCCGACACCGCCAGCGCATATCCTGCCGCTCCTCTGCCCTCAACCGCGCAAGGGAGGGAACGCTCAGCGTCAGTGAATTCTGGGCGCAGAAGTCTGCGATCTTAAATTCAATCTACGGGTTGTGCTCTGGGTTTGTAGTTAGTTGTCTTTGTCCTGACTTACAGGAGGAGAGGGCTCAGCATGTACCCTACTCCCAGTTAAGATGCTGATCTGCTGCGCTGCGGGGAGGCCCCAGCCTATGGGAGGTCAGGAAAGGGCGGAGCAAGTGCTCAGGGGCCCCTAGTGTGAAGGGTCCAGGAAGTGTGCCCTGAATTGTAACCTGGGAGGCCCCTTGATCCCCTGGAGGAGGGCATGGCTACCCACTCCAGTATTCTTGCCTGGAGAATCCCGTGGACAGAGGAGCCTGGTGGGCTGCAGTCCGTGGGGTTGCAAAGAGTCAGACAGGACTGAGCGACAAACCCTTGGGCTTTTCAGGCCCCTTGATGACCCTGTCTGAGGGTGAAGGGAGAGACTGAACTTCAGTTCTGCTGGGAAAGGCTTCTAGGAGGAGGCAGCCCCTGTGTTGGGCAAAGACATCTTACTGGGTCTCAGAGAGGCCCCGATGGCCTAAGCCTGCTCCTCAGGGGCCAGCCAGCTTTGCAACAGTAGGGAGGGGTGTTTGGGGATCACCCTCAAAGCCTTTCCTGGCGGCTCAGATGGTAAAGAGCCTGCCTGCCGTGTGGAAGACCCAGGTTCGATCCCTGGGTCCAGAAGATCCCCTGGAGAAGGACATGGCAACCCACTCCAGTATTCTTACCAGGAGAATCCCGTGCATGGAGGAGCCTGGCTGGCTACAGTCCATGGGATCACAACGAGTGGGACTCGACTGAGCTATTTCACTTTCACTTCCACTCAAGGCCTAAAGGCCCAGAGATCTCTGTGAGCTGGGCTCTTCCCTGTGTGAAGCCAAGGGCTCTGGGAGGGGAAATTCCAGCGGGCTCTCTTATGTAAAGAAATAAGAGTTGTATTAAAAAAACAGCCCGAGAGTGGGTATCTGTGAGGAATTCTTAGTGTTCTTGTTTGCATATTTTATTGATTCGTTTTTTAGTAAATAACGGATGGTTTAAGCTAAAAAGGCTGAAAAGAGCTCATAGTAAAAGTGACTCCCCCCTTCTCCCCCTCACCCAGCTCCCTTCCCAGAGGCAATCAGTGTTTTCTATTTGGGTATGCTTCCAGACAGATTTTATGCATACATAAGCAAATACATGCATGTATACATTTGAAATTCATGATATAACTCGTCATGTTCCAATCTGCCCACTTAAATTGGCAAACCAGGAGCCTTGCCCAGCAGGTAAGTAAATACAAGGGACTCGGCGGGCCATCAGGGATCTTAAGCCCCTCTGGCCCATCGGAAGCATGAGTCCCTGTGTGAAAGGACCCACCTTTCCAGATCTTCTGATTATTGAGGAGAAATCAGTGATGTCGATTCGTAGATAAAACATCTTGACTGTGAGTGAATGTAATTTATCTTGGACATTTACCCCAGGAAAATGAAAGCTTAAGCCCATACATACAAAAGCCCATACATACAGTGTTCAAGGCAGCTTTATTCTGACCAACCCAACACTGAAGACAGCATAGGAGTCCTTCCACGGGTGATGGTTAAACAGACTGGTCAATCGACCCCATGAAATGCTCCTTGGCAACAAGGGAAAACAACTGATACACTCAGTAACTCGAATTGGAAGGAAATTATGCTAAGTGGAAAAAAGCCAATCACAAAAGGTTACATATGGCATAATTCCATTCATATAACATTCTTTCAAATGGAAAAATTGTAGAACTGGAGAACAGGTGAGTGCTTGACAGGGGTGAGAGCCAGACAGGGGAGGGGTAGGTGGTGATGCGGCTGTAAAATATGAAATCTTTGTGGGGATGGACATGCGTCTTGACTGTGAAAAAGTGAATGTGTTAGTCGCTCAGCTGTGTCTGACTCTACGACCCCATGGATTGTAGCCCACTGGGCTTGAAGCCCATGGGATTCTCAAAGGCAAGAATACTGGAGTAGGTTACCATCCCATCTCCAGGGGATCTTCCCAACCCAGGAATTGTAGCTGGGTCTCCTGCATTGCAGGGTAAACCCTGGTTACAATATGTCCTGTGGGTTTTTTTCTAATTGACACATACTTGATTTATTGATACAGTGTTGTCTTAGTTTCAGGTATACAGCAAAATGATTCATTTATTTGTTTTTCAAATTCTTTTCCCTTATAAATTATTACCAGATACTGAGAGAGTTCCCTGTGCGTCCTATGGTTCTGTAAGAAGTCGCCGTGGGCGGGGTGGGGGGTGGGGACTGGGAAGAGGGTGCGCAGGATCTCTCTGTCTTAAACATGTCTCTCTCTGTGTCTTGAAACTGCATGGGAAGGACTTTCCTGGGGGTCCAGGGGCTAAGACTCCAGGCTTCCAATGCAGGGGACCCGGGTTCCATCCCTGGTCAGGGAACTAGATCCCACGTGACACAGCCAAGACCCAGCACAGCCAAATACATAAATAAACACTAAAAAAAGGAGTTGCCTGTGAAGCTATAATTACCTAAAAAGAAAGTTAATTATGCAAACGGAAAAGCAAGCGTACAAACAGGCCTAACAAAATACTCTGGGTAGACACAGCTTGTTGACCACCCGTACGCTTACTCTAAGGCAGTCAGGAGATTTCCCCTGAGGAAACCAGCCAACGGGAAGCAACAAAATGACGGACAGAACATTTCCCTTCGCTCTTTCTTTTGCCCTTAGCCCTGCCCACCCCAGCCCCGCCCAGCTGCCCACGAACCTGGTAAGGGGCGGCGTCTGGGTCCCAGACTCTAAGCAGCACCTGCCCTCTGTGTGTGGGCTGTGTGCGCGCCCTGCCTCTCGGTACCTTCTCTGGGAATCGAGTGCTTTATCTGAGTTTCAGGGGGATAGGGGGCCTGGCCTGAGCAGGCCATGCTGCCCCAGGCACAGAGAGCCCCGGGGAAGGAAGGGACCCCACGTTTGTCTGCCCGATAAATAAAATGAGATAGGACAGTGACTTCTCTCAGTATGCACCATGCCTGTCGTCTCCTACCACTCGGAAAAAATTTGCAGAGCTGAGGACCACCGGTACTGGTATTTCCTATTTGTCTTCAAACCAAAGCTTCACACTTATTTAAGAAGGAGACTTTGTCAGTTCTGTAAATAGGAACGCAGCATCAGTTGCTCAAATAGTAGCCATAAAATAAATACGAGACAATAGGATGCCATGATTCTACCAGGAGACACTGCTTGCAGAGCCCAAGGCCCACGCTCTCTGTTCCTGGGCAGAGGACCAAGCCCCGGCCAACAAGGACCTTTCTCCAGGAGCGAATGAGGGTCGAGAGGGGATTTCAAAGGCCAGCAACCTGCTTCTACTGGCATGCTGTCATATTAGAATCTATCTCCCACCTTTTTGCAACAAATACATTTTTTAAATGGTGCAGTGGAGAGGCTCAAGCATTCACAGCAGTTGCTAGAAGAGCATAATGAAGCCCCCGGCGGGACCATCCACCCCCACGACCCCGGCCGTGGCCAGCCTCGCTCCTTCTGCACCTAACCCCAGCCCCTCCCCGTCTCATTTTGAAACAAATCCGAGACATCTTACCATTTCATCTGCATTTCAGTGTGCGTATCGCTAAAAGAT
This sequence comes from Bison bison bison, assembly GCF_000754665.1. Classification (NCBI taxonomy): domain Eukaryota; kingdom Metazoa; phylum Chordata; class Mammalia; order Artiodactyla; family Bovidae; genus Bison; species Bison bison. Next base: position 6,951,946 of record NW_011495042.1, on the reverse strand, counting down.
AAGAACCCTTTTACATGTACACGATAACCACAAAACTATCACATCTAAAAAACGACCAGTAATTCCTCAGTCATAAAATATCCAATCAGAGTTCAAACTTCCAACTGTCATAGTTTGTTTGTTTTTTCACAGTTTGTACTTTCAGAATCCATCCAAGGAAGGTTCACATGTTGCAAGGGGCAGAAATGAGCTTTTAATCTGCAGGTTCCCCGCCCGGCTCTCTCTGCCTCCAGGCATTGTCTGTGTTCCTCTTGCGATAGCAGTTCTTCTTTAGAGCACCCTCACTCACGCCTGCCCACCCCCATGCCATCCACCTGTGGCACCTGCCTGGCAGCAGTGGTCCTCCTGCAGCATGAGGCCACAGCTAGCTTCTGGTCATGGTCCCTGAGGATTTAGGAAAAAGGTGGGGGGTCCCCACTGTGGGCCTTTAGCACCGTCTCTGAGCTGGAAACCTCAGCATTTACAGAAATAAAAAATAAGAAAAAGGCTCGCCGCAATGGAACAGCTTCAACCCTGGCAAAATGCTTTCTAAAACTTCAAGGGAATGGCACTGTTTAATTAAGCAGAAATTGCAGCTTTTTACCAGTGCTCAGACATGCTGCCTGCTCACGGGATCTAATTGTGATTTGTGCATTCATGCTCACGAGGGACGGTTTTCTCCCACTTGCCACTTCCATCCCCTGCCAGATCAGGGAATGCCCGGGCCAGTCCTCTGTCCCTGGGCCACCGAAGCCCTCATGCTCACCCCCTGCTCTCTTCTTCCCCGAAGACCTCACTGTGGGACAGTGGAGGCAGGAAAAGCTGGCTGAAGCGCCACACTGTCAAGCCCCTCAGAAGCGCTGGCATGCGTGCTAACCCAGCCACCAAGCCTGACGCCAGCAGCCCTGGAGGAACACACAGGGGCTCTCGACCTCACCAGGCCGCCGAAAACTGGAGGAGGGGGGACGTCCCTGGTGGGCCACTGGCCAAGACTCCGTGCTTCCAAAGTAGGGGCCCTGGCTTGGATCCTTGGTCAGGGAACTAGATGCCACACTCCACAACTGAGAGTTTGCATGCCACAACGAAGGTGGAAGATTCTGCACAGTCAAATAAATAAATCTGAAAAATACTGGAGGAGAGTATGTCCCAACCCTGGCTTCCCAGATGGGCCCTGCCCACCACCAGGCAGCGGACACTGGTACCAGAGTGGTCGACACAGACCACAGTACACGCCTGCCTGGCCCACCCTGCAGAGCCCCCCAGATGCCTTCGGCAGAAGAGTCTAAACTCCTCCGTGATCTTCAGGCCCCTCCGGGTATATCTGCTTCCCACACAGCATCACCTCTTCCATCCACCTCTAAGGCCCTCTCCTCCAGTCTGGACACACCTGGCTACTTCAACCTCTTAGGGGCGAACATTTTTTTCTAACACTCTTTTATAAGACAAAATTATTTTTTTGATTTTTTTAATTAAAAAATATTTTTATTTTTATTAAAAATTAAATATTACAGCCCCAAAGGAAAAGGTAATAGATTATTCTTTTTAATTATATTAGTATTTTTTTTAAAAAACATACATATCTGCCCATTGCAGTAATAAATAACATCAGGGTGTACAGGTCCATTTACTAAATCAGAATGCAATTAAAAAGAAATTTGCAGTTTCGGGGGGCTTCCCTGGTGACTCAGTGGTGAGGATTCCACCTGCCAATGCAGGAGACACAGGTTCCATCCCTGACATGGGACAATCCCACACGCCGCAGGGCATCTAAGCCAGTTCACCACTGTTGAGCCTGAGCTCTAGAGTCTGAGACCTCCAGCTACTGAAGCCCGCAAGCCCTAGAGCCTGGTCTCTGCAACGAGAAGCCACCACAATCAGAAGCCTGCACACCGCAGCTACAGAGTAGCCCCCGCTCACCGCAACCAGAGACAAGCCCGTGAAGCAAGGAAGACCCAGCATAGCCAAAAACACATAAATCAATAAAATTATTTTAAAAAATCATTAAGATGATAAACTTTACATGAACTTTACCACAACAACAAAAAAACTATTAAAAAAAAAAACCCTTAACAGTAGCCACAGTAACTCTTTGGAACTTAAACCTACAAAGGCTTTCGGGCATCTGTGTATTTCATCCCTGTGTGATGAATTAGAAACATACGGTGTGTCTTTCATCACTGACATTAATATTGCCTGTGCATGGTGGTTACAGAAACCAGACAAACTTCAGTCCATCTTGTTACTGTCTTCAGCATCTCTGGACAATGCACCTTCATGCTGTGGGCAGCCCCCAGCCCATCCTCGGGCACAGCTTACTCTGAGGCCTGTGCGTATGCTGCTCGGATGCCTTCCTTGCTCCCTTTTGGCTGCGTGGCCCTGAGAAGGTAATTGGTTACACCTTCATTGACAACATGGCGTTCCTCATGGTCTGCAAGGCACAGAGATTCCATTGATAGGACATGTAGCCTTAGGACAGGGCTTAGGACACTATGTAGTAATTGACTAATTACTTTCTCCACAAGGAGGACATTCCTCTTCCTCAGACAGAAAACACTACCCAGATTTCTTTCCTTCAAATTGTTTCCCAATATTTAACAATCAGGTTTGTTTTTTTTTTTTACATAAAATCTAGCTTTATAATTTCTTTCAAAACATCAGAAGTTTAAAAAAATATATCAGAAGTGCTGGCAACACAGGACTCATCTTTCCACAGGGTAATGACCTGCCAGAGACGAGTGGCCAACATCTTTTGAAAGAAGGATTTTCAACCTCCCCAGTCTGCCACAGTCCCCACCATTCCCTACTCATCCCAGTGAGCTTTACATTATACATAAATAAAAATTCAAACCCAGGAAACAAGATACATTAGGAAACTTTCGTTTCACCCAGACTTGCCAATGCAGTGCTCAGGAGGAACTTTGGGTTTTCCCGTAACTTTCCATACGTTCACTGCGAAGAAGCTACAGTCTGTCAGCCTTGCAGCAGGCCTCGGATGTCTGCCCTCGGGCCCAGACGCCTGTCAGAGCAAGGATGACTTCCTGTGTGAAGCTGCGCTCTCCCTCCCCGCCCATCCAGCAGGGCACTTGTTATCTTTTCAGAGAACAGCCAGGTAGCTTTAGCTCAACTGTTTGGGGGGTTCTTTTTGTTTCTTGTTTTGTTTTTGTAACTCTTGCCCTGGGCATGCGGGATTTTAGTTTCATGACCAGGGATCGAACCCATGCCCCCTGCAGTGGAAGCACAGAGTCTTAACCACTGGACCAACAGGAAGTCCCTAAACTGTTGACAACATCACAATATTTACATCACAAAGGTGCACATTAGAATGTGTCAAATCCTACCGTCCTGTAAGTCAGAACGTGACTTGAGTGAATAATTTAGCTTTTGCATCCAATAGAAACTTTGATGAACTCAGTTTAAGTAGCTGGTGGGAGTGGGGGGTGCGGTTCTTTGCTCCCATTTTTACTCCGTGGGCCCAGAATGCTTTCTGCAGGACTGAGAAAGGCAGTGTCTATCAGGGAGGGGAAATTTCCCTCTTCCCCCATTGAGTTCCTGTGGCTGAGCTAATAATAAAATGGACATAAGACACATAAGTAAATAAATTTTAATTTGTGCTCATAGAGGTTTCATAAATGGGACCTAAGAGGTGGCCAAAGCAAGCAGCTTGTATATTTTTTTAGAGAAAGAATAAATTTGAGAGGAATTGACAGGAAAAAGGAAATGAGGCTTTGGGAACTCTAATCAGATTTGGGCCTTGGGGTGGTAAATTAAAGAAGTAACAGGTGTTTATATAGACTCTCCGCCATGGCTCCCCTATTTCTGGCAATAAGGGTTCCTTCCATTTCCAGACGCAGGCAGTGACCCTTTTACAGGACAGATTTATTTCCTGCTTTCTGGAAGGCAGAGAGGAGGGTCACAGGTTCCCTCTTGTATTAACATCTATCTCAAGTATTAGTCTCTCAGTTGTGTCCAACTCTTTGTGACCCTAAGGACTGTAGCCCTCCAAGCTCCTCAGTCTATGGAATTCTCCAGGCAAGAATACTGCAGTGGGTATCCATTCCTTCTCCAGGGGGTCTTCCTGACCCAGAGATTGAACCTGGATCTCCTGCATTGCAGGCAGATTCTTTACCATCTGAGCCACCAGCGAAGCCCTAAGTAATTTTAATTCAAAATAACCAGTGTGCCATTAAGGCATATTTGGGAATGGACTGACCTGGCAGAAACCATCTTTACTTGAGACTTCTTACTTTCTCTCCTACCATTTTTATCTCAGGGCAAAAAGAGAAGTTTGTGAGAATAAATTCAACTTCTCTACCAGCTGAAAATTAGAACTACTTGAATATGGTGTTAGAGTCAGTTTGTGGAGAGCTAAAGAAATCATTCAGAAAACGAAGTTCATGGCATCTGGTCCCATCACTTCATGGGAAATAGATGGGGAAACAGTGGAAACAGTGGCAGACTTTATTTTGGGGGGCTCCAAAATCACTGCAGATGGTGACTGCAGCCATGAAATTAAAAGACGCTTACTCCTTGGAAGAAAAGTTATGACCAACCTAGATAGCATATTCAAAAGCAGAGACATTACTTTGCCAACAAAGGTCCATGTAGTAAAGGCTATGGTTTTTCCAATGGTCATGTATGGATGTGAGAGTTGGACTGTGAAGAAGGCTGAGCACCGAAGAATTGATGCTTTTGAACTGTGGTGTTGGAGAAGACTCCTGAGAGTCCCTTGGACTGCAAGGAGATCCAACCAGTCCATTTTGAAGGAGATCAGCCCTGGGATTTCTTTGGAGGGAATGATGCTGAAGCTGAAACTCCAGTACTTTGGCTACCTCATGCGAAGAGTTGACTCATTGGAAAAGACTCTGATGCTGGGAGGGATTGGGGGCAGGAGGAGAAGGGGACGACAGAGGATGAGATGGCTGGATGGCATCACTGACTTGATGGACCTGAGTCTGAATGGACTCCGGGAGTTGGTGATGGACAGGGAGGCCTGGTGTGTGCGATTCATGGGGTCACGAAGAGTCGGACATGACTGAGCGACTGAACTGAACTGAACTGAACTGAAAGAAATCATACTGAGAAGATAAACATACAAACAGAGAATTCTCAGGAGAGAAAGTCCCAATGACCAATATACAGAAGAAGATCTGCCCATTCCTTGAGTCCAGGGAAAGGCAAAATAAAAAAGGAATGAGCTGTCTTTTCTCACTGATCAGATCAGCCAAACTTTTAAAGTCTGACTCTATCAAGTCTGAGCAAAGACAGGGGAAATGAAGTCTCTTGCACTGTTGGCGGAGGTGTTAATTGCTTCAGCCAATTGGAGGAGATTTTCAGTACATGTGTCTGCAAGTCCTTATTGAAAATCTGAGACCAGATATGTTTCAGAATTTTTTAAATAATGTTTATTTGTTTATGTATTTATTTTCAGCTGTGCTGGTCTTCGTTGCTGTGTGGCCTTTCTCTAGTTGTGGCCAGAGAGGGCTGCTCTCCAGTTGCAGCAGGCGGGCTTCTCGCTGTGGCGGCTTCTCTTGCTGCCCGAGCTGTAGGCCACAAGGGGTTCAGCAGCTGCAGCCCCTGGGCTCCAGGGCACAGGCGCCATAGCTGCGGCCCACGGGCTCCGCTGCCCCGACGCACGTGGGCTCTTCCTGCACCAGGAACCAGTCCCGTGTCCTTGCACTGGCAGCTGGCTTCTTTACCACTGAGCCACCAGGGAAGCTCCTGTTTCAGAATCTTTTTGCTTTTCATTTAGTTTGAAAAGTCAAAGTGCAGAAACCCATTTTGCATCACCACTCCCAGTGAATTCAGGAACAGCACCTCCTGTCCACACTTTGTTCTTAAATGAAACATCAGTGTTCACACGGAATGGGCAGAAGACTTTAAACAGCCTCAACCAAGTATGCCAGTTTTCCCTGCAAAGGACTTTGATGAGAACGTACGGGGAAAGTGATATTAGAGGTTTGGGGGGTTGTTTTTTATTTCAGAATGGTGGGGAGGGATCTTGGATCTGTATTTAGTAAGCCTGAACACAGACACAGTTCAAGACCTAGCAATTCATCTCATAAATATGTACCTGAGAATATGAGATTTGAACATTTTTTCTCAATTAAAAAAAGTTTTGAAGCATAGTTGATTACAATGTTGTGTTAATTTCTGCTGTGCAGCAAAGTGACTCAGTTATGAATAGACACGGTCTTTTATGTATTCTTTCCCGTTGTGGGGTATTACAGGACGTCGAGTGTAGCTCCCTGTGCTATACAGCAGGGCTTTGTTCTTTATCCATCCTGTATATAACAGGTTGCACCTACTAATAGAATTTGAACTTTTCCGAGTGCAACCCACAGTATGAGAGACACCAGTCAGAGCCTTCCCTGGTTGTCCAGTGGTTAGGGCTCCGCGCTTCCACCGCCGGGGGGCACGGGTTCGCTCCCTGCTCAGGGTGCTAATATTCCACATGCTGCTCAGTGCAGTTAAAAAAACAAAACAACAAACCACGTGTGACCCATTTCACAATACTCTGTGTGAGTGAAACCAAAGTTTCATGAAACAGCATTTACCTTCCTGCAGGTGACCATTCTGATATCTTCTGCTTTGTATTTCATCGTTTGGGTGTTTAATATGTGCCAGACATAGTTCTAAGCCTTTTCCCCTATATTTCATTCTTTCAGAAGTTCTTGGATAACAACTCAATGATAAAAAAGCCAAATAACCCAATTTTAAAAATGAGCAAAGGGCCTGAATAGGTATTTTTCTGAAGAAGATACATAAACAGCCAATGGGAAGATGTCCAGCGTTATTAGCCACCAGGGAAATGTCAGTCAAAACCACAACAGATAGCATTTCACGTCAACTGGGGTGGCCGTGATAACCAAAAATGAGAAATACCAAGTGTTGGTGAGGCTGTGGGAACTGGAACCACAGGGAAGGAAAAACTTCCCCTGCCACGTTAGGGTCAGTAATGGGGGCAGATTAGCAAGAAGATAGACAATTAGGTACTGGAAGTTCACAGGAAAACATAACCTGTAAAGAGCTGAAGACTTAATAGGGGAGAAGAATACGGGGAAATGCTTCTGTGGAATAACAAATGGGTTTCCAGAGGAGCAAACGGGAAATAAGAAAGCCTGTGATGGCAGGCGGTGCTAGCGGTGAAGTACCCACCTGCCAATGAAGGAGATGCAGGTTCGATCCCTGGCATGGGAAGGCATGGAGGTGGGCGTGGCAACCCACTCCAGCCGTCTTGCCTGGGAAATCTCACAGACAGAGGAGCCTGGCGGCTACAAGTCCATAGGGTCGCAAAGAGTCAGACACAGCTGAAGCGACTTGGCACAACACACACGCAGCTACGAGGGTCTTCCAGGCTCTTCTTTCTGGCCCTAGAGAGGAGGTTTATGGCATCCTCACTACAGAAGTTTCCACCTTTAATCGAATGAAGGAAGCTCTGAAAAGGCTCCTCTTGCAACTGTGAATCTCAAATCTCTTTCCTTTAAAATGATCTTTCTTTCAACTCTGGAGGCCTCATTGGGCCCCCAAAGGACCCTCACTCAGGGCTGATGGGAATGCAAAATGGTGCGGACACTTTGGAAAAGAGCCTGGCAGTTCCTGAAAAATTAAGCATAGAGCTGCCCTGTTGTTGAAAGTGAACGTCGCTCAGTCGTGTCAGATTCTTTGTGATCCCATGGACTACACAGCCCATGGAGTTCTCCAGGCCAGAATACTGGAGTGGGTAGCTTTTGCCTTCTCCAGGGGATCTTCCCAACCCAGGGGTTGAATCCAGGTCTCCTGTGTTGCAGGCACTTTTTTTACCAGCGGAGCCACAGGGGAAGCCCCCGTGGTTGTTCAGTTGCTCAGTCGTGTCCGACTCTTTGTGACCCCATGCACTGCAGCACGCCAGGCTTTCCTGTCCTTCACTGTCTTCCAGAGTTTTCTCAAACTCACGTCCATTGAGTTGATGATGCTATCTAACCATCTCATCCTCTGCCGCGCCCTTCTTTTGCCTTCAATCTTTCCCTGCATCAGGGTCTTTTCCAATGAGTTGCCTATGATCCAACAATTCTGCTCCTAGGTATATACCCAAAAAGAAATGGAAACATTCCTCTACACAAAAACTTGTATACAGGCATTCATTAAATTATTCACAGTAACCAAAAAGGGGGAACAACCCAACTGTCCATCAACTGAGGAGCGGGTAGGCGAGTGTGGTCTGTCACACAGTGGAATACTATCCGACAACAAAAAGGAAGCAAGTGTTGAGACGCGCTACAATGAATGGACCTGGAAGGCGTTGTGGTCAGCGAGAGAAGCCCGTCACAAAACGCCACATATCGCATTATCCCGTTCATGCGAAGTGTCCAGAATTTACAGAAACAGAAACACAGGTGAGTGGTGGCCTGGCAGTGGCAGCGTGGGTGCAGAGCAGAAATGGGGGATGGTGCTGATGGTCCAAAGGTTTGTTTGAGGGGTTCTGAGAATGTTCTAAAATTAGAGGGTGGTTTGGGACTTCCCTGGGCTTTCCTGGTGGCTCAGACAGTAAAGACTCTGCCTGAAATGCAGGACACCCCGGTTCAACCCCTGGGTCGGGAAGATGCCATGGAGAAGGAAATGGCAAACCACTCCTGTATTCTTGCTTGGAGAAATCCATGGACAGAGAAGCCTGGCGGACTACAGTTCATGGCGTCACAAAGAGTAGGTCACGACTGAGTGACTAACACACACTTGAGACTTCCCTGGGGGTCCAGTGGTTAAGACTCTACACTCCCAATACAAGGGACATTGATTTGATCCCTGGTTGGGGAATAAGATCACACACACCACACTGAGTAGCCAAAAACTAAATAAATAAAATTAAAACATTGTGATGGTTGTACAACTCCGAAATACCACAAAACACTGAACTGTAAATGCATGAGTTTTTACGACATGCAAACTGTATCTCGATAAAGCTGTAAAAGAAAGTTTGGTTGAAATCCGGGGCACCCTATGTCCCCTTTCTGATGTCTATGTCAGAAGCTTTCCCTGTGCTTTTTACACTTTAATAAAACTCTGCTACACACACACACACACACACACACACACACACACACATAAAATTCTAGTTGAAATCCCTTACATTCATCTCTCACCCGCTTATAGGCTATGACCCACAGTGAGACGAAATGGCTACAGAGAAAGTCTCACGTGTACAAGCAGATGTGAAGAAGGATATTTATTGCAAGGCTTTTTTTGTGTGAATGTAAATAAATTGGAAGTGTCTCTAATTTCACTCTTGGGATAAAATACTGTACAACCGTTAAAAAGGATGACCCAGACCTACAGACTGACAGCTTGAGATCACATCACAGCATTGCATGAAGCAGGCATGCTGTCAGGGAACACTGGGGCTTTCTGTTCTCAGGAATGTTCTTTTTCTTCACCTGACTGACGGTCCCATGGGTGTGCACTTTGCACCCTTTCGTGAAACTGAACACGTTTCTGTATCTGCATAATTTATAAATAACTTAATTTTTAAAAAAAAGAAAATGCGGAATGTTATGTACAGCTTGATGGTGTTTATGTATAAATTTTACAAACATGCCAATCAACAGCATTGCATCCATCCATGCCTGGTCAGGAATTTAGAAGTTGTTCAAGCTATATTGAGCAGAAAGGTATTTAATGTAAATAACTGCTTTCAAGTGTGTTGAAGGGGATGAACAATAGGAAATAGTACTCAGACATCAGGAGGCTGTCTCTGCCCCTGGACTGACGTCAAGAATGCACAGGTACCGCTCACCCGCCAGAAGCCCTGCCCTCGACCATGAGCTCAGGGGCCCAGGGTCCTTCTCCTGCCACAGCTGAAAGCACCATCAGCCTGCAGAGCTGGCGCAGAAAGGAGGACAGCTTCCTTCTCTCTCCTCCCTTACAATCTCCAAATGCAGGAACAAGGGGGTTGGGCAGATCGCTTGGAAGCTTCCAGCCCCACAGGTTAAGCAGAGAGCAGGCAAAGACGGAACAGGGCCGACATACTTACAGGAAGGATTCCCACCCAAGTCACGGCAGTGATCAGAGATCAGAGCCAGCTTTTTGTTGCTGTTGCTGTTCAGTCGCTCAGCCGTGTCTGACTCTTTGCGACCCCATGGACTGCAGCACACCAGGCTTCCCCGTCCTTCACTATCTCCATGAGTTTGCTCAAACTCATGCCCATTGAGTTGGTGATGCCATGCTACCATCTCAGCCTCTGACTTCTCCTCTCCTCTTGCTCTCAATCTTTCCCAGCATTAGGGACTTTTGCAATAAGCAGCTCTTCACATCAGGTAGCCCAAGTATTGGAGCTTCAGCTTCAGCAACACTCCTCCCAGTGAATATCCAGGGTTGATTTCCTTTAGGACTAACTGATTTGAGCTCCTTGATTCCCACCCAAGTCATGATAGTAATCAGAGTCAACTTTATAACAGTTTATGTCTTTAATTTTAAAAGTTAAATAAAGATGAGTGATTGTTGATTATGGCTTTGGAGACCATAGGCACTTATTTTATTATTATGCATATTTTTCTACATCTCCTTAAATTCTAAGAGTCTAATATATTCTAAAAATCTAACTTCTAAAAATTCAGTCAAAAAAGAACTTAATGAAAAAGAGAATATACCAAAATGCTAATGATTTTTCTGGTAGGGTGGTAACCTAGGGAATTTTTACCTTTTGTTTTAAATTTTTGAAGTATTATTTGACACCTGTATTAAATTTATAGTGAAACATTATAGTAGGGATGGTCTTGACTTTTGCCTAATTTTACATGAGTGTAATAGTTTGGAGGAAACACCATGTCAAGAACATCATTTTAAGCTCTTGTAACTATATGAAAGATTAGCTTGAGACATCTATTGGTGCAGACAGCATCCTTTCAAAAGAAAAGAAAACAATGACAAAGTCAGTGGATTGCTTCTTCATTCAGCTTGTTGAGAAGCCTGGGACGAGCCTCTCTGAAGACTGACTGGGACACAGAGGTGGATAAAACGATGTGTCAGCTTGTCTGCAGGGCACTACTGTGACTTATAAGGGGCTTCCCAGGTGGTATTAGTGGTGAAGCGTCCCCTGCCAACGCAGGAGAGGCAAGAGCTGGGAGTCCAATGACCCCAGGGTCGGGAGGATCTCCTGATGTAGGAAATGGCAAGCCACTCCAATATTCTCGCCTGGGAAATCCCCTGGACAGAGGAGCCTGGCGGGCTGCAGTCCATGGCGCCACAGATGGCAGAGCACATGCGTATTTGCTCATCAGATGATGAAAATACATTTCTCACAGACAACCGGTCTTCAGCCACAGTCTCTGGCTCAAAGCTTCCTAAACCCTTGGAACTTCCTGGGACATGAGAGCAGTAAGAACACCATCTGTCATAACATGTGGTTTCTTAACTTCAGCTTCAGAGCCATAAAGGTGAAGTAGGCGTCCTGTTATTTATAACAAGCCCCTTTCCACCACCACTGGGCTTCTGTTGACGAGGTGACTTGGGCAAGCATCTAAGGATGCGGCTGGTCATCAGGGGAACCAAGTTTGAGCGGAGGGGAGAGGACTGATTTCAGGGAGGGGAGATGGGCTGGGGGTGAGTGGCTGGCCAGTGGTCAGTGATGTGATCAGTCGTGCCTATGTGAGGAAGCCGGAAAAAAAACCTAAAAGCAGGAGGTTCAGAAGCTTCCAGGATGGGGAACCAGAACTTATCTCCATGTCACCGTACTTTGGGGATTTTTATGTAGGCCTCATCCTGTATGTATGATTCACCATTAAGTGAATCTCCAGCCTCTCTCCCCCCTTCCCAGAGGTTAGGGGCTAAGGCTGAACGATCTAAGCTTCTAATCCTGGCTTGGTATTTCTGGAGACCAGCCCCCATCTTGAAGCCATCCAGGAGCCCACCAAGTATTGCCTCAATATAACAGAAGACACTCCTAAAATTACCAAAAAAAAAAAAAAATTTAGAAAGGAACTTTCCGGGGGTCCAGTGGTTAAGACTCCGTGCTTGCAATAGAGGGGGCCCAGGTTCGCTATTCCTGGTCAGGGAACTAAGATCCCGCACGCGGTTCAGCGCAGCTGAAACACAACGACAACAAAAGAAGTCACTCCCATCGTCCAGGAAATCCCAAGGGGTTTAGGAGCTCTGCCTGAGGGTCCCGGGTCAAAGACCAGTATCAGAACAGACAGTGTTCCTAGAGCTAGACAAGTAAAACCAACCCGGTTTCACAGATCTGAAAACGGAGCAAGACCAGTGGCTTCCGAGAAGGCACATGACCCCTTGGCAGGTAGAACAGGACTTCAAACTTAGTTCTTCTGACATCCAGGTCAGGGCTAAAGATATCCCCAATGACATACATATGTTTTAAATTAGAATTCTCTTCCTGTTTGCACTCTCACTTTGAGTGTGAGATGTCCACGTGAGCAGGAACTGGACCCATATGCGTTCTCTCTTCCACACTAATTAGCTTCACTTCGCTTTTGCTCAGGTCAGCTCATGGACACACAGAGAAGAGGATATTAGTCATTAAAAAGGATTTTAAAGGAGCCTCTGTGAAGGGCTCTGCTGTTCTCCAAAGCCAGTTTCTGCTCCCAGAGGCGGGATGAGACGACTGTCTGTCACAAAACTGTGTGTGTCTTTCAGCAAAAATGGGCTGCACTTGGATGCTGAAGAGCTGACATCCTAAGAAACCTGGGCTTCTGAGATCAGGGTCTTTTCCTCCCAGACAGGAGAAAATGACACCCCGTGTGCACCTCAGCGGTCAACTTTCCAGATGCCGTTGTCAGCTGTGGTCTTTCCACCCTCACTAAACACCAAAGCACAGGGCAGAGCAGCTGGGAGAGTGCCTTCAGGAGACCCAGCACGTGCACGCTTTAATGACTGTTCCCGTCTTACACACAAGGACACACTCACAGAGGCAGTGAGGTGCCCGAGACCCCACAGGGCCTGGCCAAGACCCTGGCCCCAGAGCACGTTCCTGTATTTGGGGGCTGGGATCGAGGTGAGGTTAGAACATACCATACGTCCAAGGGCAACAGCGTTTTGCTTGTTGGTTTATTTCTTTAAAAAAAAAAAAAAACTGACCTTATTTATTTTTTGAAGTACAGTTGATTTACAATGTTTTGCTGCTACTGCTGCCAAGTCGCTTCAGTCGTGTCCGACTCTGTGCGACCTCATAGATGGCAGCCCACCAGGCTCCCCCATCCCTGGGATTCTCCAGGCAAGAACACTGGAGTGGGTTGCCATTTCCTTCTCCAATGCATGAAAGTGAAAAGTGAAAGTGAAGTTGCTCAGTTGTGTCCAACCTTCGCAACCCCATGGACCACAGCCTACCAGGCTCCTCTGTCCATGGGATTTTCCCGGCAAGAGTACTGGAGTGGGTTACATATATATATATATATATATCTTTAGATTCTTTTCCATTATAGGTTTTATAAGATATTGAATATAGTTCTCTGTGCTTTGCAGAAGGACCTTGTTGTTTATTTTATACATAATAATTATTTCTTTCCAGACAGGGAAATGGATCATGTTCCTGCTTAAAATATCTTCATGATCTTTAGACCAATGGCCAGGAAATTGTGAATAATAATCATTTTTTAAAGAACCATGATAGGTTAGGCAGAACGCGGTAGTTTCTTAAAGACTGGCCATGAAATTCCGGTTCGAACATGATTGATAGGTTTCACCTGTAAGCGGAGACAAGCTGTAGCACCTCCAGGGACGAAGGGTTCATCACCACCTGAATCAGCTGCTTGTTCCTCTGCCCCATGTCAACCCAGGGTCTACCTGCCCACAGCTTCCTTCCACCCCTCGGCCTAAACTCTGCCGCCCTCCCTCCCTGTCTATCCTCTGCATGCCGGACATAGGCCCACGGCAGGAGGGGACTCCAAGACACAGCTTAGCTTGAGGATGAGGACTCGACCCCAACCCAAGCCTGGCTGTCTGCACACCTGCCCTGGCTCCTCCACCACGGATGGGCCTTGGTCAAGTAACCTCGACTTCCGTCCTGTCCTGAGAGAACTGATTATGGACCTTCGTCCTCTCCTGACTCAACTACTTAGACTATATTAAGAAGGGTCGTCCAGAGAACCAGAACAGAATGTGCACATGTGTGTACATAAACACGTATGTACATTTCAAGAGATTTATTATAAGGAATGATTCACACAGTTGAGGAGGCTTGCAAATCTCAACATCTGTGGTTTGCAAGCCAGAGACTCAGAAGGGCCGATGCTGCGGTCCAGTCCAAGTTTGAAGGTCAGAGAACTGGAAGAACCAAAGGGGCAAGTTCCAGCCCAAAGGCAGGAAAGGACCCAGGTCCCAGCTCAGAACTCAGGTCACAAAATTCCCTCTTACTCAAGCTTTTTTTTCCACTTGGGTCTTCAGTTAATTAGACTATATTCGGGATGGCAATTCAGTGAACTCAGTCTACTGATTCAGACGTTAATCCCACCCACAGATGTCTTCACAGACGCACCCAGAACACTGTTTGACCACATGTCTGGGCACCCCCAGACCCAGTCGAGCTGGCGAATAAAACTTAATCTGCTAAGTTCCTCCAAGCACTGGTTCTGGACTACCCACAAATTCTGACATGCTGTGTTTTCACTCCCATTCAATTCAAAATATTTTGAAACTTCCCTTGTTTTGTTTTTTGAGGGCACACTCAGCCAAGTCCGACTCTTAAGACTCCTTGGACTGTAGACCACCAGGCTCCTCTGTCCATAGGATTTCCCAGGCAAGAATACTGGAGTGGGCTGCCATTCCCTTCTCCATCGTCTTCTCAACCCAGGGATCAAATCTGAGTCTCCTGCATTGGCAGGAAAATTCTTTATCCGCTGAGTCACTTGAGAAGTGGTTTGATTTAAAAGACTTTTGAGATTTTCTGATAGCTTTTTAATTTTCTTTTTAATTAAAAAAATTTTTTTTCACTGCACCCCATGGCATGTGGGACCTTATTTCTCTGACCACGGATGAAACCTGCCCCCTGCACTTGAAGGCAAAGCCTTAAATCACTGGACCACCGGGGAACTCCCTAATTAAAAAAAAATTAGAATGTGGTAAATATACATAACAGATATTATCTTCTCAACCGTCTTTAAGTGCCTAGTTCGCTGCATTAAGTACATTCACATTGCTGTGCGACCACCACTACCATCATCTCCAGAGCTCCTTTCATCTTATCAGACTGAAGTGTGTCCCCAGCAAACACTAACCCTCCATTCCTCTCTCCCTGAGCCCCTGGCAACTACCTGTCTACATTCTATCGCTATGAATCTGACCACTCTGGGTACCACACGTAGGTGGAATCATGCAGTACTTGTCTTTTTGTGACAGGCTAGTCACTGAGCATAATGTGGTCACACGCATCAGAGTTTCCTTCCTTTTTAAGGCTCAATGCTCTGTTGTCTGCAGAGACCACAGTTGGTTTGTCCATGGCCTGCTGATGGACGCCTCAGTTGCTTCTACATCTGTAGCTATTGTGAACGGTACTACTGTGCACATATTTGTAAAAACACCTCTGAAGACCCCGCATTCAGTTGTTGGGAGGTACATGCAGAGGTGGAATTGCTGCATCGTATGGTAATTCCATGTTCAATTTTTGAGAAACTATCACGCTGATTTCCACAGTGGCCACACCATTTGACCTTCCCACCAACAACGCACAAGAGCTCCGATTTCTCTACACCCTTGCCAACACTTGCTATCTTCTGGATTTTTAAAAAATAGTATCCATTCTAATAGTTGTCAAAAATAACTTATCTTCCCTGGTAGCTCAGCTGGTAAAGAATCCACCAGCAATGATGGAGACCGGGGTTCAATCCCTGCATTGGGAAGATCCCCTGGAGAAGGGAACAGCTACCCACTCCAGTATTCTGGCCTGGAGAGTCCATGGGGGTGCAAAGAGTCAGACACGACTGAGTCACTTTCACACTTTGAGTTATTTTATGGTCCAGCATGTGGACTATGTGCCATGTATATTTCATGACTACTTGAAAGGGACGTGTATTCTGCAAGAGTTCAGTGTAATAGTCCTTAAATATCAACTAGGACACTTTGTTGATAGTGTTGCTTAAATATTCTATATCCTTACTGATGTTTCAATTATTTTTTTGTCTACTGAAGGAGGTGTTAAAATATTCAATATTACAAACAGCTTTAAGCTAATAAATTTGACAACCTACATGAAAGTAACAAATTCCTTGAGAATCACAACTCAGTGAAAGGGATACAAAAACGACATAAAAAATCTGAATGATCCCTTAACTTAAAAAAAAAAAATGTGCAATAAAAAACTTTCCCACAAGGAAAAATCCAGGTCAAGATGGCTTCTCTGGGGACAGTCCAGCACACATTTATGGAAGAAATAAGGCAAATTCACACCTTCTGTTCCAGAATATAGAGGAAGTGAACACACTTCTCTACTCTTTTTAGTGGGCTGACGAAGCTATACAAGCAGAGAAAAGTGAAGATCAATATCTCTCTTAGACACAAAAATCTTAAAATATTGGAAAAGAGAATCCTGTAATATATAAAAATATACTATATTATGACCAGGAAAACTTGTCCCAGGAATGTGAGATTTGTTTAGCACCCAAAACTCAATCAGGGGACTTCCCTGGTGGCTCAGACTCCATGCTGCCAACGCAGGGGGCCCAGGTTTGATCCCTGGTCAGGGAACTAGATCCTACACGCCACAGCTAAGACTTGGTGCAGCCAAACAAATAAACATAAAAACAGTCAGTAAATGCCATCACAGTAAGGAGGTAAAAGGCAAAAATCATATACCATCTCACTAAGGCAGAAAAAGCAGTTGAGGACATTCAACACCCACTCATGATAACAGCTTTCAATGAAATAAGAAGAAAACTAATAAACGGCATCTATGAAATAGACATAGTTACTGAACTGCTTAATAATGAAACGTGGAAAACTTTTCTTCACATCAGCCAGGAGGCAAGGATGTCTAATCTCACCATGCTGATTCAACATTCTATTGGAAGTTCTAGCCAGTTCAGCACATAAGAGAAAAAAATAATACATATTGGAAGGAAAAAATACAGCTGTTTCTATTTGCAGGCAACACCATTCTGCATACAGAAAACCCAAAGAATCATAAAAAGCAAAATCTGCAAAAAACTAGTAAGTGAATTTAACAAGGTTGTAGGTGTTAGGGAGGAGGAAATTTTCCTCTGACCTTCTAGGTTCTTCTGGTTGGTCTAAGCATTAAATTGAATTGAGATGGATTAACAGGCATCTGGTCCCACCACTTCATGGGAAATAGATGGGGAAACAGTGGAAACAGTGTCAGACTTTATTTTTCTGGGCTCCAAAATCACTGCAGAT
>NW_011495042.1:6931445-6934542 GCF_000754665.1 Bison bison bison | reverse complement strand
TGCAGATGGTGACTGCAGCCATGAAATTAAAAGACGCTTACTCCTTGGAAGGAAAGTTATGACCAACCTAGATAGCATATTCAAAAGCAGAGACATTACTTTGCCAACAAAGGTCCGGCTAGTCAAGGCTATGGTTTTTCCTGTGGTCATGTATGGATGTGAGAGTTGGACTGTGAAGAAGGCTGAGCACTGAAGAATTGATGCTTTTGAACTGTGGTGTTGGAGAAGACTCTTGAGAGTCCCTTGGACTGCAAGGAGGTCCAACCAGTCCATCCTAAAGGAGAACAGTCCTGGGTGTTCATTGGAAGGACTGATACTGAAGTTGAAACTCCAATACTTTGGCCACCTCATGTGCAGAGTTGACTCATTGGAAAAGACTCTGATGCTGGGAGGGATTGGGGGCAGGAGGAGAAGGGGACGACAGAGGATGAGATGGCTGGATGGCATCGCTGACTCGATGGACGTGAGTCTGAGTGAACTCCGGGAGTTGGTGATGGACAGGGAGGCCTGGCGTGAGGCGATTCATGGGGTCGCAAAGAGTCGGACACGGCTGAGTGACTGATCTTATCTGATCTGAACAGGAGAAAATCAAACAAAAGTTTAATAATATGTATACATGGGAGAGACCCAGGAAAACGAAGTAATTTAGTGAAACGGCTGAAAGCCTCACCTTAAATAGCACCTTCAGCTAAATACAGAGAGGATGCTGGAGGTAGTACTAGGTTTGGGACCTCAGAGGGCAGGAAGGCAATCCACTGAGACAGTGAAAAAGCAAATGCCCGGTAAACAAGTGAGCGCTTGATCAGTAGAGGCAAAGCGACACTGAGAGGAACTTGAACCAGCAGACTTTGCTGGGTTCCTGCTTCCTACACACCTAGTTCACGTGATCTGCAGTTATCTGTGGTGGCAGCTCCCTTCCTGGAACAGGACCTTTATCTGTGTTCTTTGAGACAGTGGTGTGCGTGTGTGTGTGTGTTCAGTCACTCACTCATGTCTGACTCTTTGCAGCCCCATGGTCTGCAGCCCGCCAGGCTCCTCCGTCCATGGGATCCTCCAGGCAAGAATACTGGAGTGGGTTGCCATGCCCTTCTCCCGGGGATCTTCCTGACCCAGAGGTCAAGCCCACATCTCTTGCATTGGCACACAGGTTTCTTACCACTAGTGCCGCCTGGGAAGCCCCTTAGGCAGTTAGGGGAATGTCAAAGATTCTTCCAGAGTCTTTGGGGCCTTTATTTTCAACTCAAAATAATCTGCATGCTAGAGAGATAGTAATACATTTGGGGTTGGCGAATTTTGCTCCTTACAGAGAATATAAGATCAATATACAAAACCTGGGTTTACATATACTAGAAACAAGGAAAAATATAGAAGGACATTGTTTGTAATATAAGAACATCACATATTTAGAAACTAATAAAATAGATGCAAAATTTCTATATCAAAAAGTATAAAACACCACTGAGAGAAATTTTAAAAGATTTAAATAGAGGGATGGATACACTGTTTTCATGGATTGGAGGATTAAAAATCTGTAAGATGTCCATTTTGGGGGGCTCCAAAATCACTGCAGATGGTGACTGCAGCCATGAAATTAAAAGACACTTACTCCTTGGAAGGACAGTTATGACCAACCTAGACAACATATTAAAAAGCAGAGACATTACTTTGCCAACAAAGGTCCGTCTAGTCAAGGCTATGGTTTTTCCTGTGGTCATGTATGGATGTGAGAGTTGGACTGTGAAGAAGGCGGGATGAGATGGCTGGATGGCATCACTGACTCGATGGAATGAGTCTGAGTGAACTCCGGGAGTTGGTGATGGACAGGGAGGCCTGGCGATTCATGGGGTTGCAAAGAGTCGGACACGACTGAACGACTGAACTGAACTAACTGACTGAAGAGGTCCATCATCCCCAAATTCACCTATAATTTTAACACAAATCCAAAAAAAACCTCAGCAGACTGTTTAGTAGAAACTGACAAGCTGATCCTCAAATTTAAATGAAAATGAAAAGGGTCTCAGTTCAGTTCAGTCATTCAGTCGTGTCCGACTCTTTGCAACCCCATGGACTGCAGCTCACAGGCCTCCCTGTCCATCACCAACTCCCAGAGTCCACCCAAACTCATGTCCATTGAGTCGGTGATGCCATCCAACCATCGCATCCTGTCGTCACCTCTTCCTCCCGCCTTCAATTTTTCCCAGCATCAGGAGAGTCAAAATGATTTTGAAAAAGGACAAAGTTGGAAGACTTACACTTTTTAATTTCAAGACTCGTAAAGTAATCAAACTTTTATGGTACTGACATTTAAGAATAGACAAGCAGATTTATGATACAAAACGTACATGGTCAACTGAATTTTGGCAAAGATGCTAAAGTAATTTAATGGGAAACACAAGCTTTTTTAATGAGTAGTGCACAAAAACATAAAAAATAATTTGAGATACAGCCAGAACCATAAATCTTCTAGAAGAAAACATGGGAGAATACCTATACAACCTTGGGGCAGGTAGAGATTTCTAAGTAGCAAAACCATACAAGAAAACAAACAGATAAACTGGACTTCATTAAAATTTTAAATTTCTGCTCATTGAAGACACTGGTAAGACAATGAAAAGACGGCCACAGATTTGGAGAAAATATTTGCAAATATTTTCACAGTGAGATACCTTTACAAAGCTATTACAAAGACTAGAATAAAAAAGATGGATCAAACTGAATGGTGATGAGAATGTGTTGGAATTTGAATCCTCATTCCAAACTGGTGGGAATGTGAAATGGTACAGCCACTTTGGAAATCAGCTCCGCTCTTTTAAAGAAGTGAAACATACACCCAGGATGTGACCAGCCATCTCACTCCTCAGTACTTACCCAGAGAAGCGGAAGGCAATGATGTCTCACAGAGAACTGGACCCAGATGTTCACGGCGGCTCAGGCTGATTTAGCTCCACACTGAAACAAACCCAAATGTCCATCAGCAGGGGGTGGATAAATGCAGCTGTGGTATATCCACACAAGGGATGTGTGTTGACAATGAACTGGGCACGGGTGAATTTATCAACAGCAGTGCAGAGTGAGGAGGGAGGGAGACAGAGCAGAG
>NW_011495042.1:6923790-6931274 GCF_000754665.1 Bison bison bison | reverse complement strand
GAGGGGATCTGAGGGGGATCAGCGGGGATGGGGTTCAGGGGGAGCTCCGAGTGAGGGGGATCTGAGGGGATCTGAGGGGGATCAGTGGGGATGGGGTTCAGGGGGAGCTCCGAGTGAGGGTGGGTCTGAGGGAACTCTTAATCCGAGAGGGTGAGAGGAATCTCTAAAAAAAAAAAAAGCTATGCTGATTGCTTTCTCCTTGGAAGAAAAGCTATGACCAACCTAGACAGCATATTAAAAAGCAGAGACCTTACTTTGCCAACAAAGGTCCGTCTAGTCAAGGCTGTGGTTTTTTCAATAGTCATGTATGGATGTGAGAGTTGGGCTATAAAGAAAGCTGGCACCGAAGAATTGATGCTTTTGAACTGTGGCATTGGAGAAGACTCTTGAGAGTCCCTTAGACTGCAAGGAGATCCAACCAGTCCATCCTAAAGGACATCAGTCCTGAGAGTTCATTGGAGGGACTGATGGTGAAGCTGAAACTCCAATACTTAAGCTGCTGCTAAGTCACTTCAGTCATGACCGACTCTGTGTGATCCCATAGATGGCAGCCCACCAGGCCCCTCCGTCCCTGGGATTCTCCAGGCAAGAACACTGGAGTGGGTTGCCATTTCCTTCTCCAATGCATGAAAGTGAAAAGTGAAAGTGAAGTCGCTCAGTTGTGTCTGACCCTCAGCAACCCCATGGACTGCAGCCTTCCAGGCTCCTCCGTCCATAGGATTCTCCAGGCAAGAGTACTGGAGTGGGATGCCATTGCCTTCTCCATACTTAAGCTACCTGATGCAAACAACCAACTCGTTGAAAAAGACCCTGATGCTGGGAAAGATTGAAGGCAGGAGGAGAAGGGGACGACAGAGGATGAGAGAGTTGGATGGCATCACCGACTCAGTGGACATGAGTTTGAGTAAACTCTGGGAGTTGGTGATGGACAGGGAAGCCTGGTGTGCTGCAGTCCATGGGGTCGCAAAGAGTCGAACATGACTGAGCACAGCACAGAAGCAGTATATATATATCCCAGAATGGAAGATTGTTTACCCATATAAAAGAGGAAATCCTGCCATTTTTGACAACGTAGATGGACCTTGAGGGCATGGTACTAAGTGAAATGTCTGAGAAAGATAAACGCCATATGATCTCCTTTACCCATGGAATGTACAACAAAAGAAAACCAGGAAAAGTGATCAGATTTGTGGTTACCTCAGGTTATGAGGGGGGTGAAGTTGGAGGAAGGTGGCCAAAAGATACAAACTTCTCATTGTTGAGAAATGACTACTAGGGATGTAACATATGGCGTGGTATCTATGGTGACCGTGGCTACATGGCGTATTGGAAACTTATTAGGAGAATAAACCCCAAGGGTTTTCATTATAAAGAGAAAACATTTTCAAAACGGTGCAGCTGCTACCAACAACAAGGTGGTGGGTCCTCAACAAGTGAGACATAGAACCGACATGTTCCAGCAATTTCTCTTCTGAGAATATACAGAAGACAGCTGAAAGCAGGGTCTTGAAGAGACATCTGTACACTCAGTACCTGTCCTGGGTCACCCACACTGACTTTTATGAGAGACAGAAATAAAACTCCAGCTGATTTAAGCTTGCTGTTGTTTCTGGGTTTAGCAGCCAGGTTTTTATGCCAGTCAATTCAAAGGATTCTATGAAAGAAAGAGTGAGTATTGAAAGGACAGTAAATAAAAAAGAGGTCCTGTGTGACCCAGCAACCCCCCTACTGGGCATATACCCTGAGAAAGCCACAATTATAAAAGACACGTGTACCCCAACGCTCAGGGCAGCACTGTTTACAATGACCAGGACAAGGAAGCAACCTAGATGTCCATCGGCAGATAAATGGATAAAGAAGATGTGGATATATATACACACACAATGGAATATTACTCAGCCATAAGAAGAATGAATTTGAGTCACTTTTAGTGAGGTGGATGAACCTAGAGCCTGTTATACAGAGTGAAGTCAGTAAGAGGAAAACAAATATAGTATTACTATATTAGCACATATATGTGAAATCTAGAAAAATGGTACTGATGACCCTATTTGCAAAGAAGGAATGGAGACGCAGATGTAGAGAATGAACTTGTGGACACAGTCGGGGAAGGAGGGAGAGGAATGGAGAAACTATCGTGTGTAAAATGGATAGCTGGTGAGAAGTCACGTGTAACACAGGGAGCCCAGTCTGGCCGTCTGTGATGACCTAGAGGGGTCGGGTGAGGGGAGGGGTGGGAATCTCAAGAGACAGGGTATGGATGTATACTTATGGCTGATCTGCAGTGTTGTAGGGCAGAAACCAAGACAGCATTGTAAAAAAATTTTTAAATTAATTTATTAAAAAAGTAAATTGTTAAAAAAAACAAAAGAATAAAAAACATGAAAAAAGGGAGCTCTAATACACAGACAATACAGACAGGGCCCTTAGAGGGTGTCACCTCTCTGCCAGCCCCCAGCCTCGAGTTTCCCTCCCTCTGCACAAATTTTCAGCACAGCCAAGGCTTCCTGGGAAACTGGCCCACGATTAGAAGGAATCTGGGAGTATTGACAAATGATCAGCTTGGCGGTCCTCAGTGGATGCCGAGGTTGGGAAACAAATTGGAATTAATTATCTTCAACGCCTTTGACCTGGTTTTCCCTTTCCCTTGTAAGTGAGAGATCATTAAACCTTATCCCAATAATCACGCCCGTGCTTTTGCAGTCATGGTTGCAGATCTAGGAGCAAACCAGAAAAACAAAAGAAGCCTCAGGTAGGGACTGTGACTAACAGGAGAAAACCGCATTGAAAAGACAACTGAACAACGAAATTAGGTGACCTGTGCTTTGTTTAGCAACTTGGGGGCGGAAATAGTACTCTTGCCTGGAAAATCCCATGGACGGAGGAGCCTGGTAGGCTGCAGTCCATGGGGTCGCACAGAGTCGGACACGACTGAGCGACTTCACTTTCACTTTTCACTTTCATGCACTGGAGAAGGCAATGGCAACCCACTCCAGTGTTCTTGCCTGGAGAATCTCAGGGACAGGGGAGCCTGGTGGGCTGCCGTCTCTGGGGTCGCTAAGAGTCGGACACAACTGAAGCGATGTAGCAGCAGCAGCAGCTAGTTTTTGAAACTAGAACAGACCTGAGTCTGCACAGGCCGGGTAAGCATGACTTTCTGGAGGATGGCGAAGAATTGATCCAGCAATTCAAAGGAGCTCTTGAAAGAGAGCTGGATCCAGCCTCTCACAGGGTGCGCTTTGGTTGGGGTTTCTCCCGTCCCTGCCACACTGTGAGTTTCCGTGGCGCCCCAGTCCTGTGCAGCCTGGTCCTGGGCCAGTGTTCAGGCCGCAGCACTGTCCCACACCGTTTAAGGCTTGGGTTCCTAATCTCGTGTTGAGCCGTCGGCCCCAGATCACGCCCAACACGCCGGGCGTTCTTAGTGTGAGGACCACGTACAGTCCTCTGCCAACACACACAACTAGGCCTGGCGTTGAGCCCCGGTCAGGATGGCCCAGGGTGATGTCCCCACTGACGGCTCTCCACGTCCATTCTTACACAGGGTCTGCAGTCAGGACCACCCCAACTGGTCAGACAGGTCAGTGTGTGCTTTGGGTGTGCTCAGCTGCTCAGTCGTTTCAGACTCTTTGCGACCCCATGGACCATAGCCCATCCGGCCCCTCCGTTCACGGGATTTCCCCAGCAAGAATGCTGGAGTAGGCTGCCGTTTCCTGCTCCAGGGGATCTTGCCAACACAGGGCTCGAACCTGCGTCCCTTGGGTGTCCTGCATTGGCAGGCGGATTCTTTACCACTGCGCCACCTAGCAAGTCTTAAACCGGAGAATTCTTTGCATTCAGCCTCCTTTAGGTCCAACTTACCACTGTGTAATTTGCAACTATTTTCTCCCATTCTCTGGTGGCCAAGATGGGTCCTTTTAACAGGGGGTGCTGGGCAGGCAATTCCCCTGACCTACACTGGATCCGTCTAGGCTTCTGGAAGGTGGGCGTTAGTCTTCTCTTCAAGGGGCACCTCCAAGGCCCACCGGAAAGATGAGAACGATTCCACCCAAACTGATTAGCTCCATCACCTTGAATTAGTCAGGTCCCGTCCCAAAGCTGCATTGGAAAGCCCAGTGTATCCAAGGATTTATTCCTGCTCTTTCTGGAATCAAGCCCCAGGTGTGACTCTTTCTCAAGACTGCACAGATTATTTTTTTCCTAAACCATCTAACTCCTTATCGGTTCCTGGCAGTCATAATTCACATTCACGATGGAATTTCCCTTTATGGAAGGATTCTGTGGAAAAATAGATAGCCTCGGATTTTCCTTTTCTTACACAAATGTCTTGCCAGTTGCACTGTTATCTCTGTTTCTCATATTTGGTACAGTATGTTACATACAGTAGCTTCTTTTATAAATTGTAGGAGGAGCATCTTAGTAAATGTTCAAGATTGCAGCACATTTTTCTCTCTATAAGGGGATTTTAATTAATGTCCTTCCATTTATGCTGACGTCAGTCCTGAGAGAGAACCAACCAGGGAGTGACGTGTCCATTGTCATTCAGAAACTTGAGGCTCAGAGAAGTGAAGTGACTTGCCCAAGATCACACAGGAATGGGTGCCAGATAAATGGGCTTTACACTCAGACCAGCATTTACCCCCAGTCTCTGCTCTGGGTGCTGCATCCGGCCGCCTCCATAGAGCAGAATGGAATAGAATTTTCCATGTGCGGTAGAGCACTCAGACAAAGTGAAAGATGCCTAGTTAAATTTGAATTTCACATAAACAGCGATTTTTTTTTTAGTTCCTGGTGGCTCAGACAGTAAAACTGTCTGCTTGCAATGCTGGAGACCCGGGTTCAGTCCCTGGGTCGGGAAGATCCCCTGGAGAAGGCAATGGCAACCCACTCCAGTACTCTTGCCTGGAAAATTCCATGGATGGAGGAACCTCTTAGGCTACAGTCCATGGGGTCGCAAAGAGTCGGACACGACTGAGTGACTTCGCTTTCACTTTCACTTTCTTTCACGTCCCACATTGCAGGGACGAACCAATGTTAAGAGTCTTTGTTATTTATTGAAATTCAAATGTAAACGAGCATCTTGCACTTTTATTTGCTAAACCTGGTAACCCTAACCTGGGTTGGCCACTAACCTTAACCTTAAGTGGCCACTGAGGCCCAGAGAGGGACAGCGATCTGCTCAAAAACACACAGGAAGGGACTTCCCTGACCGTCCAGTGCTGAAGACTGCCTTCCAATGCAGGGGCACAGGTTTGAGCCCTGATCAGGGAACTAAGACCTAGGATCCCACATGTCTCAGGGTACAGCCAGAAAGTAAAACAAAAACCCAAAGAACACAGGGGACGTCAGAGCAAACCCAGGATTGAGGGCAGTGTGCCCGTTCCTGGTTCCTGCCCCTGTGTGAGGCTGCCAAGTGCTCCCAAGTCCCGGGAGCAGGGGAGCTGGCCAGCACAGCTGTCCCTCTCCAAGCACTGCCTGCAGGCCGTCCCCTTCCCAGCCGTCCTACCTAACCGCCCACCCCAAAACCAGGAAGCACGTCCCAGTGCGGAAAGATGAGCAGAGCGCGGTCACACCAATTAGAGGAGATGGTGTTGATTGAGATTTCCAGACAAGGAGCACAGGCTGCTCAGGAAGGCGTTAATGAAGCAGGAGCCTCCAATTAAGAAGCAATTGGAGTGCTTGCCGCAAACCCAGCGCAGCCAGTGCAGCAG
Organism: Bison bison bison; assembly: GCF_000754665.1. Lineage (NCBI taxonomy): Eukaryota > Metazoa > Chordata > Mammalia > Artiodactyla > Bovidae > Bison > Bison bison. Next base: position 6,925,566 of record NW_011495042.1, on the reverse strand, counting down.
AGACCCTCAGGCTGCTCTCGCCCCCGTGCAGCTCAAACAGGGACCTCAGACCAGGCGTCTCCCCTCCCTGGGCTCTGCTTCCTGGCTTGTGAAATGAGGGGGTGATGCCGGTTGCTATTTAAGGACCCTGCTGACCACCACACGGGCAAGTCCAAGGAGGTGGGAGGGTTTTTTTCCCCTCCAGCATTGGGCATTTCTTCATGGCATTCTAGTGCTCCCCGCCCCCCTCGGCCTCCGCTCTGCACTCCCCCAAGGCCATTATTCTCTCACTTGTTGTGGGCTCAAATGCTAGTAGCTGTAATTTTCGTCCCTCAATTTAATTTCTATTTCCAGACCCCATTCCTCTAGGTTGGCAGTTCAAAGATTGCGCTCTCCCTAACCCCAGGATACACCGACATCCCAAGGGGATTAAATGTGGTGCTGACGCGTGTGTTGGGGGCAGGTCAGCAGCCTCCACTGAGGTGTCATCTTGGTCCCAGCCGAGCATCAGGAGTGGTCCCTGCTGGTTGCCATGGAGATCGTGCTCCCATCTGCTGAGGATGCAGCTTGTGGTCAATTCATGGTTATAATGGCCCCAATTTTTCTTGATTCCTAACATCCGTATGCTTTGGTAGTGCTTGCCCCCACTGGTGACAGGCTTGCGCATGTGACCTGCTTTGGCAAGTGTAATAGAAAAAGCAGTTGACCAGCATGAAGTAAATGACTTTCATGTAGCAGGGGTCAATGTTCATTTACACACTTGGATTGCACTTAGTTTTGCTTGGTTAGGAAACACATTTCTGTATCTTCCCAGAGGCATCAGGGGGCTTATCTCTTTTAATTGCAATAAATGAATGTCAGGATATGTTGCCTGGGATTTGCTTCAGAATGGAGCCAAAGATACCGTTGAAACAAGTTCTACGTGAGTTGATCGTTACTGAGGCCAGAGGATGGGGACTTGGGGCTCTTTTGTATAATTCTCTCCACATTTGTAACTGTGTGAAATATTCCAATGGGGAAAAAGCCCCTTGAAATCCTGCCAATCTTCCGGGACCACAAAGTCATGCCCACCCCTCCTGCTGGCATCCAGTTCTTGCTTGGGAAGATGACAGAGCCTGAGTGACAAACAGCATTTTGCTGGGAATCTTCAAGCATGTTCATGCCCAAGGGGTCCATTGTATCCAACTCTGTAATTCCACGGACTGTAGCCTACCAGGCTCCTCTGTCTGTGTGATTTCCCAAACAAGAATACTGGAGTGAGTTGCCACTTCCTCCTCTACATGGCACATAATAGATTCTCAGTAAATATCTGTTGGCTGAAGATTAGATCAGTTCAGTTCAGTTGCTCAGTCGTGTCCAACTCTTTGCAACCCCGTGGACTACAGCACTCCAGGCCTCCCTGCCCATCACCAACTCCTGCAGTTTACCCAAACTCATGTCCATTGAGTTGGTGATGCGACCCAACCATCTCATCTTCTGTCTTCCCCTCTCCTCCTGCCTTCAGTCTTTCCCAGCATCAAGGTCTTTTCAAATGAGTCAGTTCTTCACATCAGGTGGCCAAAGTATTGGAGTTTCAGCTTCAGTGTCAGTCCTTCCAATGAATGTTCAGGACTGATTTCTTCTAGGATTGACTGGTTGGATCTCCTTGCTGTCCATGGGACTCCCAAGAGTCTTCTCCAACATCACAGTTCAAAAGCATCAATTCTTCGGTGCTCAGCTTTCTTTATAGTCCAACTCTCAGATCCATACATGACTACTGGAAAAACCATAGCTTTAACTAGATGGACCTTTGTTGGC
>NW_011495042.1:6916909-6923319 GCF_000754665.1 Bison bison bison | reverse complement strand
TTTGAGCATTTTTTGGCATTGCCTTTCTTTGGGATTGGAATGAAAACTGACCTTTTCCAGTTCTGTGGCCACTGCTGAGTTTTCCACATTTGCTGGCATATTGAGTGCAGCCCTTTCACAGCATCATCTTTCAGGATTTGAAATAGCTCAGCTGGAATTCCATCACCTCCACTAGCTTTGTCTGTAGTGATGCTTTCTAAGGCCCACTTGACTTCACATTCCAGGATGTCTGGCTCTAGGTCAGTGATCACACCATCATGGTTATCTGGGTCATAAAGATTAGAGAGTGTGGCCCAAACTAGAATAACAGGCTTCCCGCTTCCCTAAATCAACAAAATGATAGTAAAGTTCACCTGGAAAAACACATCTGTGAATAACGGCCAAGATTAGCCAGAAAAAAGAAGAGCAGGGACCAGGGCCAGCCCTAAAAAGACAGTCTGGTGGGAAAGAAGTAGCTTGATAGACCAGTGGAGTGCTGCTGAGCAGTGGCTCTCAGCCCTGGCTTCACGTTAGACTCCCCTAAAATGCTTCTAAAAAGCAAACAAACAAACAAAAGACAAAACTTGGGCCTTATTCCCAGAGATTGTGATCCATCAGGGTGGCACCTGGGTACTGGAGTTTTCTTCCTTTCTAAAACTTCAAATTTGCCAGTGTTTAATTCTGTATTTTCTTAAACGCCTCCAGAGGACTCTTGCGCAGGCAGGACTGAGAGCCACTGGGTTGGCGAGTCCCGAAGCGGGCTTGGCACCCAGCAACGTGTGATTCATGATAAACTGGCATTTCACACCGGCGGCAGCAAGAAGGGTTCCTCAACCAGCGATGCTGAGATAATTACTCCAGCATTTGGAAAGACCACTCGGTGCTTATGCCGGAAATCAGATTAAATCCCATACAGGTCAGAGTCTTAAATGTGACAATAGAAGAAGGAGGGGAAGGAAAAGTGAAAGTCCTGAAGAAGTTATGAATAAGTTTATAATCACGGTGGGGAAGATCTGCCAAAGCTGGTTATAACCCTAAAGAGGAAAAAGCCTGTAACTTTAAAAACATAAACACATTTGATTCCTGAATGTCACCAAATACGGTAAATGAAGTCAAAAAATGAATGACAAACTAGGAAAATCTGTTTAGAAGACACGTGCCCGACAATGGACTACCTCTCCGTGATTAACAAAGAGCTCAAGTCAGCAGTAAGGCTCTGACACCAGCTGTAACTCTGCCCGCCAGTGACACTGTGTGGGCTCTGTTCTGACAGCAAGCAAGTCTGTGGCACCAGCTGGGTGTCCCTACTGTGAGTAAGTGTTAGTTGCTCAGTCATGTCCGACTCTTTGCAACCTCATGGGCTGCAGCACACCAGGCCTCCCTGTCCTTCACCAGCTCCTGGAGTTTGCCCAAGTTCATGTGACAGGAAGTCACAGGTGCGAGCAGAACTTGAGCCCTAATGTGCATAGCGACAGTATTCCCAAGATCCGAAAGATGGGAACAACCCAAGCGTCCATCATCTGATAAATGGATAAACAGGACGCGCTCCGTTCCTGTTGTGGAATGTTATTCTGTCGCAAAAGAAATGAAGTCCTGAGGCCTGCTACGACGTGGACGAACCTCAAAAACATCACACTCAGTGAAATGTCAGATACGGAAGTCTAGATATTACATCATTTCATTTTACAAAATGCCCAGAATAGGCCAATCAACAGATGCAGAGTGGATTGATGGTTGTCTTGGGCTCGGGGGCAGGAGGAAACACAGCAGTATCTGTGAGTGATTACAGATTTTTTTTTTTTTTGGGAGAGTGGTGATGAAATGTTCTAAAACTGATTATGCGGATGGTGGCATGACACTCAATATATTGAGATGATTAAAGTGTACACTTTAAATGGGTGAATTACATCTCAATAAAGCTGTTAAGAAAACACTGACATATGACTTTTCACTCCTCAGACTGGCAAAATTAGTGAGAGTGTAGGGAGACAGACTCCCTCTTATACCGTCGATAAAAGTGTAATTGGTGCCACCTTTCTGAAGAGCATTTTGGCAACCGCTGCCAGATTTAAAAGCACGCACGCTCTTCATCTGAGGGCTTCCACTTCCAACTGACCCTATGGAAATGTTGCACATACAGGTACACCCAGGAGATGCGGCCGGAGCTTTGTAAGAGCAAAGAAACAGGAAATGAACACAAGTGCACAGAGAATTTACTCTTACCATGGAAATAAAATACAACCATTCAAAAAGAGGTGGAGACGGAGGACGCGTCGGTCTGGAGAGATCTTCAGAGACGTCGTTCAGGTGCAACACTTGCAGAGCACAGAACAGTGGGCAGAGAGCAATTCCCTTTTAATCAGTAAAAATGCTGATTTACCAAAGTATTCAGGAAGGAAATGCAAAAAAGGGAATCATCTCCCGGGAGAAGGACTGCGGTAGAGAAGCTTTTAGTTCTTATTTTATCATCTTTGGGGATCTGTTTAAATTTTCTAAATGTGTGCATACATTAACTTTATTTTTTAAATGCCACTGGGATTATCTGTGCTGTGGCATTCCAAGCCATTTTTCATTTTCCTCATGTTTTTCTGCATTGAAAAAGAAAACCTTGAAAAATCTCTTGCACTGCTGACAAATGTGTGATGGTTTTGTGCGTGTGTGTGTGTGTGTGTGTGATGAATTGCTGTTGCCCATGAGGACCCTCATAGAATCCGTGCCCTCGGTCTCTGGGCCTGTTTCTCATACTCAGGGAAAGAGCTGGGGGAGGTGGGCTGGGAGTCTGCTGGCTTTAAAGGCCAGAAGCTGTAACTTCACTGACAGCCCGAAGCTCTCTCCAGAGGCAGCCCCATACCCTTCTCGGCCGGCCCACCTGGTTCTATGGGGGCAGGTGAGCTTGGAGGTGGGGTCCAGGTGAGACGGCAGGAGCAGGGTCCACTCCTCTGAAACAATAGGAGTGCAGACAGGAAGGCTCTGAGCGGATGCTCTGCTGGTACGAACCAGCTCGACCAAAGCCCACTTTCTAAGTGAGGGCTGAATGGGCCTCTGAAGGCTGGTGGCACCTGGGCCCAGCCCTTAATTGCCGGGGTCCAGTGGCAGCCCACTCCAGGACTCTTGCCTGGAGAATCCCATGGACGGAGGAGCCTGGTAGGCTGCAGTCCACGGGGTTTCGAAGAGTTGGACACGACTGAGCAACTTCACTTGACTTTTCACTTTCATGCATTGGAGAAGGAAATGGCAACGCACTCCAGTGTTCTTGCCTGGAGAATCCCAGGGATGGGGAAGCCTGGTGGGCTGCCGTCTATGGGGTCGCATAGAGTTGGACATGACTGAAGCGACAGCAGCAACAGCAGCCCCGGTGGATCCAGGGAATTCGAAGCGGGGACAGCATCAGCGAGGATCAGGAAACAACTGCTTAATTAAATGTTAATTAAAGATATAAAGAATGGTGAAATAAGGATAGCTCAGTGAGGAAATTCAGTGGAGAAAAGAGGCTGAATAATTCAGCCAGAAGGTGAGAGAAAGAACGACATGGGGAGACCAAGTTTCGGTGAACAAGGCCCGCACTTTATTTTCCAAAGTAGTTTTTATACCTTAAGTTATGCATAGAGGATAATGGGGGAAGGGGTAGAGTCATGCAGTAAGCCAGGCTTTCTTCCTGCAAACTTATCATATGCAAAAGTTTAGGTGATTTGCATCATCTTCTGGCCTGGAGGCCTGTTAACATTTCTTCAGAAATGGCCCTTTCTTCAGAAAACTTATTTTTCTCTAAAGGTGATTAGTCAGTCGCCACCCTCCAAAAGCATTAGATAAAGTTTCATTCCTATAGGGCAAAGGTGTGGTGGGCTATAACAAGAAAAAGAATTAACTCAAGGGTCCAAGGTTACAAACATTAAAGCTACTACTTACACGAATTATATTAATCAATACACTGCCAGGGACACAGTAGGTAAGGGATATGGAGACTTAGTAGCAAACATTGGCCCAACAAGTGAAAAACCCTTCACCAATACAATTTCTAATCAATCTTTTAACTGCTCAAAGGAATCTGTATTTAGACAGTTTAGAACATCTTATGCCTCTCACAGTTGGGAGGCTCTGAGCAATCACATGTGGCCAGAAAAACCTATTCAGGCAGGCTAGAGGACTTCCAAAGGAGTTTGTAGGTTGAAACACTGTCACACCCAGGAATTATTAACTGGAGCTGTAAGTTAATTCTTTTTTCAGAGAAAGGTAGTGGGGGACAGCCCCTCATAAAGTCAGAGGTGTAGGTGAGAGCACAAAGCAGAAAGTAGGCAGACTCTGGTTTTGGGGATAGATGCTGGAGAATTTCCAGGGGGACTCCTGAGGCTCGATCCCGCTCATGACCTTTGTCAGGGGCGGAGCTCCTGCTCCTGGCACTTAATAGTCACCTGGAGGAGGTCTGGAGCCCAGGAACCTGTGAATGTGCTCCCATGGGTGTTTATGGGCTTACAGATCTCTGTTTCCCACATGTTAGAAGTCACATGCGACACGTCCGCGTCTGCGTCTCTGCCCTCCCTCCCGCCTTGCTTCTCTCAACATCTGTATTCCAGCAACGTCCGCCTCTGGGGCGGAGGCACCGGGGTGAAGAGGCACCACACAACTTGAAAACCCTGTTGCCCACTCTTTTGGCCTCAGGTCCCAATTCAGTCTGCCCAAGATCTTTGTTCTCTCACCAAGAGGCTCAGCCACATGACTTCCCAAACCACAGAGCAAGCTCCCTGAGATGAAGCCCGCCTCTCCCAAAGACACAGGACTAGGGTGTGCACTTTTTCCCCATGTTATTATTAAATATTAACTGTTTCTTTTTGTGGCTATAGGTTATCTGTCCACATCCCCAGCCTTTGGGCAAAGTACTTTATTCTGTACCCCCAGTTTCCTCATCTGTAAAACAGGGATAACGATAGTTCGACTCCTAGGTTTGCTGTATGGATCAAATTCTAGGTTTGTTCCTAGGATCAACTGAGCTTAAAGCTTTTAGAATTGAGCCTAACACATGCTCCGTGCTATTTTAATAACAATCAGCATGATTATCTGTTTGGATTCTCTCCATCTCTCCATGGGGTGGAAGGGCAGGCATCGCTTCACCTTGAGACAAAGAAATGAAGGACCAGTTGCCCAAGGCCACAGCGCTGGCAGGCTGCTGGCTGGGTCTGGACTTAATCCAGGCCTGAACCTCAGTGACCTCATGATAAACTTGGGGTGATGATGGAGCCTCCCGGTAGTATTAGGTTGTGAGAGTCCATTGAAAGTGAAAAGGGTTAGTCAGTCATGTCTGACTCTTTGCAACCCCTTGATCTCTGTCCATAGGATTCTCCAGGCAAGAATACTGGAGTGGGTAGCCTTTCCCTTCTCCAGGGAATCTTCTCCACCCAGGGATCAAACCCAGGTCTCCGGAGTCGGAGGCAGTCTGTTCACGTTCTGAGCCGCTAGGGGAGCTCTGAGAGTCCAGTGCAGTCACAAGATCAGGTGATAGGAACGTGGAGGACACCGTTCAAAAGACCGTGCCATTCGCCTTCATAGGGACCCCCAACCGACAGGCCCGTCACACCTACGCTCTCACACAGCCAGCAGGGATCCCAGCTGCCCTGTGCCTGGCAGCCCTGGGGTCAGCTGCTTCTGTGTGCAGGGCGGGGCGGCTGGGCCGACAGAGAAGCCCATTGTCTCTATCCTCTGGGGCTCTATTGTTGGGGCCTCCTCCCAGGGCGCAGCCCCAAGACACTCAGCTGTTACCCGGCTAATCTTGGCTTCCCGAGGTGGAGGAGGGGTGAATGTGCAGATAAACAACTCTACCCCGAAGACCGGATCCCCAGTCTGGTTCTACCGATAAGGACACGGAGGCTCGGAGAGGCTAAAGGACTGTGTGCGGAGCGCTTGTCTCAAGTCAGAGCTGCCGGACGTGGCTGGGCAGTGGGAGCGGGGGACCTCGAGGCAGCGAGGTCATGCATCGTATTAGGTCGGAAATGTCAAGGCCAGAACAGCCGGCCCCCGACCTCATCTCGCTAGTGCAAAACAGAGACCCTAGAGCGCACACGCTCGCCCAGCTGGGGTCGGGGTCACACAGCGACTCCGCCTCCGAGTCCGCCCGGAAGCCGGGCGTCCCTAGCTCCCAGGATCTCCCGGCCTTGAGACCAAGAAGACTGGGCGAGAGGCCGGGCCCGGAGCATAATGTGGCGCCGCCCCCAGGGCGGAACGATTGCTCCTGTTCCAGTTCTGCGACGAGCGGCCCTCCCCCTAAGGGGCGCGGCTTTTAAGCAAGGAGAAATCTCACTGGATGTTTGCCTGCGGAAGGCGGGACTTGGAGCTTGAAGAGCGCTGGGGGCGTGGCCTCCGTCCGCGCCGCCGGAGAGCTCGGCGCGGGACTCCGACCCTCTGTGACGCAGGCCCGAGTCGGGGCGGGGCCGGGCCGAGCC
>NW_011495042.1:6912988-6916338 GCF_000754665.1 Bison bison bison | reverse complement strand
CGGCGCACGGGGCGCTGGCCGGGCGGGGGCCCGCGACATGCGCGGCTTGGCGTCTTTCCTCGGGGCCCCCCAGCAGAGCGGAGGCCCCTGCGGTGGCAAGCCGGCTCTCTGTGCCCTGTGCGGCGGCTGCGGAGGTGTGATGGGGGTCAGCTGGCGCGGAGGGCCCTAGGTGACCCCATCCCTGGCTCCGGGTTGTGCCGAGGTGACCCCATCCCTGGCTCCGGGTTGGGCCGCAGCCTGCGTGAGCCCCGAGCTGCTGTTTCTGGGAGCTGTCCCCCTTGCTTATCAGGGATAGGGCGCATTCTGTGCTTGGTTGAGTGTGTTATCTCAGTCCTCCCGACAGACAACCGCAGGTTTGCAGCCGAGGAAAGCCAGGCCTAAGGCCACACAGCTGTTGGTTGTAATTGTTGTCATGTGGAGCTGAGGTGCTGAGGCTTGCAGCCAGACACACCTGGTGCACATGGGCTGCTCCAGAGACCGGGTGACCTTGGGGTGCCCCGGTCCTCTCTCTCAGCCTCTGGTGGGATGATGGTGGAGCCTCTGCACCCACCCCGGGCTGCTGCCAGGATTGGGCCGGATGGTTCAGGGAGGTCGGGAGGGAACCACTGTTTTCGTGTTGTTGCTGTGGCCCTTATCTGCCGCCAAGGGAGCTAGTGGTGCTGGGTCAGGGCTGTGTGCTCGGTCTGAGCCTGCTGGCACGAAGGTGCAGCTGCTCCCACACTGAGGCTGTTCCTGTCTGTGCGTGTCTGTCCCCATGCCCACGAAGGCCACACCCAACCCAGCTGTACCAGCATGTGCCGGACTCGCGTTGGCCCATCGTGTACTCGCCGCGCTACAACATAACCTTCCTGGGCCTGGAGAAGCTGCACCCCTTTGACGCCGGAAAATGGGGCAAAGTGATCAGCCTCCTGAAAGGTATGGAAGCCCCCGCCCCGGACCTGCATCTGCTCCCTGCAGCCCACCTGCCGCCACCACCCTGCTGCCTTGCCCTCACGCAAGCTTCAGACGCTCCCGCTCCAGCCTCTACCCTGACTGCCTTGCACCCGTGCTGTCAGAGGATCTCGCCAACACAGCCCTCTGAGCTCAACCTGGCCCCACAGCACACCTTCACCAGCTCCCGTTCCCTGGGGACCCAAACTCTGTCTCTGCCTCCGGAGACCCAGTAGCAGGGGAGCTGGTTGCCATGGAGCCAGGCAAGCTGACATCTGGAGGGACACACTGTCCATACCCCACAAAGTCCGAGAATCCTGGAGCTGGACCACCTTTGCTCCAACCCCACTGATGAAAAATCTAGGAAACTGGGCCCAGAAAGTTCTGAACCTCAGAGCTCTAGCCTCATCCCGTTTATGGCTCGTCCCCTGAGTAGGGTAATGCTGTGGGGAGTGTGCTGTTTCAACCGTGGTTTGTAATCCAGGGTTGAAAATTCAAGCATCACAGTAGACTGGTGGGAAAAAAAAAGATATTCCAATTTCCAATATTGGGGGTTCTTTAACTGAGGGAAGTAGGAAGTATTACATGAAGTGTTACCTGGCATGGGATGAAGCATTGAATATCTCTGCATCACACAATGCCTTTGATCACGTCCTGGGGGATGTTTCATTTTGGGGCTAGCCCGCCTTTAACACCTAAGCCCATCTCCCTCTTTAACAAATCTAGAGCGAGCCTCCGGCCCTGCACCTTGCAGAAAATAGTCTCAGTGGAGGTTAATGACACTCTTGCCTTTGTATTTTTTTTTGTTTTTAGTTTTGGTTGCCTTCTGTTTCTGGCAGGCGATACTGATTTTCCACCTGCAGTAGCGACCAGAGTGCTTATTCAAAGAAAAAGATTATGTAGAAAAGAGGACAAGTGTGCAGGCCTGGGAAGAGCTCTGGGGGTGGGGGGGCGGAGCCAGCCTGCCTCCCCTGACTGTTCTCTCCTGGGGGTGGAAGCTCGCAGCTGTAACCACTAGACCTCAGGGTTCCCTGACGCCTCCCTGAAAGAGGTCCTTTCCTCTCTCCTTGCAGCGGGCCTGAGGCTCTCTGCAGGAGAGGAGCCCAAGCCCCTTCTTGGGCTCGCATGTCACCCTGCAGTGCAACCTAAGGGTGCTTTGTCCCCATCCCTCTGAGCTGACCATCTTCCTGAGTTCGCTTCCTTCTGTGATGAGGATGTAGATCGGAGGCAGGGCCATGTGGTGAGGGGCCTTGGGTACTGCCAGGAACAGAGCTGGTCCTTTGGGGAAGGCAGTAGGGAGCCATGAAGTGCTCTGGGCTCTCCATGGAGCTCTTTGTGGGAGATGTAGGGAACCAGGTGGTGTCTAGGGTCTTCCAGGTGGCTCCGTAGTAAAGAATCTGCCTGCCAGTGCCGGAGATGTGGGTTCAACCCCTGATCTGGGAAGATTCCGGAGGGGAAATAGCAACCCACTCCAGTATTCTTGCCTGGGAAGCCCGTGGACGGAGGAGCCTGGAGGGCTACAGTCCACGGGGTCGCAGAGGCGGACGTGACTTAGTGACTAAACAGCAACGGGCTTCTACCAGGGGTGGCTTCTGAGAGTGACGTGTTAGTACAGGTCCCGTAGATTCTACCAGGGGTGGCTTCTGAGAGTGACATGTTAGTACAGGTCCCGTAGATTCTACCAGGGGTGGCTTCTGAGAGTGACGTGTTAGTACAGGTCCCGTAGATTCTACCAGGGGTGGCTTCTGAGAGTGACGTGTTAGTACAGGTCCCGTGGATTCTACCAGGGGTGGCTTCTGAGAGTGACATGTTAGTACAGTCCCGTAGATTCTGACCTTGTCCTTCAGTGTCCCTAGATCCAGAGCGTCATGGATCCGTTCTCACAGTGCCCTAGACAGAGCGTTTCCTCCCCTCTGTCTAACTTCTTCTGTTGCAAAAAGGAGGAAATTTTGTCTGGTGTGTGTGGGGGGTGACGACATAGCGTGGTGTTTCCCAAACATCAGTCATTGGCAAACCACTCTTGGGAATGTGCCATCAACTCATACCACCTGTTTCGTTATTTACATCAGAGTTTTTATTGACCTAGCCTTCATTTTTAAAAACTTTTAAATAAGCCTGTTTTAAAAGGGAACATTATGTCATCTCAATGGAAAAAGCCAGTTTCATCTGCCATAAATAGAAGGTCATGGTAAAAAAAATAAATGCGATGAAAGCAGCAGTGTGTTCCAGCTCAGGCAGCTTACTGTTGGGACAGACTGTGGAACGATTGCTGCTGGTGAGGGGGTTAAAAAAAGGGAGAGGAGCAAGGATCAGGCAAGTGTTAAAAGAGAGGCCCCCACACACGACACCCCCCATGACATCACCCCAAGGTGGAGGAGACTCAATCAGGAGAGTTTTTCTCACCTTGAGACACAGCATTA
>NW_011495042.1:6911581-6912888 GCF_000754665.1 Bison bison bison | reverse complement strand
GCCACGCCTGAGCTCACCCCCTGGCTCTCAGTGCCCTGGGACACTGGAGGATCGCTGGGCAAAACATCCTTTGCCCCCTGGCCCGAGGGCCTGGCGACTCTCTCCACACTGGCCTGAGAGGTGGCCCATTCTGAGACCACCCGCAAGCCAGCAGGGGCCACCTTCTCCTGGGACGGGGCTGCCAGGGGCCATGTCTGAGCCCGCGGGAGGGGCTGGGGCTGGAGGCCAGCAGGGGTGCATGGTGCCCACTTTGTGGTTTCAGAAGAGAAGCTGCTGTCAGACAGCATGCTGGTGGAGGCGCGGGAGGCCTCGGACGAAGACCTGCTGGTGGTGCACACGAGGCGCTATCTCAACGAGCTGAAGGTGCGGGGCCTGGGGGCGGCCAGCCGGGAGGAGGGCCGCAGGCTCGAGGGGCTCCATTCCTGTCCCTGCGCAGGGGGAGCGTGTGAGTCTGCGGTCCCCATCGGGAGCCAGGGGCCCTAGAAGGGCAGGTACCAGGGATGCGCGTGGCTGCTCCTGGGGTCCGTGAGCCCCCATCCCTGGAAGTATGAAAGCATGGACACCCCCTTATGGGGATTGAAACTTCGCTGGGGTTCAGGGCTTCTGCCTCGGTGACTTTCCATCTGGGCTTTGTGGACAGGCCTCCAAGACCCCTGCTGGGGTGAGGGGTGGCGGACCCCAGCTCCTTGTCTCCCTCCAGCCGCGTCTCTTCCACCTTGGCCTATGTTTATATTGGGCTGAAGTTGAAGATTCTGTTTCAAGGGCTTCTACTGCTGGAGATTTGTTGGAAACTGTTGCGCTGAAAGCTAGTCTTTGTGCCCCAGGGCCCAGCTGGGAACGTACACAAGTAGTCAGGCGGGTGGTGGGTGGTATCGGGGCGAACCCGAGCTCCGGCCCCTCCCAGGCGGTGGCTGCCGCCCAGCTCCTCCGTGGGCCTGGCTTTCAAAGAGAAGCCAGGAATGCAGACCAGTGGGTGACGGCACCTGATTTCTTAATGCAGCGACTCATCGGAAGGTTTGTAAATTCACCTGCAGGCTGCCTGTGGCGACCTCTGTCTAGAAGAGCCGCACGGCTCCCCTCCGCTTCTGAGGGCGGAGAAACTGTTGGGCCCCTTTGTGGGGGCGGGAGGCAGGCGGGCCTGGGGGTGGCATCAGAACGGTGGGTCGAGGATGCCCCAGGTTCTCTGCTCCTGGGAGCGTGGAACCCTGACATGTACCGCTGGGCTCCCAGCAGGACTCATCTTAGAGCCAGAGTGGACACCCGAGGTCACCAGGCCCTGCCCCCCCAGGTGGACAAGCCAGATCGGA
>NW_011495042.1:6911257-6911369 GCF_000754665.1 Bison bison bison | reverse complement strand
CCACGCGCCGGCCCGAGCTGTGAGAATTCTAGATGGAGCCGTGGCAGTGCACGCTCCTGAAAGATTACCAGGAAGAGGGTGAAACCTGGCTCCCGGGAGAGCGAGGGGTGCG
>NW_011495042.1:6906557-6911157 GCF_000754665.1 Bison bison bison | reverse complement strand
GGAAGCCCAGCGCTTGGCTGCCCTGGTTTCCCGGGGCTGGGACCTGCGTGGTCACAGTCCACAGCCCAGGGGCAGGGCCAGGAGGACATGCCTGCCAGAGTCCAGAGGGTGAGGGTGGGACCAGGGCGAGGCTGGGACGGAGCGGGGCCGGGCTGGAGCCAGCGCCCGGAGAAAGCTGGGTGGGGGCCGGGCTCCATCTGTTTGGAGGTCCTTTCAGGGAACCATCGGGGGCTGACCGCGTGGCTGGCCTTGGGCCCCCTAGTACCCTGAAGGCAGCTTTCTAGGTGCTACGTGATAATATGAACAAGTATTCACAGGTAGAGTCTCAAGTAGAAAACCGACGTCAGGGGCAGGAGGAGAATTCAGATATGCCAACGTAACCAAGAGGCCACGGCCGAGCTACGTGTCTGGAGCTCCCTGGTGGCCAGAGCAAAAGGAGAAACATGATGATTTCCATATGACCTACTGAGGCGAAGAAGTATTCAGTCATGCAACACCTCTGTATGGAAATCTGACTGTGTATTGGGTGCAAAAACAACAATAAGCAATGTTCCCTGCTGCCAAGGATCCGCATTTCCTGGTAGAAGACTGAAAAGAAGTAACGGTACAAAAGCGTTTCAGAGCAACAGAGGGAGAAGAAGGAGGGTCGCTGAGCAGAGGCGGGCTCTTGCAGGCTGAGTGATCCGGGAGGGCCTCGAGGAGGCGGGCTGTGAGCTGAGACCAGAGAATGATGAGCAGGCGATACGTGTGGCATTTCAGAGGAAGACAGTTGTAGAGACTCAGGCCTGGAGTGGGAGGGGGCTCAGCCTCCCGAAGGGGAGAGTGAGGGAGTGGGCTAGGCAGGCATCTGGGGGAGGCATTCTGAGCGAGCAGGAGGAGGAGCAGGGGCAAGGGCCCTGAGGCAGGAGTGCCCCAGCAGCAGTGACCCTGCTGGATTGGAGGGAATGGAGGGGAGACGGTAGGAGGCGGGGTCAGATGAGGGTCAGGAGCACCGAGGGCCTGTGGTCACTGCGACTTTGCTCTGAGGGCGGTGGGAGCCCAGGGCTGTTTCAAGCAGGGGGACGTGATCTGACCTAGGTTTCCAAAGCTTGCTTGGCAGCTGTGATGGGAGTAGATGAGACCCGGCTATCAGGATGACATCAGGAGCCCAAGAGGAAGCGGGTGGTTGCCGTGATTCTGGTGGGAGAGCCTGGGCGCTCAGACAAGGCTGGAAGCAGCTGTGGCCGGGGGTACACCTGGCAGCACCCGGGGTTTGTTGTGAAGTTGAAACAACAGGACTTTCCTGGGCTCAGATCGGGTGTGGGGTCTGGAGGCCAAGGATGTCCTGGAAACTGTGGCCGGAGCCCCACGGAGTCTGGGCACAACCTGGGCCTTGTTGCTGCCACCACGGTGCCCTGAGTCTGTGAGAGCAGAGACACAGACCCCCGTGCACAGAGTACCCGGGGTTGAGCCTCCGAGGGTCCCCGGGAAATGGGACCCCCAGGGTTATAGGACAGCTTCTCCCCTTCTGCAAAACACAAAAACCAAAAAACGCTATTGGGATTTCAGTAGTGATTATGAATCTATAGATGAGTTAGGGGAGAACCGCCATCCTCACAAGGTTAGGTCTTCCAGCCCATGGACACAGATGTCTTTCCCCTTATTCAGATCTTCTTTAAGTTCTTTCAGCAGCATTTCATAGTTTCCACTGTACAAGTCTTATACCTGTTTGGTTAATTTATTCTTTTTGATGTCCTTGTAAATGAAATTGCTTTCTTAATTTCCTTTTGGGGGCGGTGGCTTCATTTTCTTTCCTTCTCTGTCCCCTGCTGGCTTGCTGGGGGTGGAAGGAGGCAGTGGTCGATGTTCTCCTTCGGGGGCTCGTCGCTCCCTTCCAGGGACAGTCGTTCCCTGGCTCCCATGTGCTGGGCTGCTGCTGGGGTGGGGTTGGTGTGACAGACAGGTGGAGCCCCTGCCTTCCTCCACACACGTGCACACATATGCCCCCACTCACTCACATGTGCATACACATGAACGCATGTGCACATGTGCGTACACACACACACACACACACACGTCTTGCAGCTGTCCAGCCAGACCATGTTCTCCCTCCCCCAGCAAAGCTGTCACATTGCAGGTCAGCACCTCCCCACCATGCTGCTGTGTGTCTGTGAGGACAGACCAGCTCCATCTCCGGGCCTGGCGCCTCCCCAGGCTCTTGGGAAGTATCTGCCAGGTGCCAGAGTCCTTGCAGGGCTCTGCCTAGCGTTGGTGGAGAGCAGGGTCTGGACCAGGTGTTCCCAGCCAGCCAGGAGAGGTCCAGGACCAGGGTGCATGGACACCAGCCCAGGGCCTGGGAGGTCGAAGGGAGGCTGTATCCTGGTCTGGGTGCCCCAGGCCCTCCTGCCTCGGCAGCAGGGGACAAGAGCGTGCGGCCCCATTTGCAGGGATGGGGCTTGCTGCTCTGGGGGACGAGCAGCCCTGGGCATCCAGTGTGGACTCTGTCGATGACTCGCTGTGACCTTGTAAAGAAGGATCCTCCTTCCTTACCCCCTCTCCCTGCCCCCGCAGGGCCTTGCTGCCCGCCGGGTGCGAGCCAGGCCAGTTCCGGGTAGGCTGGGTGGTGACCGGTCGTCCCCTGCAGTTCTCCTTCTAGACACAAGAGGGCAGCCGAGGGCCGTGGCCCACAAGGCCCTTGCGCTGACTCCACTTTAAGAACACCCTGTTGTGAGCGTCTCCGTGCTGAGCCTGAAGTTCAGCCACGGTGGGAGGGCCCCCATTTCTCACCCAAGGAGCTGCACTTGCCTGCAGCCCCCCAGGCGCCCCGAAGCTGGTCCAGAGGGAATCTGCTGCCTCTGGGCCGTTGGGCAGAGGGAGGCCACACAGCCCGTGTCTCTCCCCGCAGTGGTCCTTCGCCGTCGCGACCATCACAGAGATCCCCCCGGTCATCTTCCTGCCCAACTTCCTGGTACAGAGGAAGGTGCTCAGGCCCCTGCGGACCCAGACGGGAGGAACCATAATGGTAGGTGGGGAGTAGGGGCCAGTGGCTGGGCGGGAACCCCCAGCCCCGGCTCCTTTGCTCCCTGGGCCTTTGCCCACCTGGGCTTTTGCCTCCAGAAGGCCTCGTCCCGCTGAGTAGTTGAGAAAAATCACAAATGTTCTTCAAGGCGGCAACAGGAACTCTTTCTTCCAAAGCTTCTCCCGTAGAAATCACTGCTTTTCCCCCAAGCCCCACTGTTAGAGTATTTACTGGTGTGTAAGAGGTGTCCTTAACCAGCCACCCCCCACCAGGGTGTGTCCTGAAACTGGCTCTGAGCTGCTCACATTTCAGATGAAAACAAGCCCGTGGCCTCAGCGGTGGACGGTAGCCTCACCCGCAGCGGGGTGTGGCAGCCACCAGCACTCGAGGTAAAACTGGGCTTCACGTAGTGTGTCAGCTCAGTTCAGTCGCTCAGTCGTGTCTGACTCTTTGTGACCCCGTGGATGGCAGCACCCAGGCCTCCCTGTCCATCACCAACTCCCGGAGTTCACTCAGACTCAGGTGCATTGAGTCAGCAATGCCATCCAGCCATCTCATTCTCTGTCATCCCCTTCTCCTCCCACCTTCAATCTTTGCCAGCATCAGGGTCTTTTCCAATGAGTCAGCTCTTCACATCAGGTGGCCAAAGTATCAGAGTTTCCGCTTCAGCATCAGTCCTTCCAATGAAAATTAGCCACAGTCAGTGAGGAAAAGAAGTGGAAATGATTGAAATGTACAGTGATCTAACCAGACCTGGATCAACACCGGCTGACCCCTTATAGTTTTCTTCTTAGCTTTGCAAATTTGTGCACTTTTAAAGTTTATTAGAATAGTCCTGCTCACCCCAGAATGATGAGCTCCTACATGATTTCAGGACTAGAGCAACAGTATTTCCATGAGCAAAATTTTGTTTTCCCTTCGGAAGCCACGTGAGAATCCTTGTCAGCTCACATGCAAGCCTGAGACGGAACTTTGGTTTCCTCCAGTTCCCTCACACAGTCACACAGGGGTTTACACTTTGCAGGTGGCTCAGTGGTACAGAATCCGCCTGCCAATGCAGGAGCCACAGGAGATGTGGGTTCGATCCCTGGGTTGGGAAGATCCCCTGGAGGAGGGAATGGCAGCCCACTCCAGCATTCTTGCCTGGAAGTCCTGTGGACAGAGGAGCCTGGCGGGCTACAGTCCACAGGGTCACAGAGTCGGATGCAGCTGAGCACGCACATATCACACACTGCCCGTCTCGTAGGCCGGCCCGTCGGGGATTTGCCGGACGAGGGCGGGTGGTGCCCCCTGTACCCCACCTCACGGCTCATCCCCCCTGGGAGCTGGCTGCAGTGTTCACGGGGGCCGTGAGTCAGCGCAGGAGCGAGTGAAGGGCTCGGCCCCTGCCTGCCTCAGCCTGTGCTTGTTTTCAAAGGCGGGCAAGCTGGCAGTGGACCGCGGCTGGGCCATCAACGTAGGTGAGTGCCCGGGCCGGGCCGGGGCCTGCTGGCGGCAGCTCGGATGCCCTGATGGCAGAGCTGCCCCCCAACCCAGGGCCCCGGGGCGCTGACCTGCCCCGGGGGGGGCGGGGGGAGGGCTGTTTGCTGGAACAGCCTGGAG
>NW_011495042.1:6903013-6906404 GCF_000754665.1 Bison bison bison | reverse complement strand
GCCTGGAGGCCCAGAGCTGTCCCTGGGAGGATGGGGGTGGGGGGCACCCAAGGCGCGCCCTTGCCTGGCCCTGCCCACTGCACGACCAGCCTGGAGGCCCAGAGCTGTCCCTGGGAGGACGGGGGTGGGGGGCACCTGGGGCGCGCCCTTGCCCGGCCCTGCCCACTGCATGACTGTCCTCGCAGGCGGCGGCTTCCACCACTGCTCCAGCGACCGGGGCGGGGGCTTCTGCGCCTACGCGGACATCACACTTGCCATCAAGGTGCGTCCGAGCGCACGTGACGGGCGGCGGGGAGGGTGATCGCCTCCAGGAGCCTCCCTGGAACCCCAGTCTGGTGTTCTCACCCCGTGTTGTGAAGGGATCGAGGTCCCGAATGGGAGAGAGCTCACCGGGTCCCTAAGCTGGGCTGAGACTCAGACGTAAAGGTGACACCTGCTGGTCGGTGCTGCCCGTGACGGTCCAGAGGTGACCAGCTTCTCCAGGGGCCGGGGGCCGGAGGAGAGCAGCTTACAGGACGCCGCTAGATTATTAACAGGAGACAGGGCTTTGCTCAGGAGAGCGGGGAGGAGACAGGGATCAAGATCTTGATGGTGGTGACAGTGGCTGGCATCTGCGGGGCTCACCCCTTCACCCTCAGGGAACGGGGCTGGAGCGGGTGAGGGCACAGCCTGAAGGGGAAGCGCTGGCCGTGGCCTCCGCGGCTGTCAGAAGCCAGCGCTCCCCCAGCACCTGCGTCTGGGCTCAGGCTGGGAGTCCGTGTGGTCCTCACGGCTCCTGTCTGCACACGGCATGGGAACGGATTGGGAGGAGGGGGCAGCAGACCCTGGCCGTTTGGAGAGTGAGATGCCAGGAGACCTGGCGGGAGGGGAGGGCGGGGGAAGGAAGGGCTTCCCAAGGAGGTGGCTTTAGGGCTGGGCCCCTGTAAGAAGGCAGAGATGGCCAGATGGAGCTCCGGGTACAGCTGGGAGGGGGACCCCGCTGCAGACACACACAGGCTCCTCTGAGCCACATGGACCTCCTGCTGGCCTGGGGTCCCCCACAAGCACGGAGGTGCTCCCAGTCCACCCTGTCGCTGACTGGGGCCCCTGGGGGCCTGCACCTTCTGGCCCAGGGGGTCCTCACCTCTCCCCTTTCTTGCCCTGGGCAGTTCCTGTTTGACCGAGTGGAGGGCATCTCCAAAGCCACCATCGTGGACCTCGACGCCCATCAGGTGAGTGCCCGGCGAGGCTGGGGTCCTCCCCTCCCCAGGCAGCCTCTGACACATGGCCCCATGAGGTGGGGTTCCCTGCCCCCAAGAACACCCCCAAGCCCCAGGCTGGGCCTCTGCTGCCCCTCCACCCAGGCACAGGGGGCGTTCTCGGGAGTGCTGGGGGTCCGGGCCTGGCCCGGGCACTGGCCTGCCGTGAGCAGCTTCTGTGTTCCCCCGCCAGGGCAACGGGCACGAGCGTGACTTCATGGGCGACAAGCGCGTGTACATCATGGACGTGTACAACCGCCACATCTACCCCGGGGACCGCTTCGCCAAGCGTGAGTGCCCGCCCACCCCAGCGCGCCCCCCTGAACCGGGCTCTGTCTGCCGGGCTGCTCCCACGTGCCGGGCCCTGCAGACGTCACTTCACTTCTTGATCTTCAGCATCCCAGGGAGGGGGAGGCCGTCCCCACTTCGCAGACAAGGAAACTGAGACCCAAAGAGGTCACTTGACCCACCGAAGACCACGTAACCACCCCCCCACCCCAATAAACACACCGTGAATCCCTCTACTGGGGTGACCACCTGGAGAATAGAGTAGGATTTTCTCCCAGGTATGCAGCTGTCCAGTCAAAAACGGAAGAACAAGAAGAAACAGAAAAATGTAGAAGTAGAAGATACGAGATAAGACGGCAGAAATCAGTTCAAACTTGACAGATGTTAATGCACGTGGGTTAAACTCATTGATCCAAACGCAGAGACTCCTCGATGAAGCTTTGAAGACAGGGGGACCTGCCCACCTTGTGGGGAGGGGACGTTTATACAGGAAGCGCCTGCGGGCCTGCTGCGGGTGACCCAGCCACGCTGTGGTCCCAGGGACCCGTTTCTGAACTGAGTCTCGTCTCGAGGGGCCTGGCTTCAGACCCGAGGGTGCGTGGGGTGTCCCTGTCTCTGGCGAGTGCTTGCGGGGCAGCGAGCTCGGGGCCCGGTGTGGGTCCCTGAGCCCCAGGGCAGTGCTCCATCCGTGGTCTTCGTGCTCTGTTAGCTTAGTTTGGGTGGATGAGTGGCTGAGCAGCACTCGAGTCAGACGGGAAAGCAGGTAGTGCCCCCAGCCCCGTTTCCCGCCTGCACGCTGGGGCATCGCTGTCTCCCCCGCCAGAGGCCATCAGGCGGAAGGTGGAGCTGGAGTGGGGCACGGAGGACGACGAGTACCTGCAGAAGGTGGAGAGGAACCTGGAGAAAGCCCTGCAGGAGCACCGCCCCGACATCGTGGTGTACAACGCGGGCACAGACATCCTCGAGGGGGACCGCCTCGGCGGGCTGGCCATCAGTCCGCAGGTGCGTCCCGGGGCGGGGCGGGGCGGGCTCTGCTCTGGGGACTCAGCAGCGATGGGAATGTGGGCGGCACGGGCATTCCTCCTGAGGCCAGAGGGGCTGGGCGGCAGCAGCAGCTCAGAGCGGGGTTAGACTCAGAGCAGGACCTCTGCCACCCTGAGGGCCCGGGCCTGCCTGAGCCCATCTTCCCCGTCCTCCCCCTACCCACCCAGGGTGTCGTGAAGCGGGATGAGCTGGTGTTCCAGATAGTCCGTGGCCGCCAGCTGCCCATCCTCATGGTGACCTCGGGCGGCTACCAGAAGCGCACGGCCCGCATCATCGCCGACTCCATCCTTAACCTGTACAGCCTGGGGCTCATCGGGCCCGAGTCCGCCAGCGTCTCAGCACAGAACTCAGACACACCTCTGCTGCCCCCGGAGGTTCCCTGACCATGCCGCTGTCTCGGAGGCTCCCCGCCTGCTGCCTGTCCGCCCACCCACCAGCCTCCCAGCGCGTCTCCTCCTCCAGCCGAGGGACCAGGGGGCGCCTTGCACAGCTCCACTCTCCCCCCGCCCCGGGTGTTGGGGGCTCTGGGCCCCTCTGCGGACAGGGCAGAGGGCAGGGCCCGAGTCCCGGCAGGACCCATGGGGGCACGGCCTGACCAGACCCTGCAGAGGTGATGGTTCTCCCAGGAGGGAGGAGGCAGGTGAGGCTCTGGGGCAGGGGGCGCCCCTCAGGGTGGGGTGCTCCAGTTTTCAGCACAGCACCGCCGTTTCAGACTGAGGAGGCTTGCAGGACCTCCCTCCTGCCTCTTCCACACCCTCTCCCCCTCCCACCAGGGGTGGGGCATCCAAGAGGGGGCTGAGCCGGTCTCTCGGGGCAGGGAT
>NW_011495042.1:6891554-6902913 GCF_000754665.1 Bison bison bison | reverse complement strand
TTCCCAGGCAGCAGGCAGGAACCCTGGTCCTGATGTGGGGTTGCGGGGAAGGGTGTGCAAGTGCAGGTAGGTTTTCCCATCTGACTTCTCCGTCAATAAAGGAAGGGCTGGACCCGCTGTCCCTGAGCCCCTCCCCACTCGTGGTGGGGTGGAGAGGGGAGCCTGTTCCAGCAACATCTTGCTTGTCCAGAGGGAAGGGCAGGCTCGGGGTGGGGAAGCGGGGAATGAGCTCTGGGCTCAGGGACAGGACAGGCCTGAGCTCTGGAGGCCAGAGGGGTGGAGGAAACCGAGGCCCAGCCCAGGAGACCACAGAGGGGCAGGTGGCCAAGCGGGGTCCCGCAGGCCCCGAGGCCCAGTTGGGGACTGTGGTGCTGGTGACGCCAGGCTGGGGTTGCTGGGGGCAAGCGGAGGGTCTCCATCCTGGCCTGCAGCAGGTAGGGGTTGGGGGCTGGGGCGGGGCCCAGGTAGGGCTACAGCCTGCACTGGCCTCCCTGAAAACACCAGGCCTGCCCTGCACCTGCATCCCAGGTGGGCCCTGACCTTGTCACCGGCTCTGCTCTGAAGGGGATGCTCAGGACCCACTGGGAAGCTGGGACTGGGCGAGGCACCCAGTGCCCCACGCCTGGTGTGTTCTCGGAGATCAGAGTTGGGGGAGGGAAGGCGGGCCGTCCCTGATCAACCCCCCTGGGGACTCTGCTCCTCGCCACCTGGGGGTGCCCTGAATTCTCCTGCCTTCTCCCTCACACCCCCTCTGCTGTGGGGGTGGGGAGGGTCCCAAGATGACCAAGTGTCACAGACCTTGGACGCCCTGCCCCGCCACCCCATCCCCCGGTCTCTGCACCTAACACCCCTTCTCCTCCAACACGGACCTGCGACCCCAGGGGGCAGGTGGCGATGGGCTTGTGTCGTGGAGCCTCTGTTCCAGAGAACCATAAAGGCCCTTCCCGATGCGAGCTGGCTGACGTGTGTTCTTCAGAGGAGTCCGTCCCTCCTAAGGATCCCAGAAAATAAAGGCTGAAAGTTCACACAGCAAGGGGCCTGGGGCAGCGGGCTGGTGAATGCTAGTGTTTCATTCTGTCCTCAGAGTCCCCTGGAGAAGGAAGGTCACTGTGCCCATTTTACAGATGAGGCAACTGAGGCTCAGTGAGTTTGTTCCAGGCTTGACCGCAGCTCTGCCAGATCCCACAGCATGTTCGCAGCTGCCTCTGATTTAGCAGGGGTGAAGAGAGAGTGCTCTCCAGACAGAAGGGTTTCAGGGGCAGGGGAGGGTGGGGATGGGAAGGTGCCAGGCGGGGAGCACATGTTGGGATGGGCTGAGCAAGGGCAGAAGGGTTGGGGCAGGTGGGGAGTGGGACCTTGTCCTTAGCCTGGCAGAGCTGCCAGGGCACCCCCAGCATTAGGGGCACAGCCTGGGTGGGGAGTGGGTGTTGCTCGAGGATCAGTGCCAGGGCAAGGACAAGTGATGAAGACATCAGGTGGTGGTTGGGGTCCAGGTGTGCCCTGCGCCAGGTGCGAGGCGGGTGAAGGCTGGCAAGGCCGTCGTCTCTGTTTACAGCTGTAGATGCTGAGGCATGCAATTGGCGGGGGCGGGGTTACTTGCTCAGAGCGCACACTGGGGGCTGGAGGAGCAAGCTTCCCACCAAGGCCTTGGCTCTGGAATCCGCAACTCTTTCATCCTCCGTGAGATGGGCCTCGAAGTACGCGGTACTCACCCGGAGCGTGGGCCCAGGACTGAACACCGGGGGGATGTTCGGGACCGTTCGTGACCACAATGGTGACTGCTGCAGGGCAGGAGGAGAGTCCGGGCTGGTTCCCGTGATGTGTTTGGGCTCTGTTCTTAGGATGTGCACTCTGTGCTCTTTGCAAGTGATCCCCCAAGTTATGAATCTCCAAAGGGAACGTGCCAAGCCCTGGCTGACCGGGTGGGCAAGAATGGGGCCAGGCTGTGAGGTCTGGGGTCAGACATGTGCTCGGGGAGAACCCAGGGGCCTGAGCCCACGTGGGCCAGCATGATGCCCGGCGGTGGTGGGATGCCTGCAGCAGGCGGCTGCAGAGCGTCCTGAAGATCTGACCTAGGAGAACCCCTTGCCCCTACCACGCCCCATGCTGGGGAGTGGGCAGACCCCTGGGCCCCACGCCCAACACATAGGGAGCCCTCCGGGGCCTCTCCGAGCCTCCGTCCTCAGCCCTCCTGGTGGCTCGTGTCCTGAACTTGCGAGGCTGGCCAGGGTGTCCAGGGTGACGCTGGAGCCAGCTCAGAGCCTGACCCCACGAAGCTGGTGCATGATCGCGTCCCCCCCGTCATCCCCAAGACCCCAGCACCAGGCCCGACTGGAGGCCTGCGAGTCCTGGGAGGTCATCTCGAGAGAGTTCAGGGCCCCAGTCTCGGCTTGGGGCTGGTGCGCGTTCTCAGGCAGCACTGCCCGCCCAGCGCACCATGCCTGAGGCTGGAGGGGGCAGAGGCAGGAAGGGACATGCCCAGCCTGCTGCCCAGGGCATAAACACAGGCAGGGGCACTGCCAGGGCCCCCCAGCTTTGCAGGACTCCTGGGCAGATCTGAGGGAGACACAATGCCGCCCTGGCCTCGCGTCGGTTTCATTTAGCCCAGCCATCCCCAGCTGGGGACGCCCTGCCCCGAGCAGAGGGCCACCGCGGGGAGGCTTGGTGCCATGTCGGGAGTGGTGCCTTCCCAGGACTGTCAGCCAGGCTGCAGGGGGACAGCGGTTAAGCCATGAGCGCCCACCCCTCACTGGCCAGACCTTGAGTCCCAACCCTCCACCTGTGGCTAGCTGGGTGCTTTTCCCTCTCTGCCTCAGTATACTCATCTGCAAAGTGGGAATGATACTCTGCACGGGGGCAGTTGTCACGAGAACTCAAGGAGCCAATATTTGTTGAGAGCTTATAGTGGTGTCAAGCCTGGAACAGACACTCCATACCAGTTACCCATCAGCAGCTGCGTCACTGCCTTAGGGACAAGGAGGTTGAGACTCACAGAGGTCAAGTGACTTGCCCAAGGTCACACAGGCAACAGAAAAGCCAGGGAACGGACCCGAGGCCGCCTGACTCTAGAATGAGCGCCCTTGCCCCCCAGCCCCACAAGCAGACCGTCTGGCAAAGCTTTGTAATGACCAGGGGGCAGAAGAGGCGGAGCTGTCCTTTGTGGAGGGCCCGCTGGGATACCAGCTCGGGGCTGGTGGTCAGTCTGGAAACTGACGCCCAGGGAGGGCTGTTAAGGAGCCTGGTGGCCAGCTGGGGACCAGAGCTCAGCCTCCTGGATCCCGCCCATGGCAGCTTTCCGATGGGGAGTCGGGGGTCCCGAGCGTCGCCCCGCCACCCCCTTGGGCATTTTCCTCTGTACGCCTTGTCACCACCAGGGTCAAGGCACGGCTGTCAGGGCACGAGGGAGCCCTGGGCTCTGCCATCAGGGGCGCGGTCTCTGCAGGAAGGACGTGGGCTTTGTGGCCGGCCAGCCTCAGTCTGAACCTGCTTTGCCACTGGCCTCGGAGTGACCCTGGGCAAGCGCAGCCCCGACCGCAGGCTGGCCCTCCCTCCACACAGGCCTGTGTGAGGGGACGGAAGTGGCCTGGCCTATGCGCTCCAGTCACTTGAGGACGGACTTAGGGTCTGGCGGGAGAGTGTGGGGTGCCCTCCTGGCCTGCTCTCCAGTCTCTTGCTACACAGACGGGAAACGGACACCTAGAGAGACACGGCTTCATTGCACGTGGGAGCTGACTCATCGGAAGGTGGAGGACACGGTGTTTGGAGCTGGACTTTCTTGCCAGCTGTGCGGCCTTGAGCTGTGGTCACCATGCTGAGCCCTGATCTCCTCCCCCGTAAGATGCCCTGGTGTCGGCATGTTCTCAGTTAACATTGGCATCCTTCAGGAGGGCACCGGATGGGATGTTCTCGGGGCCGGGGCATCTGAAATCATCTTGTGGCCTCTGCGTGCAGCTTCTGGGTTCACGACGTGAGTCGTGCACAGGCGTGTGTTCACTGGCTTCATTCTCAGCACAGCTGTGTCCACGGAGGAAGACGGATGCAGAGAGGATGGGTCTCCAGACATACCCCCCAGCCCCCCAGAGCCTGCACCCCATGTGCTGGAAGTGCCCACCCTTGGGTGCCCCGTGGCCGTGACCTCCCCTCCCAAGGGGTGTGCTAGCGAGGGGGCCTCGGGCATCCAGCTCCGTGGCTGAGGGGCGTCCCACCCCTTTCTGAGATTTCCCATTGGGCACCCTGGCCTTGGAGCTCTGAGGAGGGCTCACACATGAGGGGTGCTCCCAAGGGGCCAGGAGGAGGGGGCGATGGCCCAACCAGAGACCCTGCCCTGCTGGGACCCCCGAGCCGGCACTCACACCCCGCCAGTCATCACGGTAACCGATACCCGGGCGGCCAGACGGAGTTATGGTGTGCGGCTGGGAGGCTATTTTGTCTAATGCGCTGAGAGGCGTTTGGAAATTCCTGGAGCCCATCTGGTCCTAGTTACGCCACAATATTGCTGTCTCTTCAGCTTGCAGACAAGGGAACACTTTTATTTCTCCTCTCGGAGCTCAGGAATGTGCCGAAAACACAGGCCGGCGGACGCCCATCTGGTTCCCGAGGTCTTCGGTCACGTGAGGACCCGCCGTCGTTTCAAAGGCTGTGGCTCCTTCCCCAGGAATCCTGCGATGCCGCGGGGATCCGAGGCCTGGAATGGGGTGCCAGCTGTGTGATGCGTTCCCGAACCCCAGGCTCTCGTCCGCGCAGCTGAGATGGGCACTCCTGGTGGTGGGGTTGGGGGGCACGCTAGCCTGGCACGTGGTGGGCACCTATCCAGCAGTGGCGGCTTCCCCGAGAGCTCCTCGAACCTGAGACCGTTCTTTGACCAGTCCGAGGGCCAGTAGCCTCTGTCTAGCGGAAGCTTCAACTCTGACGGATGAGTCATTCCTGACACCCCGGCCTGCCCACAGCCAACCCCAGCACCAGAAGGGAAGCAAATAGAGAGGGTCCCCGTCTAACCCATCCCGGTGAAGTCCAGGCCAGACCACTCCTGCTGTCTCGCCTGGGCTGGAGCCTGACTCTTTATTCCCAGAGAGCCGGTCCCTGGGGGCCCCTCGGGGCTCCCGCTGCTGCAGTGCCCAGAGCCTGGTGCGGCCGCCCAGTGCCCCTGCTCACACACTCCTGCCTGGCCCAGCTCCCTCTTGGCCGCAACCCTGGGCGAGTGTTTAGAGTCGCTGGCACCCTCCTCCCCTTCCTGGAGGAGCTCCCACCCCTCCAGCCCAGGCTGTAGCGATCATGGTCCCCTGCCCGCCCCCCAGCCTAGCCCCTGCTGCCCCGAGAGTGCAGTGTGATCCAAGGACAGATCCTCCTGGAGGGTGCTTCTCTCCACCCCTGAGCTTGGACATGCCCACGGACTTGCTTCATGAACCGTGAGCTCAGTGCCTGTGTGTCTCCCCGGGGACGCTTTCCTCCCTGGGGACACTTTCCCAGCCAGTGGGCGATGCTCCAAGTGCCTTGCTCTTGCTGCAGCGACAGCGGGAACACATTTTGAGCTGGGGCATCTGTCAGTCTGGGTCCCTGAAAGCCCCAGGTGAGCAGAGCCCCCTGGGCAGACAGGGGTGGATGTTCAGAGTGAGGGAGAAATAAAGCACCGCTGAGGTTCTACGTGGCGCGTTGCACGGCACAACCTTGCCCATCCTGACACCTGTCCCCTGCCTCTGACCACGGAGAAGGCTCAGTGATGGACCAGAGTCCTTACCTAGACTTTTATATTTGGGGGCGGGAGGGGAAGGGACTTGGTCTCACAAGTCACAGAGCAGCCTGATTTCAGCCACAAAGATAAAGCCTGTCTAAGGTACTAGAGAATGAAACGGAGAGAGAAACGGATAAAACACGATGGGGAAACAAGGAAGCCTGGCGGCGCTGAGACGGGGTTGCCGTGGACAGCTGGACAAGTTGTGCACTACACAGCTCTGATGTGTGCTGCTCAGAGGGGCATCAGGGGAGATGTATTTGCCAGGATACTTTTCCAGCAGGTGGCGGTAAAGCATCTCAAGGAAGTGGAGCCTTGCTGCGCTTGGCACAGAACTTCATCCAGGCTGGCACCCTTGCGGTGTCAGATCCCCGAGTTCTGTCCTGGAGCCCCCAGAGCGTCCGGAGCTCAAGGAGGACTCGATGGCGCTTGTTCTCACCATGAATTCCCCTTGTTGTTAAGCTCTGCTCACAGTAGAGTCATCGATGGTCCATTCACTGGCAAGAGGCATCGAGCTTGTTAGCCGCTTTCCAAGCAGAGCCTGGGTGCTTCTAGAAGTGACTGGCCAACGACAGGAGAGGAGACAGAATAACCGCTAGAAGTAAACACAAGAACAGCACCAGCCGACTGCCAGTTTGGGGCTGTCTGTGTAGAGGCGAGTAACCCCCGCTCTCTCCACAGGTGCCAGACGCTCTGCTGTGCTGGTGTGCTGTAGCCTGAGCACGGCTGGCTGGCCTGGTCGTTTTTCTGTAGGATCACAGAGGAGACACTGTGTGGGCTTCACTTCCTCTTGAATGGTTAAGTATAACTGTGTTGTTGCTTAAAAAGGACAGACCAAAATTATCCGCAGAGGGCGCATGTGTGTGTGGCTTGAGCTAGGTAAATAATGTATCATTGTAAAAGGATGCTGTTGGCCGAGGCCCAGTCCCCCAGCTGTCCCCGGCACAGGATGGGGCTGCCTGCTGGCCGGGGCCTAACCCCACTCTGCCTGGCTCATGCGGACTCCCTCCTATGACTCAAAATGTGGGGAGTTTCAGGAAAAGTTTTGGGAGAGACAGTGGGTCTTCCCTGATGGCTCAGCAGGTGAAGAATCCATCTGCCATGCAGGAGACATGGGTTCCATCCCTGGGTCGGGAAGATCCCCTGGAGGAGGAAATGGCAACCCACTCCAGTATTCTGGCCTGAAAAATCCCATGAACAGAGGAGCCTGGCGGGCTACTGTCCAACAGTTTGCAGAGTCGGACGCGACTGAGCGACTGAGCATGCAAGCCTGTGGGCTCTGACGTCGGACCATCAGGGCGCCAGGGGGCGGTCTTGGTGTTGCCCTTCCCGGCGAGATGACTCCAGACAAGCCCCTGCTCCTGCCCATTTGGAGCTGCGGCAGCCAAGAGTGGGAAAGTTGACACCTACCTGCGGGGTCCTCGGAAGGGTCTGGTGGGAGGGCGAGGGGCCCAGGGCGTGGCTGGCAGGCACAGGGCCCAGGGCCCCTGACGTGGGTCCCCGGGTGCCCATGGCAAGTCGCTTCACCTCTGGGAGTCTGGGTTTCCTCGTCCGTCAAGAGGTGGCTTCTCACGGTGCAAGGAACAACCAGGCCCTTTCTGCTTCCCTGCCGGGCAGCAAGGGGGTGGGGATGGAGGTGGGGGTCTGTACCCCCCGCGTCAGGCCCAGAACAGGGCCTGCAGGCAGGAAGTGGGTCCTCAGAAGCACCCCATTTGTGTTCTGGTCTGTGCCCACAGGCTGCAGGAGACTGGCTGGGAGTGGTCTTTGCTGGGCCAGCCTAGAGACCCCCTCCCCACTCCACGTCCGGGAGGGGGCCCCCTTGCCCCCCTGAATTCTGAGCAAGTGCCCCGTCCACGCCCCGCCCCTCCCGCCAGGCCCTCCCCAGGGCTCCCCGGCAGGCTGCTTGGCACCTCTGGTGCAGGGAGGCGGGGGGCCCTGGGCCCCGCCAGCAGCCCTGGGCCAACACCACAATTGTTTTTCCACCTGGAGCTTCCAAGGGGCGGCTGGCAGCCAAGCCGGGGGGCTCGGGTGAGCCGCCAGCGGGCGCGGGAGGAGCCGAGTTTCAGCCACTCCATCCACGGAGTGAAGTGGACACCGCAGGTCGGCTGTGCACTGTCCTTTGACCCCGGGTGCGTGACCAAACCGCCCTCGGCTCCCGTTTCATCCATGAAATGGGGACGACATCTCAGCCTGGCTGGGGGGCCCCATGCAAAGGCCTTAGAACAGCGCCTGGCCCTGGACGAAGGCTCCAGAAGTCTGTTGCCCTGATCCTCACGGTTATAAGGCATCGCTCCTGCGGTTGTCGTCTTGACGCTGGCGCCGCGTCTGTGGTGAAGCAGGTTGGACCTGTCTCCGAGCCGCTGTGTATGTAGGGAAGCCGTGAGCCCACAGACACCCCCGGCCTCCCACTGGTCCCTGACCCCTCTTCCTGCCTTTAGCCTGGCGGCTGCCCCCAAAGTGTAAAGGACAGGTCCCCTGCCGGCCCCCTGCGCTGCAGATGTGGTGGGCCTACGGATATCGCCACGTCCCAGCAGCCTCTGCGCGGATTTCGACGTCCAGGCAGGGGCTGGGGGCAGGGCAGCCCCGCAGCTGTGAGGTCCAGCGGGGCTGAGGGCGGCCACTCAGGTCCCCAGGGCCTGGCTGTGAGAACAAGCTGTCCCCACCCACCTGGCCGCCGTCCCTCGCTGTTGTTTGGAGGAGACACAGGTCATCACACTCCGGCGGGCCTCCCTGCCTGCCCCTTGGCTCCCCCGGCTCTTGGCCTGGGACAGCTCCTGGCTGACCGAGTCTGACCCTGGTGGTCAGTGCTGCAGGCCTGCTCTCCCCCGGCCTCCACGTGAAAATCAGGGGGATGGAGCAGTCGGTCTCCGTGTGCCCTCCCCGCTCCGGGCCTGGGAGATAAGGATGGGGTGTGCGGGTGGGGGCCGGGGGGCACTCGGGACGTTATACTCCCAGTGGCGTTTGAGAGGCCCTTTTAGAGAAGAAGGTGCTCAGGTGGGTGTGCAATCTGTTAGTGAGATGTGCCTCGTCCGTCATCCCTCCTGACCCAGCCGGGCCTAGGCTGAGAAGCAGCTGCTGGGCTGTGGAATTACCACGCGCCCCAGAAAGGGACGAGGCCTCAGAAAGAGGAGGGGAGAGTCATTAACACTGGCTGGGGGAGCTTGTCCTAGGCCAGTTGGATCCCGGGGAGGACCCCGCTGGGGGCGGCAGGGGCACCTCCAGGAGCCCGGTTCCAGGGCTTGATGACAAACACAACCCAGCAGGGAGACGGTAGCTGCGTGGGCACCAGGGCACCGGGGTCACTGGCACTGCAGGGCCTGCCTGCCAATGGAAGGAGGCACAGGGCCCAGGCAGGGAGAGGCCGACTTGAGCGGCGTTGCAGAGACCAGGCCCTGGTTCCAGTCCCGCCTGGACCTCATCCCAGCTGTGTGACCGTGAGCAGGGCCCTTCTCCCCTCTGATTCCCCACTCCTCGTCCACAAAGCCGAGGAGGAATGCCCCCAACATGTGCAACTTGGCCCTGGCATACTCCAGTGGCCGGCAGGCAGGCAGGCAGGCAGGGCTCTGAGCCTCTGGCCACCTTGGGCCTCCTGCTCTGTCCGGGGGCTGGAGGATGCAGTCGTGGGCACTGATTGTGCTGGCTCCAGCTCCCAAGACCCTGGAAGCTGCCAGGTCAGTCCTGGGACGGGTGCTCTGCCCATGGGAACTTGGGTCTGTCCCAGGAACAGGAGGGCAGAGCTCTGCCAAGCTCTCTCTGACCCAGGACGGACAGTGGGCACTGCCTGCCCGTCCAGTGCCAGCGGCTGCCGGCCAGGGTCTACAGCAGACAGTGGTCCTTCCCCTCTGGGGGCTGGAAAGGGGAGCCAGGGCAGCCTGCAGGCTGTGAGCAAATGTCTCCCCAAAAGACGCCTGGAACTGAGCTGAATCGGGAGCTCCCTGTGGCGGCTGGACGTGTGGACCGGGAGGGAGGGAGGCACCAGCTGGGAGTGAGGAGAGGACGTCCAGCTGGGCTTGGCAGGCAGGTGCAGAGCCAGGGGGCCAGGGTGAGGTGTCCGGGGCTGGGGCCATGGCTCTAAGGGCCAGCCTGCAGCCCCTCAGAGCCCTCCGAGACGCCCGCTGGGAAAGGGGGGACCCTGCGCAGACACAGCAGGCAGGCTCAGGATTGGTGGGGGGCATGCCCCCCGTGCCCTTGTAGACACAGCAGCCCTGGCCGTCCTCAGAGCTGATGCCTCCTCGGGGTCCAGACGGGCAGCCCCCTTGGGGGGAGGCTGGCTCCCAGCACGGCCCTCGACCTTGACCTTGAGCCCCTCCGCCCTCACCGATGACTCCAACCTTTCTCCAACACCCAGAGTGCTGGCTCTGCAGCCCCAGGGCTGGATGGTTTAGGATCTTGTGTGTAGATGAAGGCGCCACCCGAGGGGAGTGTCCCCTGGAGTGAGATCGGGCAGGGTCCCCATGGACGACCAAAGGGACCTCTGGCTGCCCCCACAGACACCCGTGGGCTCAGGCCAGGGCGGCCTGCCTCCGGCAGCCTCCTTCCACTCCCCGGGGTGCTGGGGAAGCCTGGCCCCCTGATGCCCCGCTCCCCTCCTCCACCCGGCAGCGCCAGGCTGAGACGGGGTGCCCCTCCCTCCATGGCACCCCGGGGTCTCTGAAGAGCCCCCCACTTTGCAGCCCGAGCATCACAGATGTGGGGAGAGCCCTCCACTCTTCTGCGCCTGTTTCCCCAACTCGCGCTCCGGCCAGGCCATTCCCAGCTGGATGGAGGGGGGTCCAAGGTAGGGGGCGGGGAAAGCTGAGGCCAGAGGAAACGTGGTCAGCTGCCCAGGTAGGGACAGGGCTGTGCCCACCTCAGGGAGGCACTCCCCGCCCGCCGAGGACAGCTTCCTGCCCAGCAGGCTCCATAGGGAGGGCATCATCCCGGAGATAACACCATGGAACCCAGGTCAGCCAGGGATACCTGGGCAGCCGTCCAACAGGGCGATCCCCCTGCGGTCCTGGTGCCAGCGCCTCTTCCTGATGTGGGGTCCTGGGCTCGGGGGTCTCAGGCGAGGACAGACTCTTCCTGGGGTCGGGAACGCAGGGAACCTCGTGGTGGGCACGTGTGCGCAGTCACCGTGCTCTGCTTTCCAGCTATACTAAACCTGGCGACCCTCGTCAAGGGTCCTGAAAGCAAAGTGAGGCCCGCTGGGTGATGTGCCTGTCAGCGTCCCTCCAGGTAAGGATGCAGAGAGCTGGGGAGAGCACTGCTGGCTCGCGTGCCCAGGGACACGGTGACACGGGGCTCAGACAGAGAATCCGCGAGCACCAGGGCCCGGGGTCCAGACAGGCTGGGGATGGGAGACATAGCAGAGGCACGTGGGGATAAGGGGCCCCTCCGCGCCAGACCTGTCCTGGGGACAGAACGTCTCTTTGTCCATAAGACAGACAGAGAGAGTTAGAGAGAGTTAACGTTCAGAGAGTGTTAGTCGCTCGGTTGTGTCCGACTCTACGACCCCATGGACTGTATGCCCCCAGGCTCCTCTCTCCATGCGATTTCCCAGGCAAGAACACTGGAGTGGGTTGCCATTTCCTCCTCCAGGGGATCTTCCCGACCCAGGGATGGAACCCGGGTCTCCCGCATCCCGAGTAC
>NW_011495042.1:6887817-6891373 GCF_000754665.1 Bison bison bison | reverse complement strand
GGTGCGGCTCAGAGTGGTCAGGAGCAAACCCAGGCTTGTGCAGCTGGTGTGTGGTCGTGAGGAGCAGCCCCCCATGGGTGTGACACCAAAGCCCACGTTCGTGACCTCTCCAGCATTTTCCGCAGCTTAGCACAAGGGCCGGATGGCACAGGGCCTGGCAGGGGTCGACAGACGCTGGGCAGGCAGCCTGCTTCCTCCCTGGCCATGGGGAAGGCCGAGACAGGGGGCCGTGGTGAAGGCAGCTAAACAAAGGCCTTTTATGTGCGGGAGGGTTTCTGGCCGGCCTGTCTGCATGCAGGATTGGAGTCATTGGTCTGGCAGAGCAGGCCCAGGTTGGTCCAGGCTGCCTGCTGGGCACAGCATCCCGGCTGGCGCGGGGGCTTGTCTGCCGGGTCACGTCTCTTCAGCGGTGTGCTCGAGGCCATCAGGGCTGGGGAAGTCAGAGAGAGACAGAGAGAGCCTGACAAGCATCTTTCTGGGGTGCAGGGCAGAGCCAGAAAAGGCTCCCCCTCCAAGGGTCCACCTCGATCCAGCCCTACAATGCCACCACTTGGAGTGGGGGCCCGGCAGTTGCCCCAGGTGGGACAGAAGCTGAAGACCCTGCTGACTGGTGGCCCACCAGGGGGGCCCAGCAAACCCAGAGAAAGCCTATAGCCGCAGGGCCTGAGCGGTGGTCCTGGGGCGAGGCCTGGCGAGCAGGACTCTTTCCAGAACTAGTGACTTGACAGGGCCATGCAGAACCCGGCGGGCTGGTAGGAACAGCAGCCCCCACCCCCGCCCTGGCACAGCCAACATGGGGGCCTTGCCTGTGCATGAGTTGAATCAGTCATAAGGGCAGTCTGCTTTTTATGATCACCATGCTCCAGAAATTCTAAAATGAGTTCTGGATAAAGTGCTTGCCTGTGTTAAGCCATCGCCGTGGACACGGTCGCTTTCGTGACACAGACGGGTGCTTCAGATGTGCGTGTTTTAGAGACTCACCTTTTCATAAGCACCACGTCATCCATGGAATTGAATTCAACTCCCTGCGATCCGGCTGCCCTGGCACCTGAGGACTCAGCTCCAAGCACATGTTTGGAGGGTTAAGTTGGTGACGGCTCAGCGCCCTCAGGCCACATAAGGTGCATTTGGGGTCTCTGCTGTCCGCCGTGCCACCTACTCCTGTGCTTGATCGGTAGATTGGAAATAATCAGTTCCTGCACTGTGATTATAGAGCTGGGAGAGATAGAAGCTGACTCACTTCTATTCTACGTGACCGCATGCAGCTTTTATCTGGATTTAAGATCTCAAATCTTTTGATGAAAGATGCAAATTCTGAGAGAAATGCATGCACTTGGTGGGTGCACATTTTTGTTCAGACATAAAATATTTTCATTTCGTGATTAAAAGTGAGGTGTGCAACAGATATCTGCACACCCGTGTCCACAGCGATATTCTTCAGAGCGTGTTTTCAGGCGCTCAGGCGTGTCCGGCTCTTTGTGAACCCAGAGAATGCAGCACACCAGGCCTCCCCGTCCATCACGGAATTTGCTCCAACTCACTTCCATTGAGTTGGTGATGCCATCCAACCGTCTCATCCTCTGTTGTCCCCCACTCTTATGATTCCACATATATGAGGTCCCTGGAACAGTTGAATCCTTAGACACAGGAAGTAGGATTATGTGGGGGAGGGTGTTGCCAAGGGCTGGGGAAAGGGGCCGGGGAGTTAGAGTTTAAAGGGCGCAGGGCTTCACTTCGTTCCGGAGATGACGGTGGGGGCGTTTGCACAACAACATGAGCGGACTTGACGGCGCCGCGCTGTGCGCCTGGCAACAGTCCAGACGGTAACGCTGGGCCCTGTGTCAGCTCAGGGCAGTGCAGTCGCTCAGTCAGGTCCAACTCTCTGCGACCCCATGAACCGCAGCACGCCAGGCCTCCCTGTCCATCACCAGCTCCCGGAGTTCACCCAAACCCATGTCCACCGAGTCGGTGATGCCATCCAACCATCTCATCCTCTGTCGTCCCCTTCTCCTGCCCTCAATCTTTCCCAGCATCAGGATCTTTTCAAAAGAGTCAGCTCTTCGCATCCAGTGGCCAAAGTATTGGAATTTCAGCTTCAACATCAGTCCTGTCAATGACTATTCAGGACTGATCTTCTTTAGGATGGACTGGCTGGATCTCCTTGCAGTCCAAGGGACTCTCAAGAGTATTCTCCAACACCACAGTTCAAAAGCATCAATTCTTCAGCGCTCAGCTTCCTTTATAGTCCAACAATCACATCCACACATGACTCCTGGAAAAACCATAGCTTTGACTACACGGACTTTTGTTATGTGTATTTTACTACAATTATGTGTTACGTGTAAAATGACTACAATTTATGGGCAGTGGCCATGAAGTTCCCGTGGGGAGGGGAGAGGTGGGCGGGGGAGGCTAGTGTGGAGGCACAGGAGCCAGTGCTGCCTGCTCCCAAAGCCCCGGGGCACACCCAGCGCTGCAGCCGGACACGGGCTCTGCACACCTGGCCCGCCGGCCGGGGACCCAGCGCTGCTCTGGGAGGTCAGTATGGTGATGGACCCGGCCGGGAGGTGCCCAGTGAGCTGCTGTCTGGGAGGGCGATCGGGGATGGGGTGACACTGGACGCTGGTGTGGGCTTGTCCACCAGCCCTGCCTTTAACCTGCCGCAGTGGAATCGATACATCCCCGCCCTTTGTAGGGTTACTGTCCAGGCCAGTCTGCGCAAAGCCATTGACTGCATCTAGCACTGTTCTCTGTGCCCACTGAGGCGACGGCATAGCCTCCCGCGTCTCTTTTGCCGCAGTGACCGGTCGTCCTGCCCTCCAGGCTCGCCGTCCTGGGTGGACCACGCTCACACACGACGCTTCTCTCTGCGGAGGCAGCCGGATTTGCTTTGTTCGCCTTCGTTGGGGTCCTTCGCGCCCATGTCTCTGGATGAGACTGGCCTGTGCCTGTCCTTCCTCCTAGCTGGGGGGTCTTCCATTTCTCAGCCCTCTCCCCTGCCCCGGCCCCCGCCATGCTCTCACAGCTCAGCCGTCTAAGCTCATGGGGGCTCCAGGACCGAGGGGCAGGCCATCGCTGGGGTGCTGCTCCCAGGGTCTGGGGAGCCTGAGCCCCTCTATGTAGCCTGGGGGTCCTGGGGTGGCGGTCCTGTTTTCTGAGGATGGTGCCCGCTGGCAGTGTCACCAAGTGGGCAGAGGCCTCCTCAGTCTGCCTGGCATATGGGGGTTTAATGGGGGGGCTCCTGCAGCTGGGCCACAGCCTGGCGCCCCACGAAGCCCCGGTCTCTTCCTTCACGAGGCCCAGCTTCCTGTTTCCCCGCCACTGGCTCGACGAGCAGCCTGCACTCCTGGGCAGACAAGGCAGAAAGCTCTTTTCCTTCCATCCTAGCTCTGCTGGCCGGCTGTTCCCCGATCCCCATCTCCGGCAGAACCCAGAGGGGTCAGCCAGGGAAGGCGGGTTCAGGATACTGCGAACCTCCTCCGCTGTGCCCCTCCCAGGTGGGACGTGGCCTGTGGCCTGGGGCAGGGTGGGGCGGGTGCAGCGGGTGTGGCTGCGC
>NW_011495042.1:6880159-6887453 GCF_000754665.1 Bison bison bison | reverse complement strand
CTGACCCCCGCCTCCGCTGACCCCCGCCTCTGCTGCCCTCTCACTGCCATCTCCCAGCCCCCTGGGCTGCCCTTTGTGGCTATCAGGGTCCCTGGGGTGGCCTTCATCCCCACCATCGCATTCGTGGGCATGTGAGAATCTTCCAGAAGCTCTGTTAGGGAGCGCGCTGACCCCGGAGCACCTTCCCTATCCGCTCTGATGCTGCCCCAGCAGGGTGCTCCAGGCCAGGCGTCCCTCTAGCGTGAAGAGCTGACCTGACAGCCCGAGCCTGGCCCTCTCCAGCGCTGACCATCGGTGGGCACCAGCGACTGCCCTCTGCCCTCCTCTCCCCTGCACACCTGGGCCCTGGACTCAGGGCCGCCGGGATCCAACCGGGAGCGACAGGCCTGCCTCCTTGCAGATCCACACGGTCTGGAGATCCGGCTTTGGGGGGTGCGGGTTTGGGGGTTACCTTGGCTTCTGGGGGAGGGGAAATGCGGCTTATGTCCTAACAGTGTAGAGCCCTCCCTGGTTGTTGAGCCCCCAGCCACCACATCCTCCTGCTCCACTGCGGATTCAGGTGTGTGGTGGGTGCTCCTGTGGGGGTGATGGAGCTGCGGCTCTCTGGCTGTCTTTAGAAGGTGGGGTTTGGGACTTCCCTGGGGGTCTGGTGGCTAGGATTCTGCGCTCGCTCAGCCGAGGGCTTGAGTTCAATCCCCGGTCGGGGAACAAAGACCCCACACGCCAAGTAGCGCAGCCAGTATAAAAAGAAAGAAAAATATGCAAGAAATTCACAATCTGAGTCTATCACAGAACGTGGGCTTCGGTGGGCTTCTTTGTCCTTTGCTCTGGGTCCTGGTTACTAGTTTTTGCAAAAGCAAAAGCCGCCGTCAAGATGCTGAGTGGCTCAGATAAGTCGGTGACTCAGCGCCGGGCACCCGCAAGTCTCCTGATTAGATCTGAGGTGGCCGCCTGCCTCCAGATTCCCAGATAGGGGTAATCCCTCCGGCTGCCCTTTTGTTCCACATCTAAGGACACAAAAGGTGACTTGGAGCAAGGATTCAGGCACAAGGGGTAACCCGGAAAGCTCAGTGAGGGAGGGAGGGAGGCGAGGGGGAAAGTCACCAGCAGGGGTTGCGTCAGCCCTGGGGTAACTGGGGCGCAGCCAGCCAGGGTCCCCGCAGGGACTGTGCAGGGCGCGCTTGAGAACTGCTCCCATGGGGGCCGAGGAAGCTGGGTGTTTGCCCAGCAACCCTGCCCCTTGCTGGCTGAGGTTAACTCCACAGCACTGGGGTGGCTCTGCACACACACACACGGGCCAGCTGTGCCCCTGAAGCCAGAAGCCACACGTGTGTGCAAGGCTGACCACGGGGGCTGCAGTGACCTCCTGCATGGGCTGAGGGCGGCAGGCAGGGTGTTGCCTGCCTTTGGGCCACTCTGCTACCCTCCTGAGACCTCATCAAAACTCACATAAACAGAGCTGGGGGGATATCCCAGTTCCCACGTGATCCTGTCTTGGGGTAACTTCTCACGCCCCCAGCATCGGGTGTGCATACTGGATCTTCATGAATCACACAGACTCATGAAACTGGCCCCCAGGTTAAGATTCAGAACCCAGGGACCTCACTGGCGGTCCAGGGGCTGTGACTCTGCACCTCCAACAGGGACACGGGTTCGATTCCTGGTCGGGGAACTAAGATCCCACATGCCATGCACGTGACCAAAAAAAAAATAACCGCAACCCAAGAACCCTTCAAAAGTCCCCTCCGTGCCACCTCCCAGTTCTAACTACCCTGAGGGTCCCTGCTCCCAACTTCTGGCCGCACAGATCAGTTTTGCATGTTCCCGAACTTCCTCTGCTTGCTGTTTGCGCCTGACTTCTTGGGCTGCGCTGCTGAGCGATGTGCAGGTTGTCCCATGTGGCTGGGAACCGTTTGTTTTCACCGTGATGCCAGTTGCAGCTGTGTGGACGCACCCTGACCCCCGTATCCATCCCTCTGCGTTGGGCATGCGAGTGACTTCCAGTCTGGGGGACTAAGGGCAGAGCTGGTGAGGACCGACTTGCCCGGCCGCTGGCGGACACACGCTCGCCTCCTCTGCAGGGGAGTTTCGGGTCATCCAAGTTCAAGTGCTCAGCTGTAGCCAATTCTACCAAATGGTTTCTGAGATGAGCGTAAGGCGTGAAGCTCCCACCCGCGGCGGACAGGGATTCCAGCTGCAGCTCCTCCCGCCCACACTGCAGACTTGCGTCCTCTTCCTTCTACGAACCTAGCGGCCATGGGGCTTGTCCACAGGCACCACGCCCTTCTGACCCCTGCCGGCCTCCTCCACGCTTCAGAGACGAGACAGAACAGAGGCCCAGAGAGGGAGTCCCTGGCCCCACGTCACACAGCGTGCGGGCGGCTGGCCGGGGCTTGAGCCAGGCTCTCTGCGGGAGGCCTTCTGCCAGCTGGCAGGAGGCA
Organism: Bison bison bison; assembly: GCF_000754665.1. NCBI lineage: Eukaryota > Metazoa > Chordata > Mammalia > Artiodactyla > Bovidae > Bison > Bison bison. The sequence continues at coordinate 6,885,012 of NW_011495042.1, read as the reverse complement.
AGTGGAGGGGACGTGGGTGGAGGGGACGTGGGTGGATACTCGGCAGATTTCCGGATGCGAGGTGGTGATCGGGACTGAGGCCCGCTCCTCCCCTGGAAGCCATGCAGCTGGCCGGGTGATGACAGCTGCCCCTGCCCGTCCTCTGATCAGCCAACAGGAAGGTACCATGCCCCATCTTCCCAGGGCAGGACCAGGGGAGGTTGAGTGGACGACACGCCCGCCCTGGCTGCTGAGACCCCAGCAAGGAGCCTCCGGGCAGTGCAGCGGAGTGCAGTCCAGTCTCTGCCCCTCCTAGCAGCGTCCCAGGACCTCTGACCACGACCTCCAAGCCTCTCTAGTTCCCCATCTGCTCAACAGGCCATGGGCATGAGCCCTGCAAGAGCCAGGGTGGAGAGCACGCTTCCTCCAGCGCCCTTGGGTCCACGGGAGACTCAGCAGCGGGGCCTGGAGGCCGAGACGGGGCTGGGGTGCTGCCCGCCCCCAGCCCCTCCCGCCACGTGTTGGCACGTGGCTTTGTTCAGCTGCAGCCAAGCTGCTGCAAGAGCCCAGAACACGGCCTCTTTGTTTGATCCCAGGTCTGTCTGCTCCCCGAGACTGAAGTTGTGGGCCCGACTTCGGGCTGGCCACCCACAGCATGACCTATGATGAGAGGAGAGCCAGGACACCCCTCTGCGAGACAGGGAGACTCAGAAGACACGAGAGGTGCCTGGAGAACTCGGTCTGGCAGGACTGGAACCCGCCTCCAGGGCTCCCAGTCCAGTGCCTGCCCCTCCTCCACCCTGTGGCCCCTGGGGCTCTCCCAGGGTCTCCATCAGTGCAGCCGCTTTTCTCAAACATCCCCTAGCTGCCTCTGTCCATCTGTGTCTTCCACGGAGTTTTGCCGATCTGCTTCTGTGCAGCTATGTTCCCACTTACGAGGCATATACTTGAGAGCAAAATGGTCATGCTCTGGACCCTCAGGGAGTCTGCTGTTCAGTGGCAAAGGCTCATGAGCCGGTTGACAGTTATGGCACACAGAACAGAGCCTGGAGACAGGCCCTGTGGCCCCACCGTCTGGATAGGGGTGGACAGAAGCCAGGAGGGCTCCCTGGAGGAAGTGATGTTTCAGCTGAGACGCAAAGGCTGAGAACGGAGCGAGCAGGCAAGGATGTGGGGCTGGTGGGGAGAGGGAGGCTGTTTCTGGCAGGTGTCACAGCACAAGCAGGAGCTGGGAGGTTGCAGAGAGCAGGGTGTGGACAAGTAAGTGGATACAGCCCCATAGGCGCAGAGAGGAGGGGAGACTGTGAGAGGAGAGAGAGAAACGCTCGGCTCCTACTGAGGGTAGATGCCGATCAGAGCCCAACCACTCGAGGGCCTTGCCGGCCTGGCCTCAGGCGTGGGCTTTGCTCCAGGGCCCCCAGGGAGCCATGGAAAGGCTTAAAGGCAGGGAGTCACATGGGCAGACTGCGCTTTACAAATCAGTGATTGCCGAGAAGAAAACAATATTTTCAGGCGCGAAAGGCCTGAGCGGAAACTTCACTGAAGAGCAGCTGCAGACCCCTGGCAAACATGTCAGAATCCTCATCCCCATTAGTGACCAGGGACATGTAAATTAGAACCACGCCGAGACACCGTTTCACACCTACTGCACAGGCCAACGTTAACAAGGGTTGGCGAGGAGGCGCGGTCCCACGCCGCCAGCAGCAGTTGGCGGGAGCCCGTGTGGGTGCAAACACTTGGAAAGAGCAGTTTGGCTTGAGCCGGTGGACTTGAAAACGTGCACAGCCGTGACCCGGCCGGACGCTGGCCCTGGAGGACTAGTACCCATGTCACTGGAGCAGCCAGAGCGGTGTCACGCGTAACAGGGAAACCAGACCACAGCCTGGAACATCCAGACAGCAGATTCACCCGCTGTGCTCACCACGGTGGAATATTACGCAGCACTGAAAGGAAACCCAGACCGACGTGCGCATGCTCACTGATGCAAAGAGGAACGTTTACAGGGGGTCTGCTAAGGTCCACTTCAAAACCAACCCAAACAACATAACGATTTACGGATGTACCCAGAGCTGGCCACTGCTTTTAAGGGGAGATGCTGCAACCGGGGAGGGGCCTAGGAGAGGCTTTCTGGATCTGGTAGACCCCGTCGTCCACAATCCCCTGCTTCTGGTATTTTCACAAAGTGGGAATCAGCCACTGGGCTCGTGTCACATTCCCTCCTGCTGGCTTCACATTTTTGCAATGGGTGTAGCCTGCTTGTTTTGTTATTAGTCACCAGCCGCAGGCGACGGCATTCCTATCAGGCCCACGTTGCTTCCCCGGTGCTGCCGGGGTTCCTGGTACCCAGTCCAGCCACAGTCAGCGACCATGTGAGATGCAGGAATCTCTGGGCTCTCATTGGCTGGTGGCTCAGGGCTTCGTTGGCTGACAGCCAATCACTGATGAGCTCGATGAAGTCCCCAAAGTGTCTGTTGGGGATTTTACAGAGAACACACTTCAGAAATGTGTGTTTTGGGGGATTTTACAGAGAACATGCTTCAGAAATGTTTGCTATTATCTGACAGCATCTGAATCGAATGCAGAAGAAATCAAGTTCAAACCCAAGAACGCAAATGCAGTCACCCTGTGAGGGTCATTCACGGATTCCTCTCCAGGATCTGGCAACGGCCCCCAGTTTCCATTGAGAGGCTCACTCCCACACCCAGGCTTTTGGGAGAGCGTACGATCGGGGCTAAGCCAATCAACACAGCCTGTTCCTCTGGCTGCAGTGATTGGTCCAGGGCTGAGCATCTGACTTAAGCCCCTCCATCGGGAGAGAACCTTAAGGCCAGTGGAGTATTGCTTCATTTCGTCTAGACATGAAGGGTTGTGGGCTGGAACTTCTGGGAATTTTGGTCACCAGGAGAGATGCTATGGGTGGAAAGCGGAGAGAGGAGAGAAGAGCTGAAAGCCGAGGGGGAGAAACTTGTTCCTGGAGACATTTGGGCACCTGGATCCAGCTATGCCTGAAGTCCTCCTCTCTATATTGTTCCATTATGGAATTGACTACCTCCCCCACCCCTCTTTTTTTTTGGCTCTGGGCCCCTGTGAGTCAAGTGTTCTGTGACTTGCAGCAGAAAGTGCACTCCAGCACCCCTCCCAGCTCATCAGTGACACCTCTGGAGCCAGAAGCCTGGGAGTCGCCCCACCCCTCCCTCTCCCCAGCTCCCAGTGTCACACTAGCCCGGGTGGTCTTGCTCCTCAGTGTCTCTCCAGTCCTGCCACATCCTCACGCCACGACCCTCATCTGAACTGTGTCATCTCCCACCTGAACTCTAGCACCCAGCTTCTCAGTGTGTGCGTGCCGCTCAGTCGCTCAGTCGTGTCTGACTCTGCGGACCCCATGGACTGCAGCCTCCCAGACTCCTCTGTCCATGGGATTCTCCAGGCAAGAATACTGGAGTGGGCTGCCATGCCCTCCTCCAGGGGATCTTCCCGACCCAGGGATCAAGCCCACGCCTCCTGCATCCCCTGAATTGCAAGAGGATTCTTGTAACTGCTGAGCCACCAGGGAAGCCCCAGCCTTCTCAGTCTCTCTCTTTAAAATCCTCTAGCAGTTCCTCATAGCTCTCCGAATAAACACCAAACTCTTCTGACAGCCCACCGGGCCTGGCCAAGTCCTCTCCTTACCACCGTCCCTTCGAAGGACTCCTCAGCTTCGTGTGGGCAGCCGGGCAGCTAAGGGCACTGCGGTCAGTGTGCAGGTGCTTCAATATGGCCACCCTAAATAACCACCTCCAGCATGGGTCACATCACATGAGGTCTAAAGGTTGGAATGTGGAAGGTGAAAATTCTCTTTGGACGGTGTAGACAGCCTCGGGCCCAGCCCTGGGAGAGGGATGGGCTTAGTTCATCATAGGGTACTGGAGGAGTTGGGGGTCTGTCAGCTTGGAAAACCTGCACCCTGGAGCTCTGACTGAGGAGTAGCAGAGAGGTCTGCAGGTACCAGAGGGCAGGGCCAGAGCCCAAAAAGGAGTCGCCTTCCTGTGTGAGGAAGACTTTTCTCTTCACACCTAACAGCCCAGTTTCTGGCTCCTTCTTTCGGATTCAGCTGGGACAGGAGGATCTGGGCTCCTCTACTCAGGGAAGGGCATTCTGGGCCCTTTCCCCCGGCATCACTATAACCAGCTGGGGTCCAGGGGTCTCAGAGCTGGAAGAGGAAACCTGGAGCCTGGTGGGTGTGTCTCTGGACTGGGACACCTGGACGTAAGGACGTGGGACTCCGGGGTGTGGGTAGGGTGGGCACAGGGCTCACGTGAGCTTCCTGGTGGGAAGGAGACAGGCTGGGTTTGCATCCAAGCTCAGGTCTGAGTCTCAGCTGTGTGGTGGAGAAGGACACGAGAGAGGTGGTTGTATCAGAGGTTCATAAGCTAAATGAAGCTGTGGACTATGTGTTTTGTTGTTTAGTCACTAAACAAAGAGTCAAACAACATGTTTGACTCTTTGCAACCCTGTAGACTGTAGCCCACCAGGCTCCTCTGTCTGTGAGATTTCCCAGGCAGGAACTCTGGCGTGGGTTGCCATTCCCTCCTCCAGGGAATCGTCCTGACCCAGGGATCGAATCCACGTCCCTGCTTTGTAGGCGGATTCTTTATCGCTGAGCCGCCAGGGAAGCCCGTGACCATCTTAATTACTATCTTTACCATTATTCCCGAAAGCTTCAGCCAGGACGAGGGAGCCCTCAGCCACTTTCTTCTGGGGGAACCCTGGGTCCTGCTGGAGTGATCCTGCGTCAGCAGCCACTGCGCTCAGTTGCTGGCTGGGGGGCAGCTCACACGGTGGGAGTGGGGGTCGACCAGGCTCCTTGGAGCGGGAGGTCTGAGTGAGGCATTCCC
>NW_011495042.1:6874544-6880059 GCF_000754665.1 Bison bison bison | reverse complement strand
GCATCAGCACCCGAAACTCCTCGGTACCCGCGGACTGGTCGGGTGGAGCCCTGTCGGGTACCTGGAGGTTATTTGGAGCCTCAGAGGCCAAACTTCATGATTTAAATAGAGATGTGTTTTCCGTCCCACGTTCCCAGAAGGGGAGGCTTCAAGGAATTACTGGAAATTCCTGTCCCTCAACAAGTCATGGTGCTGAGGGCCCAGCCACCGGGGTGTGGGCTAGGGTGGCCAGAGACCTAGGGCTTAAATATGAGAGTAACAGTGGATGAAGGCTGGATGAATGAAAAAGAGCTGGAAGAAAACACAGGTCGCTTACTAGTCCGTCTTAGAATGGAGAAATCCCTACGCACAGAGGAAACTGCTAGACAGTTTTTCTACATCAAACTTTACAAGTTAAAAAAAAAAAAAACTTTACAAGCTCTACATGTTAAAAAAAAAACAGAAACAAATAATCTTAAAACAAAGGTGTCTGCAGCAGGTACTTGGCAGACAAAGGGTCGGCGCTCCCACTATACAAAGAACTCTCAAAAATTTTTCAGATGAACTCCTCAATGGTGACAGCAAATGAAGAACAGGTGCATGGAGTTCTCAGAAGACACATAATCATTTACAAAGGCAATCAACTTCAGGCGGTGGGAGAACGCCTTCGCCTGGCAGATGGACTAAGACCTCAGAAGACGGGTAGTCCCCAGACATGGTGACTGGGTGAGGAGCAAGCGCCCTCACACGGCTGTGGGGAGGAAATCTGTGTGACTTTCCGGGGTCCTTTGGCAGGATATATCGCAAGCATTTACACACCTGCACACCCTTGCAACTTCTGGATGGTGGACAAGTGCCCAAAAATATAGCTTGGAGGTTAGTCTTCAAATTATTTTTCATGATAAAAACATTGGAAATGACGAAAGGAGGATCAGATCAAGCGCGGTTACAGCAGACAGCGGAACACGGGGCAGCTCTCGACTGTAGTTATGTACACACGTGTGTTGATGTAGGAAATGGCCACAGTGTATCACATAAAAATGGAGCAGAAAGTGTGTTAGAATTTGGTTGTGAGCATGCACACGGACGGGCTTCCCAGGGCGCTAGTGGTAAAGAACCTGCCTGCCAATGCAGGAGACACAGGAAACTTGAGTTCGATTCCTGGGTAGGGAAGATCCCCTGGAGGAGGAAATGGCACCCCACTCCGGTATTCTTGCCTGGAGAATCCCCGGGACAGAGGAGCCTGGGGGGCTACAGTCCACAGGGTCACAGAGTCAGACACGACTGAAGCGACTTAGCAGGCACGTATGTGTACGCACATACATTCATTCACGCAACTACTCGTTTTTATAAAACAAAAGGGGCTGGGAGAGTTTCTCTTGTGAAGGTAGATTTGCTAGTGTTGAGTGTTTTATTATGCATTTCCTAACTTATTTAGTAAAATCAGAACCAGCCTCTCCCGTTTCACAGATGGGAAAACTGAGGCTCAGAGCAGACAAGAGACTTGCTGGGATCAGGCCTCCTGTCTCTGGGCTGCCCCAGTAGGGAAGGGGCGCTGAGACCTAGTTTTCCAGCCCTCCAGGGAGGTCCTGGCCCCCTGAGCAGAGTGCCCCTAGCCCCCTCCCCACCTTTCCCCCTCCCAGGAAAGCTGGCCTGGTGGTGAGACTGGGCCAAGTCTTGTCTAGGGTGACCAGAACTTTTCAGAAGTGCCAGAAATTTCATCACACCAGGCAGAGGGATGGGCGGTGGTGAGTCACGAATGAGCTAGGCCACAGGAGGTAGGGTCTGGCCATTCCCAGCTGGGAGGCGTCAGGCTTTCCTGGAATCAGCAGATGGCTTGGGAAAGTGGAGAGAAATCCTAGAGTGAGAGATTGTGAAGGCTTCCTCCAGCTCCTCCAGCTCCTCTCTCCACATAGCCCACTCCAACCACTCTGCCAAGGGGTCCCCCGCCCCTGCTCACGCCCCGTGGATGGGGAACCTCCTGCCTGGCTGCAGGGTGCTCCCCTCCTGCCTCTGGGAGGGCAGGGAGAGTGAGCGGACTCTGCGCTCAGACTGCTCTGGGCTGGGGCCTTAGCTTTGCCAACAAGCTGTGGTTTCTTTGTCTGTGAGATGGGGGTGATAATACCTAGTTTCTCAAAGACTACTTTTAAGATCAAATGAATTAATCAGTGTAGGGTTCCCATTAAAGTACTGTCGTTGTTGTTCAGTCACTAAGTTGCGTCCGGCTCGTTGTGACCCCATGGACTGGAGCACACCAGGCTTCCCTGTCCTTCCCTGTCTCCCAGAGTTTGCTCAGACTCATGTCCATTGAGTCAGTGATGCCATCCAACCATCGCATCCTCTGCCGTCCCCTTCTCCTCCCGCCTTCAGTCTTTCCCAGCATCAGGGTCTTTTCCAATGAGTCAGCTCTTCACATCAGGTGGCCAAAGTATTGGAACTTCAGCATCAGTCCTTCCAGTGAATATTCAGGGTTGATTTCCTTTAGGATGGACTGGTTGGATCTCCTTGCAGTCCAAGAGACTCTCAAGAGTCTTCGCCAGCACCACAGTTTGAACTATTAAAGTATATGATTAACAGATATGAGTTTATTTTTCATTCCAATCAGTGTCACCTTTATTTAAGGCAGAGCATCCTTGGAGATCATGAAAAACAGATTCCTGATGGCTAACTAACCTGGTGTCCTAAGTGGGCCTGGGAACTGCCGGGAGGTAACGTCGCAACAGTGAAACTCAGGCTATCAGCTGAAGCTCTTGGGTGCAAGTGATAAAACCCCAGTTCAGATTGGCTGAAGCCCCAAAGGGAATTTAGTACGCCCTGGAACAGGGGGGTGGGCTGGCTTCAGGCCTACAGACCCAGGGCTCAGCACACCTGAGGGCTCATTTCTCTTGCAGGTGAATGGCCAGGCCAGGTTCAGTGACTCCACGAGCCTCAGGGATGGTTCCACCCCAGCCTGACTTCCCCCTGGTAGACAGGGGGCTGCTCCAGCTCTGTGCCCACCCCAGGCCCTCACTTTAGCCAGCAGGAAGGGGAAAGGTTCTTGACCTCCTGCAGCCAGAGAGTGGGGCCACGCAGAGACTGGGTACAATCAGCTTTCATCAGGTTGACAAGTAGGATGCTGGGGATGCAGAAAGGAGCGCAGACGGGCAAAGGGGCTGCAGGGACGGGTGGAGTCCAGAGCAGAGGGGCTTGCGCGGGGCTCCAGGCCTGACTCTGTGCCCGGATCTGAGCTCCCTCCATGCTACCTGCCAGCAGCTGCCCTTGGCCACCCCTTGGGACTGGCGTGTGTCCACTGCGGCCACTCCTGGGGCAGATCATGGGACTCGGGGGCCGTTTGAGCAGGGGATTCCAGGGCCTGGCGTGAGGCATGGTGGGCTCCAGGCAGCAGGGACACAGCTCTGCCAGAAGGCTACAGGGAGCCTGAGTTTTCCCCACTTGGCAGCACCTCCAGGCAACTGGGGCTTAAAAAACAAAAATCCCAACACCTGGCTGCACCCTCCAGAGACTCAGATTTAATCGTTCTGGAGTAGGGTGATTCTAGACAGCAGCTTTGTCCTAGAGCTGAGTTCCCAGGGGCGGGGCAACCCCGGGTCTGTCGGACAGAAGCCTAGGCAGCGCCGCTCTGGGGAGGAGGGCCTGTCTGAAAGTCACTGTCCATCCTCTCTGAATGTCTTTCCCGTATGTGGGAGACATTCTGGCTGGGCCCGGACGCTTCACTTTCTGTGCCCCCCAGTTTCTGTGAATGTGAGGCCAGAGCGATGGGAAAGCCAGCCCAGCGCAGAGCTCAGTCTTGGGAAAAGGAGGGGGTTCCCCGTGACCCCTAGAGGCAGCAGCAGGCGGATCCTGGGGGAGTGAGCAGCCCCCACACTGCCGGCACACAGGGCTGCAGGGAGAAAGCGGCCGGCTCAAGCTGGTGCCGGCTGCGTGGAGCTAGCAACAGCGGACATTTAATTGAAGGCTCATCACGTGCCAGACTCGCCGTAAGCATCTTCAAAACAATCCCACAGGGCAGGAACTATTTTCCAGACAAGTCCACTGAGGGCAGAGGGCTAAAGCCCCCCCCACGAACGTCACGCAGGCAGATGTGGCTTTAAACCAACCCTTTGGCTGCAGAGCCCGTGCGTCCAAACCTACGTGATTGTTGTCTGGGGTTATCACTGTCTGGGGTCACTCTCGTCTCTCACGCACCAGGGGAGGCACGGGACCTCCTCCTGCCTACGCAGCAAGGATATAGTCCCAGCCAGCTCAGTAGGCCTTCTCTGCCCCACCGGTGCTGGCAGAGGGATTCAGGTGAGCCCCCACACCCGCCAGCCCTGGCGCCTCGATGCCTGGGAGATCATCACCGATGTAACCCCTCTGCCCACTCTGAGCGTTCTGTCTCAGCCTTATCGGCCCGGAACTTCCTCCAATCGTGTCTTGGCTGGGCCCCGGGCCCCAAATTCCTGGTGGGTGATGTGCACGCTGCTTGCGATAACGGCCCTGGCAGGACTCTGAGGGGCCGGCTGCCTTGGCTCATCTCCAGCTCAGATAACAGGGAGGTATCTCCGCTTTATCTTCTGGAAAGCTGGCCAGGCCTTGGGGGCGTGTTGGAAGGTGAGGCCCAACCTCACTGCCGCCCCTCCCGGCCTGGACACCTGGGGCGGAAAGGGAGTACATCTGAGAGCGGAGAGCTGCCCAGAGCCTTCCACAGCTGCCCACAGCATCACCAGATATTTACTGAGCTCGCTCCCGGGGCCAAGCCCTGTTCAAAGTGCTCTGGGACTTCAACTCATTTAATCCTCCCCACAAATCCCACGGGATTGTCCCTGATGTTATTCGGCTCATTTGACAGTTGAGACAATCAAGGCCCAGGGAGGTCAAGCAACTCGCCCAAGGTCACACAGCTGGTGGGTGGTGGAGTCCTTACCAGGTTAGCTTACTTCAGTTCAGTTCAGTCGCTCAGTCGTGTCCGGCTCTTTGTGACCCCATGAGTTGCAGCACGCCAGGCTTCTCTGTCCATCACCAACTCCCGGAGTTCACTCAGACTCACGTCCATCGAGTCAGTGATGCCATCCAGCCATCTCATGCTCTGTCGTCCCCTTCTCCTCCTGCCCCCAATCCCTCCCAGCATCAGAGTCTTTTCCAATGAGTCAACTCTTCGCATGAGGTGGCCAAAGTACTGGAGTTTCAGCTTTAGCATCATTCCTTCCAAAGAAATCCCAGGACTGATCTCCTTCAGAATGGACTGGTTGGATCTCCTTGCAGTCCAAGGCACTCTCAAGAGTCTTCTCTAACACCACAGTTCAAAAGCATCAATTCTTCAGCGCTCAGCCTTCTTCACAGTCCAACTCTCACATCCATACATGACCACAGGAAAAACCATAGCCTTGACTAGACAGACCTTTGTTGACAAAGTAATGTCTCTGCTTTTGAATATGCTGTCTAGGTTGGTCATAACTTTCCTTCCAAGGAGTAAGCGTCTTTTAATTTTATGGCTGCAGTCACCATCTGCAGTGATTTTGGAGCCCAAAAAAATAAAGTCTGACACTGTTTCCATTGT
>NW_011495042.1:6873878-6874444 GCF_000754665.1 Bison bison bison | reverse complement strand
CATTGTTTCCCCATCTATTTCCCATGAAGTGATGGGACCGGATGCCATGATCTTCGTTTTCTGAATGTTGAGCTTTAAGCCAACTTTTTCACTCTCCACTTTCACTTTCATCAAGAGGCTTTTTAGTTCCTCTTCACTTTCTGCCATAAGGGTGGTGTCATCTGCATATCTGATAAACTCTATATATCTGATAAACATAGCTGTCATCCGTAAACTCTAGCTTACTTAGAGTTACTTATAAATGGACTTTAAAAAGGCATCTAGGGACAAGAACTCTCAGGAACAAAGCAGGTAGAGAGGGATGGAGGGAGGGGCAGTTGCTATCTCTGCTGGGGTCTCAGGGAGGGCTCCCTGGGGGTGGGGTGGGGAGTGACATCCCACTGTATGGGGATCTGGGGGAAGGGCATTCCAGGCGGAGGGAACAGCTAGTGCAGAGGCCCCAGGCGAGAACAAGCTCCAGGGGAAAAGGGCCCGCAGAGAAAGGGCCTGGCGGGGTTATGGGGAAGCCGCTGGCCTGGCCCCAGGCTTTCAGTACAGAGCTGGCCTCTCCATCCGGTTCTGGCTCG
>NW_011495042.1:6872709-6873653 GCF_000754665.1 Bison bison bison | reverse complement strand
ATCCCAGTCTGGGCTCTGGAGGCCCCTAGGGTGGGGGCAGGGCCCATGACTGCTGCTCAGATGTGAGGCAGTGACCGCTACCACATGTCTCCTGGCAGGGATGGAAGGTGCTCCCAGAGGTCGCTGGGCTGAGACACACACAGAGACGGAGGACAGAGTCAGAGGGAGATGCGGGGACCAAGAAGAATAGAGGAAGACAGAGAGACACAGGCGGAGACGCAGAGACGGAGAGACAGGGTCGGTGGGGAGGGGGAGACGCCCCCAGAGAGCCTGGGAGACACGGGCCATCTGAAGGAGACACCCAGAGACACAGGGAGACGTTGACCCGCAGCAGCAGAGAGATGGGGACGGAGACGCTAGCAGAGAAAGCTGACTGTCCGGACGCCACTGAATGGTACTTGCCGTGATGAATTTCACGCTGTGTAAATTTTACAGCGAAAAGAGACAGCGATGGAAGGACAGACTTCTGGGATCCTGACTCTCTGGGGCCCTAAGCGGTGGTGGGGAAGGGACCGGGGCTGGGTCCCTGTGCAGAGTCCAGGCCTCCAGGGCCCAGGGGTGTGGGGGCCAGTCCCCCTTTCACCGGGCTGCCCCGGTCTGGCAGTGGCCGGGTTTGCTTATGTGGGCTTTGGGACGGGTTCTGAGCCCTTGGCCAGGAGACAGGGCCTGGGAGGTCTGGGGAAGGCAGCCTGTCCCTGTAGGTCCTGTCGCCAGCTCCAGGGCTGCCAAACCCAGTGAGTGGGGGCCGGACGAGGCCCCCCGCCCGGGCTGTGGGGGTCGGCGTCAGGGCACTCAACCTTCTGAGCTGACAGCTTGGGGTGTTCACTGCCTGTCGCACCTAGCCAGGAGGGCATAATACGGGGTTTTCCATGGCTCCCCACCAACAGCCCAGGATATGGCTGCTCAAGAGATGAGGAGCCTGGGCTCAGAGAGGTCAAGGGCCT
>NW_011495042.1:6871513-6871663 GCF_000754665.1 Bison bison bison | reverse complement strand
CGCGGGTGTGCCACACACGTGTCTGTCCCACACGCCTCTCCCGTGTGTCACACGCATACCTGCGGTGGTGAGCAGACCCCCCTCCCACACACACACCATGAATGCCTGCAAAGGCCAATAGCTTCCTCGTTGGGGGACCCCGGCCCCCCC
>NW_011495042.1:6859463-6871413 GCF_000754665.1 Bison bison bison | reverse complement strand
CACCCCCTCCCTGTATCCTCTCCTGCCCACTCTCCAGGCAGGGGTGCCCTCTTGCCCTTTGCGGTCACAGGGTCTCATTCCCACCTCAGTGTGTGCCCACCACTTGGGCTGGTCCAAAGCTGGCCTGAGCCAGCAGGTGTCACCGTGACCGGCCAGAAATGGAAAAATGGAAAGAACGTTTGGGTGCTGGCCATCACCCCGAGCCCCTCGGATCACGGTGCGGCTGCAGGGCCCTTCTGGGGTCACCTGGTGCCTGGGCCTGGCCTGAGTCTGTGGCTGAGTGGTTGGGACTCTGAGTGTCCCCATCCCCACGTGCAAACAGGGCTGAAGATCCCCCTCCCCGCCGCGCCCCCCAGGAGGAAGGGAGGACCTGGGAACTACTGCTGGATCGATTGCCCACCACCCCGACCCCCGACCAGATCCAGAGCCTTGGGAAGGGCAGTGGGCAGGGCGTGGATGGAGTCAGAGGCTCTTACTTGGGAGGCGCGGACTTGCCAGCCCCCACCGAGCCTGGCCCTGCCTGTTTGGTTTGGCTCTCAGCACGTTAGTATTCTTTTTAAAAATTTAATTAGGTGTCAGCATTTACAGATCGGTGAGCTTCACAGAAAAGTCCGGATTTTTGTCTTGTGAGAAATCGCTTGGGACCCATGTCGCCGGGGGTTGGTGCCCTTGAGTAGTTTGGCTTGCCTGCCGCCCCTGGGGTCGGGGCCGGGGCCCACTTGGCTGTAGTCCCCAGCTGGCCGCTTTCACATTTGCGGCTCCCTCCAGACCTGCTGTATAAACTGGGATGTTCTTGCAGCAGCAGCGGCCACCCCAAGTGGGCCTGGGCTGGTGGACACTCTTCCTGCCATGGCCTTGCAGTCACTCTGACTCCAGGACCACCAGGCTGCAGACTCCGAGTTCCCCAAGGCTGCAGGGCCTCCGGAGGACCTTGGTTGTCCTGTTGGGCATCAGAATTCTGTGTCTGCCGTGGGGGGGAGCAGGGAGCACTTCCCTTCCCCACCCTTGGCCGGCCTTGGAGGAGGAGGTGCTCTCTGCAGGGCGGGGCTCAGGCCGGGGGACAGGCTCCCAGCTCCCACTTCTTGGCGGCCTCTCGCTGGGTGGCGTGGGGCGGGGCGGTGGCTGCCTTAAGGCCTGGTTGCTGTGACTCTCTGCTCTCTTTCTGCCGCATGGATGTGGCCGAACTCATGCCAGCTGACTGTGCCTGTGGTGGGTGGCTCCCTGGAAGTTTGCTGACTGACTGACTGAGGACTGGCCCTGTGGGCGGCACGCGGGACTTGGGGGGTGGACTCAGCCCCTGGCCTCGTCCCTGTACCTCCTGAGGCTTTCGTTCCTGCTATGGAAGAGGGTGCCAAGGGCCTGTTCCGCCCTTCCGTGACCCTGTGTCTTCTCTTCTGTAAAGTGGGTTCTGTCTGATGGCTTTCCAGGGCTCGTGGTCCTGAAATAGGGTGTTGAGGAGGGGAGCCTGGGGCCCGCTGCCCAGGAAGTGTCTGGCTATCTCTCCCCTCTGGCTTCTTGAACCCTGATGTCCCACCTCTCACCACCTGCCCCCCCTAAACTGAAGGCCTGGTCCTGGGATGTAGTTCCAGCCTGCCAGGTAGGGTGACTGAAGCAACAGAGAATTGAATTAGGTTGACTTCAGGCAGGTGTAGTTGCTGTAAAGGCACTGAAGCCAACAGGGCAGCCCAACCCAGCTGGGAGGACAGGGTCCTCGGAGGAGGGGATCTCTGAGCTGCTATGGGAGCGTGCTGGCTGAGGGCGCAGCTGGTGCAAATGGCTTTTGGTGGGACCCTGGCGTGCTGTGTGTGAGCCTTGGCGTGTTCGAGGGACGAGGGACTGAAAGGGAGGAGGCTGGAGCTGGTAGGGGAGGGGAGGAGGGGCAGGGCAGGGAGTTGGAAAGCTGCGGAGAAGTGTTTATCCAGGGAGCCACGAGCTCTAATTGCCATTTTAAGACAGCCTCCCTGGCGGTGCAACCTGAGGGCTGTGTGCCCCCACCAAGAGGGTGCTGGCAGGAGTAGGGAGGCCCTCTCTGGGCCTGGGCCCAAGGGCAGGTATCCCCCTTGAGAACCTACAGGGGAGGTGAGGAGACAGGGCCATCAACAGACCTTTGAGATCCAGGGTGATGCATGCTAGAGAAATAGGCGTTGGTGCAACCTCCAACGGAGTACTATGCAGCTGTAGAAAGGAGGCGCTGATCCTCGAGGTCCGTCAAGAGAAGAGAAGAAGATGCTGAACGGTGTGTAAAATACAGTGTGTCTCGTGCCAAGTGAGAGCTGTGAACCCGCATTTGCTTATATGCTCGTAGGCAAGCGCTGGGAGGAAGCCCTGGGGTGAGTTGCAGTGGTTACCTGGTGCTTTGCCTGGAGGGCGGGTGCAGGTGGGGGCCAGGGTGTGAGATCAGGTGGCACTGCCACTGCCAGCCTGATATTTTTGGATTTTGAGCTACACCACTGTGTTCGCTGTTTAAGCATTACATTAGAGTCAGACGCAGCTGAGCGGTTGGTGGGTGAGTGTTCATTTGTGAGTTTTAAGTGCGGTGTTTAAGGACGGTTTCTAAGTTCCTTGCTCTACCGAACAGACTGACTTCTTCCTGGCACGGTATACAAAGGTTTCCACTGTGATGAAAATTAGATGCGAGCAAAGTCACGTTTTGCCAAGTTTGGCAACTGGACAAAAGAAAAAATGCCGCCCTTTTCTCTGCCCCTTTTCCTGTGGGAGTTTCCTTCTCCAGGTTTGACTGCTGGCTCTTCCTGGGGTGGGCACCATGGCACTGGCGCCCATCCTCAGCCTGCCTCCGCAGTCCACCTGCCAGTGGGCTGGAGCTTAGCGACAGGTCCAGACCACGGGGGCCTGCTGGGCGCAAGGAAGTCCCCGCCTTGGCGACCCTCAAGGCTCAGATCCCACCTCTGCAGGCCATGCTTTCTTTGGGACAGGACCCCCTCTGTCAAATGGCGTCACAACCCATCTCTTAGGGTTGTTGGAAGGAGGAAGGGAGTGATGCCCAGTGGGTGCTGGTCGCTGTCCTTGGGGAAAGCAGTGCCAGGACCAGCTCCTCTGCCCCTCAGAGAGCTCGCTGTCTCAGGGAGACAGACGGATGCTCACTGTGAAGTCCCGAGGCGGCCGGGTGCACCTGGGCTGCAGAGCAGGTGAAGCTGGCCGGGAACCGGGGTGGGGGTGGGGCTGCTGTAGGGGGACGTCAGCGGAGGCCGGTGGAGTTCGGGGAGGGGGGCACAGCAGGGACTATAACCCAGAACAGCTGGAGGAAGGACCCCCGTGAGCAAGGGGGTGGTCAGATCTGGGGATACAGGGGCACTTGCAGTTTTACCCTGGGTGTGATGAGAAATCAGATGAGCGCAGGCCGATCTGATTGGGATTTTCAGGGACCCCTGGCTTCTGGGAGTGAGGTTATAGCCTGCCTCCGGGAAGGTTGGGAATCCAGGGTGGGGATTGTGTGGGAGCAGCCGGGAGAGGCTGGCTGGCCTTGGGGTTCCTTCCGTGTGAGGGACCTTGAGTCCCCCCCTCACACCCAGCACTCAGGACAGCCTCTGGTGTGGGCCAACCCAGGGTCCCTCCAGTAGCCATCCTGAGGGCCCCAGGGACCCATTTAGGCAGTTCTGAAATGCTTCTGTCAGAGTGGTTCTAGGGGAGAGCACGGAGCCTCTGGGAGTTTGGGCGTGGTCAGGGAGGGCTTCCTGGAGGGGGCGATACTTTCTCTGTAATGTGAACGTTGAGGGGTGAGCAGAACACTGGTTCCTCTCGGGTGAGTGGGAGGGGAGGCGGGCTGTGAGGCTGGCCTCACGTCCTGGACCAGACAGGGAGGACCTTAAGTCCTGCTCAGAGGGTAGCGGGTGGGCAGCCTCGGGCGTTTCTGAGCAGAGGGGCGAGGGTCCGCCGGCCAGCGGGAGGCCTGGGCAGGTGACAGGGCAGGGAACCAGGCTCAGCGTAGGTGGGAGGCTGGCTGCAGTCACACAGCATGTGAGGAGCAGGGCTGCGCGGGGGCCAGGTCTGTCCACCTCGGGTCCTGCCCTGGGTTCGGGGTACCGTGGCACGCAGGAGCCACTAATCCCTTCCCTTCGGGCTGGTCCCTTCCCGGGGCCCCTGTGGGTCAAGTCGTTCGTCATTTCGCACCATTGTCCTCAGGGTTGTTGGAATCTGGAAGCATTGCAAAAATGCCCGTCTTCTCATATATGGAGATTATAGCAAAGAAAGTGCTGGTTTGGAGAAAGGTCATTTCCTTCCTCCAGGGTGGGGAGCCTGGCTTTTCGGTGGGGGGTACGTGTGCTGTAATATGGGCGGCCAGGGCAGCCCTGCCCGGGTCAGCGGCGGTGAGGAAGTGCTGTGCCTGTCTGCCAGGGGGGCGTAGTTGGCGGGGAGCATCAAGAGCCTCTGTGTGGCCAAGAGGGTGGGGCCACCAGCCCCCGTGTGCCCAGGAGTGGGCGACCTCCTGCGTTCCTCGAGGCTTTTGCCTTCGAGCAGACTCTGCTGGCCTCAGGCCATCTCACCTCCTAGGGCCTCAGTTTCTTCCTCATCTGCAAACTGGGGCCAGCCCTCCTGGCTCTGCTGTCACTTGGAGCCCAGGAATGGCCTGAAGTGTGAGAAGAGGGGTCCAAGGTGCTGGGTGACGGTGGGGTGAGGACCCCGCCAGGCCAGGGCGCCTGTGCACCTGCCTGGGCCTGGAAAATGGGGAGTTGGAGATTCAGAGTGAGGCTGTGGAGTCCTGACCTCCAGCCCGGCCTTCCTTACTCCAAATGGTTGGGACTCCACACACAGGGCACAGGGAGGGCAAAAAGGCAGCTGTGAACGCCCAGGAAAGATTGACTGGCAGGGGGCATACTGAGCTGGGTCTTTAGGGATGAATAGGAGTTTGCTCAGGCCATGGGTGTGCCTGGCAGAGGGCCCAGGGCACTGGGCAGACCTGAGGGGCCGTGAGATCGAGAGGAGCTGAGGCAGGTCCTTTACTGAATGCCTGGTTTGCCTGGTGCCGAGCTGCGGTCTTTACATCTCCTCTGGAGTCAGCCCGTGTCGCCCGGAGGCTGTTGTGATTGGGCTCACGAGCAGACAGGAGCGGGTCTGCTCTGGGGTCACATCCTCTGAGCCGCCCACAGCCTGGGGGGAGCTGGGCTCACATTTGAAGCCTGACCTCCAGGGTCCAGGGCTTGATCCCACTTGTTGCCCATCTCTGCTCCAGCAGAGTTGACTGACGGCCTTGGGGGCCCTTTGGGGACAGCCGTAAGAAGTTTCTAAATTTCAGGGCCATGCAAATAAATGGGGGTGCTGGCCTGGCAGAGGCCCCAGATGGTCACAGAGCCTCCCTGGCTGCACCGCCTTCCGGACGCTGATGCTTCGGAGGGTGGTCCAGGAGCCCGGGTCTGCGGGACCGGCCCCCTGCCCATCCGCTTCATCACACATCCTGCCCATCCCTATCTGTCTGTCTGTTTGTCTGTCTGCCTGCCGCTGCTTCCCTCTGTGTCTCTGTGTCTCTGTCTGTCTCCCTGCCCCCATCCCCGATCCCAGAGTCCCTCCCTGGCCTCCATGAGGCTCAAAGGAGGACCCAGGAGACAGGGCTTCTGTATGAAGGGTGGACACACGCCAGCGGTGGTTACGGTGGGACCACCACCTCCAGCTTGGCCAGTGACTTGCCGGGTGACGTCACGTGAGTTTTTCCCCGTTGCTGAAGGCCCTTCTGGGATGAGCGCAGCCGACAGTCACGTTGAGGACGCATCTCGTATCCTGTGCCGGTCTTGTGCTGGGGCTGGGCGAGTGAATCCAGCCACCCATCCCCACTCTCCCACCCACCAGAAGCATCAGGGCTGAGCAGGAGAGCTGGGTCCCCGCCTCTGGCCCATGTGCGCCAGATGTCAGCTCCCAGCACGGGGAGGCGACCTGCCCGCCTTGGCCCCGTGGGCATCTGGCCTGTCTGGCAGAGGGGAGGTGGTAGCAGAACCAGCCTGCCCAGGGCACCGCGGGAGCCCGGAGCACAGGGATGTGGACAGAGCTGCCCGCGCTGAGCTCAGACAGGACGCAGGGTGTGATGGGCGCTGACACCTGGTCACATCAGCGCAGCTGGGAACCCAGTGGGGCAGGCGTGCACAGGCTCACACTCACGCACACGTACTCCTACATGCTTAAACGTGCCTCGGGGCACACACCTGCCCATACGCGTACTCACTTAGACTTCACGTGCACACAGATGCACTTACCTCACCCCCCTCTGCCCCAGCACTCCTGCTCACACGGACCCGCAGGTAATGGACATGCGTCTCTTGTGGAGGGACCCTTGGTCTTTCAGCTTCCCTTGAAAACGCATGTTGCTTCCGATGGAGAAGGAAAACAGGAAGCCAGAGGCGGTCTGCGTGGTAGGTAGAGAGGTAGGGAGAGAACCAGGTCCCGGCCCCGCTCGGGGACTCCCCTCTCCTCCTCCAGCAGTTTCTCGGTGTGCATGGACCCCTGGAGTCCAGGGGCTGGAGAAGGGCACGTGCCTGGTTTGGGAGGCTCTGAAGGAACGGTGGACCCCAGAGTTGATCTCCTACCTTTGTGTCCCTTTCAGGAGAGAGACGTTGGGCTTCCCAGGTGGCTCAGTGGCTAAAGAGTCCACCTGCAATGCAGGAGACACAGGAGACGTGGGTTCAGTCCCTGGGTTGGGAAGATCCCCTGGAGGAGGGCATGGTAACCCCCTCCAGTATTCTTGCCTGGAGAATCCCATGGATGGAGGAGCCTGGAGGGCTACAGTCCATGCGGTCACATAGAGTCACATATAACAGCATACACACACGCAGGAGAGGAATTAAATCCCTGTAAAGGCCAGTTTATTCTGCGTATGTGTGGTGGTGGGGGGGTGGGTGATGGGTGAACCCATTCTCTATGTCTGTCAGGGAGGGAGCCCCTCCAATAAGGACCGAGTGGATGGTCCACTGTACCAGGAGCAACTGACTTCTCTCAGGGCTTTTAATCACAAAATGTTGAAGCTTACTGAGTAGCATCTATTGAAAGGCTCACATCGAATTTGTCTTTTAGGGAATTGCCTTGATTTTTCAGTGTTGTACGGCGCTTGCATTCCTGAGGTAAGCCCTGTTTGGACACGATGTGTTATTACCCCTGTAATGTGCTGCTTGATTCAACTTTCTGATATTTTACTTAGGGCTTGGCAGCTCGATTCATAAGTGAGGCTGGCTGGTACCTCACTCTTGTCGTGTCCACGTCTGCTTTTGGTATCAGGACTTTCCCTAGTCTCATAAAACGGGAGGAGGAGGCCCCGTTCTTATTCTAGGCGCTGGAACAATTTTTAATAGAGTGGGAACTATCGTCAGCTCGATTGGACCAGGTCTTGGGCTGGCCGCTGCAGCTACGTTTCGATTTCATCCCACGGCGCCCTGCAAGGGCAGCGTGTTCTCCTCACTGGATGGAGACGGGGAAAAGGAAGCTCAGAGGTGGAGCCTCTCAGACGGCAGGAGGGGGCTCCGCTGGGCTGTGAATGTGAGCCAGTCTGACACCCGCCCCGCGCTTTGCACGCTGTTCACCGCAATGCAGGACTCCCCTGAGACGCTGGCCTGTGGGGGAGCTGCGGGCCTTGTTCTGGGTTTTCCAGGGAGGCTGGGAGGAGCACTGGTGGAGCGAGAGCTCCCCTCACTTGCTCATGGTCTGCTGGCCCACCCACCATCCGAGCATCCGCTTGTCTGCTGACCCACTTCCTGCCCAGCCAGCCCGTTGTCCTTCAGCCCTTCGGCCCCGTGCTGCTGCCCCCGCTGCTAACCAACCCTCCCGTCCATGCTGCCTGCATCTCCTCACCCATCTTTCCACCCACCCGCCTGCCCATCCACCAGACATTTATCCATGGGCTGGTTACTCCTCCATCCACCAATCCATCTTCACATCCATCTGTCTTCCATCTGCCATTCATTCACCCATCATCCCTGATCGGACCGCCATCCGTCAGACACCCGTCCATCTCTTCATCATTGTCCATCCACGTGCCAATTCATGTACCCATCTGCTAGTCCACCTTCTCATCCACCTTCCCTCTGGTGCCCACCCACTCATCCGTCCACTGATTCATGCTTTCATCTGTGCCTTCATCCACCCATCCATTCATCCGTCCACCGGCCCTTGGGTCTTGGCCTTAGATTTGGGTGTGCAGAGAATCAGGAGGGAGGGCACTCTTGTTTGGGATAACGATATTAGCCAAAATGAGCGGCTGTAAACCAGAGCCTTAGAATTTAGCAGGAATTACGTATGTGGAGGGCAACTCAGAGAAATGGAGTAGGAAAGATAGGTGGGAGTTGGATGGTGAAGGACTTTGAAAGCTAACCCTAGGAGTTTTCACTTTATCCTTGGGCCAGGGGTATTCAACCCTGGTTCCATGAATCCCAGAGAGTCTCTGAGACCCCTAAAATGATAGGCATCAGTTTTTTTTTTTTATATAAGCCCATATATCTGTTAAGACTTTGGGTTGCAAGTGATGGAAAGCATAAGCAAGATGGGTTCATGACTTGCAGAGCTCAGCTTATCTGTTAGCTTCAGGTCTGGCTGGATCCAGGTACTCGACAGCTGTCGCTGTGACTCCATCGCTCTTTTCCTATATCTTGGCTTTGCCTTTGTTTTTTTGTTTGTTTTTTAGTTGACTCCAGCCTCAGACAGTCTCCACCTGACAACACGATGGCTTCAGGGACCCTCATTGTTAAATCAGCTCACATCTAATACAGTGGGAACAAGAGAGGCTGTTTGCCCAGGGCAAACAGGGCAACAGGCCCTGAATTGGGCCTCACGGGCTCAGGTCGGCCTGGTGTCCATCGCTGGGCTAGGCACTGTTGCGAGAGGAATGAGAAGCACGGATGGCATGGCGATTGAGTGGTGTGGACCCCAGAATGAAATGCAGGGGCCCTTCTTGGAAGGAGGGTGAGTGTGCGATGGGCGAATGAGAAGCCGTGCCATGTCCAGGGAACGCTCACATTTTCCTTTTGTGGTGGAGATGGGTGCATTAACCAAGAGATTGGGGGTGGTAGAGAACCATCAGAAGTTCTAGCAACTGGGAGGCAGTCGGGCGAGAGGTCCTCGGCGGGTAGGACCGCGGGCAAGCTGGATGCCTGTCTGTCTGCCTGGGACCGGGTGGAGGGTGTGGGGACGCAGGTGGGGAGGGTGATGAGCTCAGCCTTGGCCCGGGCAGGGCCATTGCTCACCGCTCCGCCCAGTGTGTTTCCTCTCTCCAGAGTCTTGACTCCTGGGGAAGGAAAATATCAGCTCCGTCCTGTGCCAGAAGCAGCATTTTCTTTTCTCGAGGGTTGACTGTGAGTCTTGGGTGTTCATCTTTGTAATTTTTCACCTGCTTATGTTGGTAATGAGATTAGTGATTATATATGAAGGCTTAACTCTCACTCTGGATTTAAGGAGATTTTAATCATTTTACTTACTTTTTTTTGTTTGTTTGTTTCTCTTTATGAGCAAAGAGAGGGAAGGGAGGGGAAGAAGTCTGGCTGTTAAACTGGAAGGATGGTCTTCCCGGTTTTCACAAGCTTGCCCGTGGAGGGTCTCCAGGGCCATGAGTGTGAGCACATGGGCCCCAACACCCTCTGTGCCTTCCACCTGGGCCCCACTGCGGTCAGTACTTTGCACCTCAGGTTGGCCCGAGACCCGGGGTCCCCTGCACTCTCCCTCCAGTCCCCGTCTGCCTTGGGGGTCCCAGGCTAGTCCCCTGTGCCCTCAGCCGTGCCCACTGTCCCCTGGCTAGCCCTGTCTTTTTGCAGATGACGGCATTGATTACCGAGATGTCTTTCCATGAGAAAGGGAAGGAATATCGGCCTTTAAAGGTGGAAGCCAGGCCTAATCACTTTTCTTTGGGTGATTTGTGACGATTTTTCATATCTGTCCACTCCTGTCCATTTTTTCTGCCAACAGCTCTCTTGTTTCCTTTTTCTGGACTATTATAATAGGCTCTTTTCTTTTAAAACTCTCTTCCTTTGGGAAAAAACACGCATACCAAAACATACCCGAAAGTCCATGAAAGCCAGCATACCAATGAAGAGACGCTCCTGTGACCACCACGGCCTCTGACCCCGGAGGACGCCCCTTCCTTCCATGGCCCTTCGCCCATCCCCGCCCCCACCGCACCCAGGTACCCACCAGCCTCAGTGGCGTGGCTGTCTAGCCCTGCCCCCTGTGCCTGCTCTCCCTCTTTGGCGATGACAGAGTTTGAGCCGGCTCCCTGCTTCCTGTGGCTGGAATCTTCCTCCGGCTTCCTGAAGACTTCCTAACGTGCTGGGACCTGGTGATGCCTCCCGCCACCCTGTTGGAATAGTGTCCACCAAGACACTTTGCCACGTTCCCTGGGGCCCTGGGCATGGGTGACTGACTGGTCTCCTTCTGACCTTCTCTTCTTCCTTAATTTTCACACCCCCGCCTCTTTTCCATCTTGCTGTTCCCGTAAGCTCTTCTCCTGTTGTTCTTTGTCTCCCTGCGTGCCGGCCACAGGGAGTGTAGCCGGTTCATGCCACAGGGCCTTTGCACGTGCTGTTACCGCCTCCTGGCTGGCTTCTCCCACATCTTAGCGCGGCCACTGCACTTGTGCCAGGAGACTCTCAGCCCAAGTGTCGCCTTCTTGGGGAGGCCTCTGCGGCCCCATCTTGCCAGGGTAATCCCTCACAAGCTCCTTGTTCCCTTCTTATGTGGTATTTGTCTCTTCCATCCACCAGGATGTTGGCCACACGAGGTCTTGGCCACCAGGGGTCTTGTTCGTGGCCGCATCCCAATACCTGTCGTGGAGACTGGCAAGTAGCACGTGGGCAATGAATGTCTGCAACGTGGAGGACCCAGGCTGTGCTCCCTGGCCTGGCGGATCTGCCTTCCGATATCTGAACCACCTTTTACCGTTGGTGTCACTGTGGGCCCGTGTGGGCCTGCGTTTCCTTATCTGTCGAGTGTGGTTAAATAAAATCAACACGCTGGAAGTTCTCAGGCCGGTGCTGGGCGTTCTGTCGGTGCTGAGGAAGCAAAGGTTAATACGAACCTGATCAACAGCTAAAATCCCTCCTGACTCTTTGTGCCAAGAGCACGTTTATTTTTCCCAGAGAATTAGATGACTTCCTCTGATCAGACAAGGAGCACTGGGTCATCCTCCGATTTCCCTTTTAGCCTTGGCTGCCAGGAAGCTTCCTACAACGGGGAGGTCTCGGGGGCGGCCCTGGCTTCCTGTTAGGTCTTCAGCACAGCACTTCTGCCCTCTGCTCCTTGACTGTTCACTTTAGGCTCATAGCACACATTTTTATTACTTTTGGCTGTAGAAGATACATATAAAACTGACCCGCTGAGCCATTTTTGAATGGACACCTCAGTACCGCTAAGTCCATTCCCACTGTTGTGTAAAGGTCCCCACCATCCTCTCCAAAACCTTCATCTTCCCAAGCCAACCCTCTTCCCCATTAGACCCGCGCCCCTCCCACCCACCGCACGCACCATCGTGCTCTCCGTCTCCGTGGAGCTGACTTCTCCAAGGACCGTGCGTAAGTGGGTCGTTCAGTCCTCGCTCGTGTATCTGACCTCTTTCACCGGGCAGTGTTCTCCAGGTTCATCCATGTGGTCACGAGTGTCAGCACTTCCCTTTTACGGCTGGATAATATTCCGTTGTGTGTAGGGAACCGTATAATGTTGATCCATCTGTCTGTTGATGGACGCCTGGGTTACTTTTCCCTTTTGGCTGGTGTGAATAATGCTGTTGTGAACATCTGTGTGCAAAGACTATTTTCAGGACACGTGTTGTGGTGGTTCAGTCGCTCAGTCGTGCCTGACTCTTTCTGACGCCATGGACTGCAGCACACCAGGCTTCCCTGTCCTTCACCATCTTTCGGGGTTTGCTCAAACTCATGTCCGTTGAGTCGACATTTTAGGACATTACTTTCTTACCTCTCTGAGCCTGGGGTGATCCCAGCCCAAATTATATAGAAAGTAAAGCTAGGTTTGGGGG
>NW_011495042.1:6859155-6859363 GCF_000754665.1 Bison bison bison | reverse complement strand
TTAGGCTCCCTGACCTGCTCCTGTGCACACGCACACATGTGTGCGTCTGTGTGTGGCAGAGCCTGTGGTTCCCGCTGGTGCCCAGGCTGCTGCTCCTGGCTCACGCCGGCACCCTCTCCAGACACTCACCCTTGGCCAACCGGTGTTGCTCCCCACCCCGCCCCCGCCTCAGGCCCAGGAGGTGATCTCCCGCTGGCGTCCCTCCGCC
>NW_011495042.1:6853965-6859055 GCF_000754665.1 Bison bison bison | reverse complement strand
TGGGGGTGAGCCCTGGGTGCTCCCCGTGGGGTCAGGCAGGTGTCAGACTTCGGCCGAGACGGCACCGTTGCCGTCGTGTCCCCTTTTCTCTTCTCCCAAGGGTTCTTCCAGGGAGAACCACCCTTCTTCCCGTGCTCAGAACCCATCTCAAGCTCTGCTTCTGGGAGGCACCAGCGTGTCAGTCCCGCTTTCCCTCCCGTGCTTGTGTGTCTCGTGTGGCTGCGTGGATGATGTCGGATTCTCACACCGTTGACCTTCCAGGCCGCCCGGGTAGGAGCGGGCTCCTTGGTTGTTGTTCAGTCTCTTAGTGGTGTCCAACTCTTTGCAACCGCATGGACTGCAGCACGCCAGGCTTCCCTGTCCTTCACTGTCTCCTGGAGCTTGCTCAAACTCATGTCCCTCGAGTCGGTGATGCCATCCAGCCATCTCATCCTCTGTTGCCCCTTCTCCTCATGCCCTCAATCTTTCCCAGCATCAGGGTCTCTTTCAGTGAGTCGCTCTTTGCATCAGGTGGCCAAAGTATTAGAGCTTCAGCTTCAGCATCAGTCCTGGAATTCCAATGTATATTCATGGTTAATTTCCTTTGGGAATGACTGGTTGGATCTCCTTGCAGTCCAAGGGACTCTCAAGAGTCTCCTCCAACACCACAGTTTGAAAGCATCATTTCTTCAGCACTCAGCCTTCTTTGTGGTCCACCTCTCACATCTGTACCTGACTGCTGGAAAAACCACAACTTTGACTATACAGACCTTTGTTGGCAAAGTGACATCTCTGGTTTTTAATATGTTCTCTAGGTTTCGAGGCTCCTTGGAGTGGACTTCTTGGAGTGGGCACGATTCCCCAGCTTCCACTTAGAGAAGAGACAGTTCCTAGCCCAGAACACTAGGCGGTTCAGAACTCTAGGCGGGAAGAAGCAGGGACCGCCCCCCCTCCCCGCCCCCCGCCCGCCCCCCGGGACTCTCTTGCCTGTGTATAGACAGGAGAGGCCTGGGAGGGTTCCAGGAGACAGAAACGGGGTGCCGGGGGGAGCCCCGTGATGCCGATGGACAGTGAGCGTGGCCCCGCCGTGGACCACTGAGGCCCTGCCGTCAGGCCCAGCTTCAGATTTTCCTAGAGAAATTGGAAATCCAGGTTGACTGTAAAATGTTCTGATTTTCTGTGTCATAACATTAAATCGATTCTATAAATTAGTAACAGTGCAACGTTAATAACAGCAACTAATTTCAGAAGCACCGTGTGGGTTCCAAACACACCCCGTGGACAGACGGTGGGGTGGCTGGTCGGCACTCACCCTCTGCTTGGACTTGGGGGCAGTGGGCAGCGGTCTGGACAGGCTTCTGGGAGATGCTGGGGCCAGCGCTGCTCTGTGAGGTGGCGGCCAGCAGGCCAGGTGGTCCCGATTGCTCGCGTGCTTGTAACTGGTGTGTCTACAAGGGTCCTGAGTGTTTATTTCCCTTCTGTCATCCCCAGCTGCTTGAGAGCCTCAGCGTTTGGCTGTGTTTGCCTTGGGTTTAAAAGAAAGATGCCTCACAGATATTTTTAAAGTTTTGAAGCCACACCAGCGTCAACCTGAGACTTTGTTCTCGTCTGGGGTTGCCCAGTAAAGATGTAGGATGCCCAGTTACGTTGGAATTTCAGAGAAACGATGGAATAAGTATCTCCCAAATATCGCACAGGACTGACTTAGTACCAAACAATCATGCCTTGTTTATCTGAAATTCCTCTGTAACTGCCTGTCTTGTATTTTTATTGGCCAGCTCTGGCAAGCCTGTTCTTGTCAGAATCAGAAGGCTCAGCGAGCTGGAGAAAGGAAGAATTCCCTTATCTTGTGAGTTTCTGTCTGTCACATGAGGCCAGACCCACGCTCAGGAGTGGAGGCTTGGTAGTGGCGATGAGTCGGTGCCCCGCGTGGGGGGCACCAGGGTGGCCTTGCCAGCTCAGAGAGTATGAACCCGGGGCTTCTGTGGACGGGTGTGCTGTAGTCCGTTTATGGGGGTGGGGGTCATCTGAATGGAGGAACGTGTGTCTGTGTTTGGGGGGGAGCTCGCAGCCGGGCAGGGAGGGCAGTGGAAGTGTGGTCAGCGTCATCAGCCCCCCGTTCCCTGGGCGCCCTGTGGATGTGGGGCTGTGGGACAGTGGGCATGTCTCCCTGGGCACCCTCGGAAGACAGCCTTGCTGAGCGAGCCCCGGCCCTGCCCTGCCCACACCCCACTTGTGAGACCCTGGCCCCGGGGCTGCATCAGAACCCCTCCCTGGCAGAACTGTGGTCAGCCCAGGCCAACCCACCTCTCCACTGCTGCCCCGAGCCTGCCCTGGGTCCACAGGGCGGGACGCCCCCAGCCGAAGGCATCTCCCATCTTCCTTCCTGTCTAAAGCCCTCTTGTTTTTGCCTCTTGGTGATGGAGCATGAGGCCCCGAGAGGATGCCCATCACTGGCCATCGCCGCGGGCTGCAGATCCCTTGGGAGGACCCCGTGGATCAGGAGAGCCTGGCGCCCGCCCTGCACGCACGAATGCCCCTTTCTCAGTGTCCGCTCCAGGGCTCATGTAGGCTGCTGGCACTGTGACAGTCGTAGTCTTATTATCATCAGCGTGCATGCCTTCCTTACCCAGCTTGGCTCATCTGTGGGTGTCGGGAGAGCCTGGGGGAGCCTCTGCGTCTCCGTGGTCCCCAATGAGCTCCTACCTCGGGCCCGGCGCCCCCCAACCTCGGCCCAGCCACAGGCACTGGGCAGTCCGCCACAGGGTCTCCGTGTGTCCCCCCACTCTCTGGCTGCAGGAGGTCAAGAACCCTTTCTCAGCCCCTCCCCTCGTGATTCCTCTTTTTAGATCGGAAGGGGGGGCCCTCTGTAGAAGCCTGTAGAAGAAACATTTGGGGGGCTCTGTCCGGCAGGGGCCCTGGGAGAACAGCAGTGGGCACCCCCTGGAACAGGGTGTTTGGATCCAAGAACCAGCCGTGTAGAGATCGTGCCCTCCCAGTCCTGTCTCGCGTGCGGGTTCCCAGTCGGCTTGCTTGTCTCCGGGGGCGGGGAGCTCCCTCTGCTCCCTGCAGCCTGGTCTGTCTCTGACCCAGAGGGGCTGCCTTTGTTCCCCCATCTCTGTGGTTTGTCATGTGGATCTCGGGCCTCCTTGCTGGGGGGTCTTCTACCCGCCTGAGGTGGGCCTTGGGGGTCAGCCCTCGCCCAGGGACGCCCTGGCTTCTGGCCCCACTGTGCACTTGCTCCTGTCCTCACCTGCATCCTTACTGTCCTCACCTGGACCGTCCCTGGGCTTCTCAAACTCAGCCTGGCCCAGTCTCCCCAGCACGTCGTGACCCTCCTCCATGGAAGCCCCAGCTCCATCCATCCTTCCGACTTTCGGGCCCAGACCTCCGCTTCTCCTGGACTCCTTACCCATCACCTAGGCTGTCAGCCGTCCCTGCCACGTCCTCTCCCACCACCCATCATTTGCCCAGCTTCCTGGTCTCAACACAGCAGCAGAGAAGCCCTTTAAGTTGAGGATCCTGTCGGATCGTTCCAGGCTCTGGGGCTCATTGGCCATTAGCACCCTGGCCCTTGCTCGCTGGGCTCCACCATGGTGGGTAGACCCTGCGGGTGGTGGGGAGCCCCTCTCCCCTTCCCCGGTCCTGCCTCCGGCCCCTTGCACTCGCCGTCTCTGCGCCTGCTGTGCTTTGCCTCCCGAGAGGGCCGGGGCTCAGGCCTCCGCTCACATGTCGCTTCCTCAGAGAAGCCTTGCCCGACTCCCCTGGCTGACACAGCCTCTCCCCTGCCCCGGCCTCTTCCTGTCCCATTTCCTGGCTTTCATTCATTTACGTCTCCATTGTCCTCACGGCCGCCTGGCGTTCAGTAATCTCCGGAGTCCCTGTGGGCTGGCACCCGCCTCCCCACGCTGGGGCCACAGCGCTGGCGGAACAAGCCGCGTTCTGCAGGGCGCCGGCTTGGGGGGCTGTGCCCTCAGCCCCGGCTGACGGGCTGCGGGTGCGGGCTGCTCCTGCTGCTCTGTGGCCGCCGCGCCGTCACCGCCCTGCCGGCCAGGCCCTTGTGCCACCGTCGTGTCCTCCCGCATTGTCCCACGCTTCTCCCGTGTTCTCTCATTGTGTTCTCTCATCGTGTTCTCTCGTGTTCTCTCATCGTGTTCTCTCGTGTTCTCTCATCGTGTTCTCTCACGTTTCTCCCGTGTTCTCTCCTGGTGTTCTCCTGTGTTATCTCGTGTTCTATCTTGGTGTCCTCCCGTGTTCTCTCATCATTTTTCCCGTGTTCACTCATCGTTTCTCCCGTGTTCTCTCATGGTGTTCTCCTGTGTTCTCCCGTGTTCTCTCATGGTGTTCTCCTGTGTTATCTCGTGTTCTCTCATGGCGTCCTGTGTTTTTTTGTGTTCTCTCACGGTGTTCTCCCATGTTCTCTCATCATTTCTCCCATGTTCGCTCATTGTTTCTCCCATGTTTGCTCATCGTGTTCTCTCATGGCGTTCTCCCGTGTTCTATCTTGGTGTCCTCCTGTGTTCTCCCATGTTCTCTCATCATTTCTCCTGTGTTCACTCATCGTTTCTCCCGTGTCCTCTCATGATGTTCTCTCATGTTCTCTCACAGTGTTCTCGCATGTTCTCTCATCATGTCTCCCATGTTCGCTCATGTCTCCCGTGTTCGCTCACGGTGTTCTCTTGTGTTCTCCCGTGTTCTCTCATGGTGGTGTGTGTTTTTTCGTGTTCTCTCACGGTGTTCTCCCATGTTCTCTCATCATTTCTCCCATGTTCGTTCATTGTTTCTCCCCTGTTCGCTCATCGTGTTCTCTCATGGCATTCTCCCGTGTTCTATCATGGTGTCCTCCCGTGTTCTCTCATCATTTCTCCCGTGTTCGCTCATTGTTTCTCCTGTGTTCTCTCATGATGTTCTCTCATGTTCTCTCACGGTGTTCTCCCATGTTCTCTCATCATGTCTCCCATGTTCGCTCATCATGTCTCCCGTGTTCTCTCATGGTGTTCTCTTGTGTTCTCCCGTGTTCTCTCATGGTGGTGTGTGTTTTTTCGTGTTCTCTCAGGGTGTTCTCCCATGTTCTCTCATCATTTCTCCCATGTTCGTTCATTGTTTCTCCC
>NW_011495042.1:6849082-6853865 GCF_000754665.1 Bison bison bison | reverse complement strand
TGTTTCTCCCGTGTTCACTCATCATGTTCTCTCATGGTGTTCTCCTGTGTTATCTCGTGTTCTCTCATGGTGTCCTCCCGTGTTCTCTCATCATTTTTCCTGTGTTCACTCATCGTTTCTCCCGTGTTCTCTCCTGATGTTCTCTCATGTTCTCTCACGGTGTTCTCCCATGTTCTCTCATCGTGTCTCCCGTGTTCGCTCATCGTGTCTCCCGTGTTCTCTCATGGTGTTCTCTTGTGTTCTCCCATGTTCTCTCATGGTGTTTTCCTGTGTTTTTTCGTGTTCTCTCACGGTGTTCTCCCGTGTTCTCTCATTGTTTCTCCCGTGTTCGCTCATTGTTTCTCCCGTGTTCACTCATCGTGTTCTCTCATGTTGTTCTCCTGTGTTCTCTCATCGTTTCTCCCATGTTCTCTCGTGCTCTCTTATGGTGTTCTCCTGTGTTCTCTTATGTTCTCATGATGTTCTCCTGTGTTCTCTCACGATGTTCTCCCGTGTTCTCTCATCGTTTCTCCAGTGTTTGCTCATCGTGTCTCACGTGTTCTCTCATGGTGTTCTCCTGTGTCCTTTCGTGTTCTCTCACGGTGTTCTTCATAGTGTTCTCTCGTGTTCTCTCATCGTTTCTCTCATAGTGTTCTCTCATCGTGTCTCCCGTGTTCTCTCACGATGTTCTCCTGTGTTCTCTCGTGTTCTCTCATGGTGTTCTCCTGTGTTGTTCCATGTTCTCTCATGGTGTTCTCCTGTGTTCTCTTATGTTCTCATGATGTTCTCTCCTGTTCTCTCATGGTGTTCTCCTGTGTTCTCTCGTGTTCTCTCATGGTGTTCTCCTGTGTTCTTCCGTGTTCTCTCATGGTGTTCTCCTGTGTTCTCTTATGTTCTCATGATGTTCTCTCGTGTTCTCTCATGGTGTTCTCCCGTGTTCTCTCATCGTTTCTCCAGTGTTCGCTCATCGTGTCTCCCGTGTTCTCTCATGGTGTTCTCCTGTGTTCTCTCGTGTTCTCTCATGGTGTTCTCCTGTGTCCTTTCGTGTTCTCTCACGGTGTTCTTCATCTTGTTCTCTCGTGTTCTCTCATCGTTTCTCTCATAGTGTTCTCTCATCGTGTCTCCCGTGTTCTCTCATGGCGTTCTTCTGTGTCCTTTCGTGTTCTCTCATGGTGTTCTCCCGTGTTCTCCCATCGTTTCTCCCTTCTTCTCCCATCGTTTCTCCCATGTTCGCTCATCGTGTTCTCTCATGTTGTTCTCCCGTGTTCTCCTGTGTCCTTTCGTGTTCTGTCATGGTGTTCTCCCGTGTTCTCTCATCGTTTCCCCTGTGTTCTTTCATGGTGTTCTCCCATGTTCTCTCGTTTCTCCCCTGTTCTTTCATGTTCTCCCACATTCTTTCATTGTGTTCTCCCCAGCTCAGCCAGGAGGTGGGCAGCTTAAAGGCTGTTACCTCTTTATCTCTGTTATAAACGTAGTAAAGTGAAGTCCCTATCCTTATATTTCTTGGGTGTGAAATTTACAAACTTAAAGTACTAGCGATGTGGCTTCAATGTGTTCGTTTCTAGGTCAGAGAACTTTAGCAGTGACTGACAGCACAGCTCTGGGGCGGGGAGCAGGTGGAGGGGGACCCCTTGTCTCTGACCAGGAGCATGCGGCCCCGGGTGGGGCAGGCCTGTCCCCGAGTCACGGCACGTCCCAGGGCCGTGGGACCAGTGACCTTTGTGAGGATGGAGGTGAGGGGACGAGTGAGGCCCTGTGAGAAGGTGACATTCGAGGAGCATGTAGAGGAGGCTGAGGAGGGGCTGCGGGGGTCACGTGAGGGCCCTGGAGGGCAGGTCGGGGCAGCTCCCACAGGGAATCCAGGCTGCTCCTTGCTGGCCGGGAAGCTGTGGGGTCAGCTGCTCTCAGAGCACACTGGCTTTGCAGAGAAAGGGATCGGGGGAGGGAGGCGGCAGGCGGCTTCCAGGGTACTGGTAGGGGGAGGGGAGTGTGCGGCTAGATGGAGGGGTTGGGCAGGGGTGGTGGAGGGGGGCGGGCAGGGTGGATGGAGGGGGCTGGCAGGGTGGATGCAGGGGTGGGCAGAGGTGGGTGGAGGGGGCGGGCAGAGGCGGGGAGCTCTTCACAGGGCCCCATGAATGCATGGCGTTGGCGTGTGTACATGTGTGCGCACGTGTGTGTGCGTGTGTGCAGGACAGTGAATGTGCAAGGCTGATTCTGCGAACGACAATAACGTTTGCTGAGGAGGTTGGCAGAAGGCTGCCCTGCAGCTAAGCTTGCAGTCGTGGGGGGTCTGTTGGGGGTTGTTCCTGAGCCCTGGGACCTGAGGGCCGCAGTGGTGGGGGGCTTGTTTGCTGCGTGAGACCTGGGAGGGCCTGGTTCCTGCCCCGCGTCCACCTGGCTGTGTCCTTCGGCTGGCCACCCCGGGCCTGTGGGCGCGTGACTGGGGCTCAACCTGGATTTCGAGGGGGGAGATAAACTGGGTGCTGCCGTGTGCACGTGCCTGGGACCCTGTGTGCAAGACTACCTGTTGTGTCCCGGCACACGGGTGAGGCTTGGTGACACGGTGCTTATAACTGCCTGGAGGACTGTGGTGGGGCCTCTGCCTGGCCGTCACCCGTGTGCCTGTGGCCGTGTGCCCAGTGAACGCGTGTGACGTGTGTGTGTGTGTGTGTGTGTGTGTGCCTGCGGGACTGGGGGCAGAGGGTCCCACTCGGGGACGTGTCAGGAGGCGGGTGAGGGCGGGGGCCGTGGCCCTGAGCTGGGTGCTGGCGACCCTGTACATCACCCGGGTGAGAGTCGAGGTGACCTGTCTGTGCAGCGTCCGAGCAGGTGGGAGTGTGTGTGCGGGGATGTGGGGCGAGTTCCGTGTGTGAACGGAGACGGTGAGGCTGTCCAGCCGTGCCCCCATGTGCTGGCATGTGTGCCGGGCGTGCACGTGAGTCCCCCCACCCCCACCATGCAGTGCTGACCCCTGTCCTTTCCGATTCCCCCAGGGCTTTGCGGGCGAGGACGGTCCGTCTGGAGGCTGCACGTGACCGGCTGCGGGGCATGGCACGGCTCGGGGAGCCCATGGGAGCCTGGCTGGCCCTGGCCCTGGCCCTGGCCCTGAGTCCCGGCGGTGCGGCAGCCCCGGGGCAGGACTGCACGGGCGTTGAGTGCCCGCCGCTGGAGAACTGCATCGAGGACGCGCTGGAGCCGGGGGCCTGCTGCGCCACGTGCGTGCAGCGGGGCTGTGCCTGCGAGGGCTACCAGTACTACGACTGCCTGCAGGGCGGCTTTGTGCGCGGCCGCGTGCCTGCCGGCCAGTCCTACTTCGTGGACTTCGGCAGCACCGAGTGCTCCTGCCCGCCGGGCGGCGGCAAGATCAGCTGCCAGTTCATGCCCTGCCCAGAGCTGCCACCCAACTGCATTGAGGCCGTGGTGGCGGCCGACAGCTGCCCGCAGTGCGGCCAGGTGGGCTGCGTCCACTCTGGCCACAAGTACGCCGCCGGCCACACCGTCCGCCTGGCGCCCTGCCGGGCCTGCCATTGCCCGGACGCAGGCGGTGAGCTCATCTGCTACCCGCTGCCCGGCTGCCACGGAGACGCCGCCCCCGGGAACACCTCGGACGCCGAGGATGGGGACCCCGAGCGGCACTATGAGGACCCCTACAGCTACGACCAGGAGGTGGCCGAAGCGGAGGCCCTGGCGGGCGAGCTCCAGGCGGGCGCTGGGGGCCCGGCCGCTCTGGGAGGCGGGGGTCAGCCACCTTCGGCCCTCCAGGCCACTCTCTGGCCGGCAGCCCTCCCCAGGCCCACGGCAGCCGCCGCCCTGGGTCCCCCGGCCCCTGTGCAGGCCAAAGCCAGGAGAGTGACGGACGATGGTCAGGAAGACAGGGAGGCGCCAGCCGTCCAGGAGCAGCTGGCCGCAGGCGGCCCCCGGGGGCTGGACGGACGGCCCACGGCAGGCCCGATGCCGGCCCACCCTGTCCGGGAGGAGGGGGCCGAGGCCAGGGCTGGGGTGGAAGAGAACCTCATCCCCGACGTGCAGGCCACGCACCGCAGCGCCGGGCCCCCTCCCACGTTCAGCATGCCCAACATCCTCCTGACTGAGACCACGCAGGGCCCCCCCGAGGCCCCCACCGAGCCCAGTGCCCATGCCGCCCTGACCACACTTCAGCAGGAGACGGCCCGTGCTCCGCCTACCCAGGAGGTGCCCCAGCAGCCGGCTGGGCCCCGGTCCCGGCTGGAGGAGGAGGAGGACCCCAACTCCGTGCACTCTGTCCCGAGAGCTGGACTCGAAGGTAAGGCTCTTCCCTGGTTCCTCCCGGGATGCTCGACCAGTGGAGGGCGTCCTCGGGTCTTGGTGCTGGCCCAGGTCTGTGCTCAGCTGGAGGGGGGTTGGGGGGTCTGTGGCCGAGCCCCACCCCTCTGAGGGAGCCCTGGGAACCGGTTGTCTGGAGACCTCTCTCCACGGCAGGGAGTCCACGTCCTGTCCAGTCCTGGGTCGTTCGCTCTGAAAACCTTCAATGGGCATCAGCTGTGGGCAGGCCCTGCAGGACCCTAGGGAGGCAGCGTGGGCCCGGCTGGCCCTGGTCCATGGGCTATGAGCGGGCCCCCCCTGGGCGGGGTCCAGGAGGGTTTCCTGGGGACGGGGGGCCCGTCTGTCCAGAGCTGTGGCCCTTGGCGGGTGTCCACAGTGTGCTGAGACTGAGACTGCAGGCCCCTGGCCCGGCGGCTCCTTCCCTGCGTCCTGCTCCCAGTGGGCGGCACAGAACTCGCCCTCACCGAGTGCCCGCCCCACCTGTGGCTCGACCCCCACAAGC
>NW_011495042.1:6848380-6848572 GCF_000754665.1 Bison bison bison | reverse complement strand
GGGCCTTGGAATCCTGGAGGCTTGCTTTGTTCTCGGGCGCCCCAGGTTTTTTCCTCTGCCTGGGCTTTCTCAGATGGTCTTTGGGGTGTGGCTGCCGCTGCAGTTGGCCGGGGAGTAGGGGCCCCTGACTCAGTGCCCCTCATCCCATCCGAGGGTTGTCCTGGCAGGGGCCCAGAGGAGGGCGCAGACAGG
>NW_011495042.1:6846162-6848188 GCF_000754665.1 Bison bison bison | reverse complement strand
AAAGTCGGAACCAGCCTCTCTGCACCGGGGGTCGTGCTGGTGAAACTGAGTGGGCACAGCCTCTGCCCTTCGTGGTCTGGTGGGGGCAGAGGGCATGTGTGGATGGGCACACGGAATTATTTGTGGTCGCCACCATGCACACAGCGTGGGGGGCGGTGGGGGAGGCCTGGTGGGTGGGGGTCAGGGGTCTGATGGCGCATCGCTGGGGCAGCCAGGGCCTCGGTGCCCTCTGGCTGCTTTTGCAGGGGGTGGCTGGGGGATCCCGAGGGAAGGAGGGCCCTTGCGTGAAACTGGGGAGCTGGTAGCTTGGTCCTGCTTGCCCATGGGACCTGCTGAGAGGTGGGTCACAGGGCGGAAATGCCCCTTGGCCACGCTGCCGTGGCAGCCCGGGCCTGGAGAAGGTGGTTGCCAGCCATTGCCCCAGGCCCCACTCGGGCAGGGTTCCGAGCCTTGCCAGGGTTCCCGGCTGCCTCTGGGCGTGTCCAGATGGAACCTGACGGAAGCCACATGCCTGACTCCCCCGCGGGGAGAGGGGCTCTGACGTCTCCTGTCACTCGGGGGCTTCTACCGCTGGGCTGGCAGGATGGAGGGACCCGGGGACCACCCCACCCCGCCCCCCTGAGCACAAGGGCGGGAACCTGGGGTCAGGGTGGCCCAGCTAGAGGCAGCCCCCTCCCCAGAAAAGGACCCCAGTGAAACCTGCAGGCCCCGGGACCCTGTGGGAGGAGGAGCACCCCCGCCCCCGTCGGGACTTTACATCCCTGGATTCTGCTGGGCAGGGGTGTTTGAGTGGCTCGACGTCCAGTTAATAGAGAAGCTTTGACGTTGAGATAGCTGGATGCAAACTGCAGACCCCGTATCACGCTCGAGGCCTATTTTTGCACCGTCGTAAGCTCTCTGAGATCAGAGGCCCTTTCAATCGTCACAGCCGCCCCCTCGGTACACGGTGGAGGAATTGGGGCTGCTTCCCCACCGACACACGTGCAGGAAGTGGTGAGCCCACCTCACCCCCCATTTCTCCACGTCTTCACCCCAACAATCACTTCCGGTGCCCAGCCTGCCTGAGGGCTGTGATGCATGCCAGATGTTCCCCACACCCAGTGTGGCCTTGTCGCCGGGACCGTATAGTTCAGCAGAAGAGAAAACCCCTGCGTCGTGGGAGTGCAGCGGATGTGCTCTGCGGGCCTGTCCAGGGGAGCTGACGTCCCTGGAAATCAGGGAGGGCTCCCTGGAGGGAGGGCTCCCTGGAGGAAGGGCTGTTTGAGCAGGAGGAGCTTCTGACCGGGTGGCAGTGGGGATCAGAGAGTGCGTCTGGCAGAGGCCACAGCAGGTACAGAGGCCCTGCAGATGGAGAGGAGGTTGGGTGGGAATGAGGCTGTGTGGCTGGGGTGAGAAGAGGCCTGGGAGGTGCCGGGGACCAGCCCCGGCTGATCCAGGGTATTCGAAGGAGAGATGGCGTAGGCGAAGATCAGGAAACAATTGCTTAATGAAATGTTAATTAAGGATATAAAGAGTAATAGAATGAGGATAGCTCAGTAAAATTCAGTGAAGAAAAGAGGCTGAAATAAGGATAGCTCAGTGAGGAAATTCAGTGGAGAAAAGAGGCTGAGTAGCTTGGTTTACGCGGGAGACCAATAAAACTTCAAGACAAGAAGTTTGCACCACTTACGTAGGCCGCAGGCGTCCTTCCGTTCTCCCGAAGGAGAGGAGACACTGAGGCCTCCCCGGTTGGATCTTAGAAGCCCAGGCGTAATTAGTAAGCATGGCGGGTTCCGCGCTCCAGATGGAGACTCAGCCAGAGTGAGAGAGAGAGCGACATGGGGAGACCGGTATTTCGAGAAACTGATCCCAATTCTTTATTTTCCGTGGTCTACTTTTATACACTGAGATGTTATGCAAAAGTCACGCGGGGTCAGCAGTCCTGACTTTTATCAAAGTCAGGTGCTTCATACAAATGTATACAGAGGTCTTAGGGGTGTTACATCATCTTCTGGCCAGGGGGGCCTGCTGACAATTTATGACCCTC
>NW_011495042.1:6845351-6845856 GCF_000754665.1 Bison bison bison | reverse complement strand
AAACCCCATGCCAGTAGCAGCCACCTCCGGCTTCCTCTTCCCAGCCCCCATTAGGCTCGGGTTTAGTCGCCATCCGCATGGATTGCATGTGCTGGACGTTCCTGGACATGGAATCACAGAGTACGTGGCCTTTGGGGACTATCCCCGGTTAGTTACTCAGTGTGACTCTATGGAGTTTCCTTGTGTTGCAGCATGAATCAGGGCTGCATTCCTTCTCGTGGCGGGCATTCCCGCGTGTGGATGGGCCACGTCTTTGTTTGTTCATGTGCCAGGTGATGAAGTTGGCACCTTTCAGCTACTGTGAGTGCCACTGCTCTTGCGTTCACTACCTGTCTTTGAGTGGACGTGTATTCCTATCTTTGGGGAACGTACCCAGGAACGTAGTATTGCTGGGTCGTCTGGTAACTCTGTGTAACTGTCAGATGAAACACTGAACTGTTAACCCACAGCGGCTGCCCCACTATCTTCACCAGCACTTGTTATTGTCTGTATTTTTAAAAAAATA
>NW_011495042.1:6833751-6845251 GCF_000754665.1 Bison bison bison | reverse complement strand
GAGCACGAAGTAGTAAAGTAGGCAGGCTCTGGTTATGGGGGTAGATGCTCAAGGATTTCCAGGGAGACTCCTGAGGCTCGATCCCGCCTTTGCGTATGTCGAGCCTCCTTCCTCATGACCTTTGCAGAGTACCTCACTCTGGCCCCCAACAGGGAGGGGCAGGAACTGGGCCCAGGGCAGCAGTGTTACCCTCGGCACGAAGACTGGGGCCTTTCTCCAGGGGCAGGGGGTGCCCCTGCCGGTGTGAGGCAGGAGCTAGTACAGTCTTACTTGGGTCATGGAATGCTTCCTCCGGGTGCAGGGGGCAGAACGTGGGGCCTTCAGCGTCTGGGGTTCTCCAGGGTCCCCCAGAGTCCCCGGGTTGTGGGTCCAGGCAGCAGAGAGACCCGCCCAACCTCTGCCTGGTCCCTGGACGATTGCCGCAGACCGTCCTCTCTGCTGTCCTCTCCAGTCCGGGCATGTGGGAGATTTAAACTCGCGCCGGGTCTGAGAGGTCCCCGAGCACGGCCAGGGGACCCGAGGGAGCCGGGCTGGAAACCCGGACAGCTGAGCCCACGTCCTGTGCGAGAGCGCCTGGCTCCTGGAGTGGCCTGGAGAGGGGGTGTCCCCCCGCCCCCCACGCCGAGCTCACAGGCAGGCCAGGTAGCCCTGCCCCAACCCACGGCCGCTGGGAGCAGACCAGGGACCCAGGCCTCCCCCGGCCCCTGCCCGTCCACGCTGAGTCCCCAGGCAAAGCTCGGCCTCGCTCCTCGTGTGACCTGAGGCCTGGGATGCCACCTTTCTGAGCCCCAGGCTCCTCACTGACCCCGCACAGCTGGGCCGGCCCTGCTCTGTCTTGTTTTGTTCAGTCACTCGGTCGTGTCCGACTCTTTGTGATCCCTTGGACTGCAGCACGCCAGGCTTCCCTGTCCTTCACCACCTCCCGGAGTTTGCTCAAACTCCTGTCTGTCGAGTCGATGACACCGCCAGCTGTCTCACGCTCTGTCTGCTGTTGGGCTGAGGGTGCACGCCCGTGTCACGGGTTAGTGTCTTTCTGGAAAGCACCTTCGTAAACCCTCGAGTTTTGCTGCAACGTTTAGAAGACGTAACGTGAACACGAGCTTCCTGGCTTTTGTGAAATCGGCAGCTGTGGGCCTGCCAGGCGCATGTGTCCTGGGGCAGCTGCCGGGGGACCTGAGAAGGGGCTGCCTGCCCGTCGGGGTGCAGGGGGCAGCTGGACTGTCCTGGGCTGGTTCCCCTTGCTTTCGTCACTGGCTCGGCCCCAGTTGGCAGCTGGGTGGTGGATGGGTCCTCTGCAGGGGGTGCCTGTCAGGGCACTGAGATGTCCTGTGTGGTGACCTTGGGAGGGTCTGTGTGGTCCTTCTATTCCATGGAAGAGGAACTGGGATTCTGAGAGTGGAGGGGATGGCAGTGCTTTTCTAGAGGTCGTAGTAGAGCTGAGCAGGGGGCCCTCGTCTTCCAGGCACGGGGTGGGCTCACAGCTCCCATGGGGCACCAGGGCAGGAAGGGGTCCCCGGCTTTGGCTGCCCGCAGAGCCTATGGCACTTGGAGGAAAAGGGCGCATTTCACAGCCGCTCCCCATAGTGAAGGTCTGGCCTGAGGGGGGTTTCTTGGCTTTAGAAAAACAGTTTCCTTCCTTCCTGCCTCCCTCCCTCCCTTCCTTCCTAGACAGCTTTATGAGACATT
This sequence comes from Bison bison bison, assembly GCF_000754665.1. Taxonomy (NCBI): domain Eukaryota; kingdom Metazoa; phylum Chordata; class Mammalia; order Artiodactyla; family Bovidae; genus Bison; species Bison bison. Next base: position 6,843,565 of record NW_011495042.1, on the reverse strand, counting down.
GTTCGTGCACCAGTAAATCCTCCCATTTAAAGCGTACAATTCAGTAGGTTTTGTCAGGGTCATGAAAACATCATCAGAATCGAATTCTAGAACACTCTGATCACCCCAGAAAGAAACCCCATGCCAGTAGCAGCCACCTCCGGCTTCCTCTTCCCAGCCCCCATTAGGCTCGGGTTTAGTCGCCATCCGCATGGATTGCATGTGCTGGACGTTCCTGGACATGGAATCACAGAGTACGTGGCCTTTGGGGACTATCCCCGGTTAGTTACTCAGTGTGACTCTATGGAGTTTCCTTGTGTTGCAGCATGAATCAGGGCTGCATTCCTTCTCGTGGCGGGCATTCCAGCGCGTGGATGGGCCACGTCCCCGGTTAGTTACTCAGCGTGACTCTGTGGAGTTTCCTTGTGTTGCAGCATGAATCAGGGCTGCATTCCTTCTCGTGGCGGGCATTCCCGCGTGTGGATGGGCCACGTCTTTGTTTGTTCATGTGCCAGGTGATGAAGTTGGCACCTTTCAGCTACTGTGAGTGCCACTGCTCTTGCGTTCACTACCTGTCTTTGAGTGGACGTGTATTCCTATCTTTGGGGAACGTACCCAGGAACGTAGTATTGCTGGGTCGTCTGGTAACTCTGTGTAACTGTCAGATGAAACACTGAACTGTTAACCCACAGCGGCTGCCCCACTATCTTCACCAGCACTTGTTATTGTCTGTATTTTTAAAAAAATATGTATTTAGTTTTTCAGTTTTTGGCTCTGCTGGGTTTTAGTTGTAGCCTGTGGGACCTGGTTCCCCAACCGGGAATTGAACCCCAGCCCCCTGCGTTGGGAGCCCAGAGTCTTAACCACTGGACCACCAGGCAGGCAGTCCCTGTCTGCCTTTTTGAATGTGATGTGTTGAAGTGTTAGGTGATACCTCACTGCGGGTTTCACTGGCGGTTCCCTCAAGGCTAGTGACGCTGAGCTCCTTTTCTCGAGTTTAGACAGCCCTGAATACGCACGTCCGCGTTCCGTTAGCCATCAGCGCGGGGCCATCATCACCGACATGTGGTTTCTGGAAGGTTCCACTGCCTACTTGCAGAAGAAGGGGCAGGCACGAAGGGGGCCGCCAGTGTTGTTTGGAAAGTACCTTGACCCCGTGGGTCCCTGGCTCAGTCTCAGGGACTGCAGGACGTGGGAGCACGCCCGGGAACCACAGGTTCCCATGTGTGTTGGGGGTGTGCACTCGCTTTCACAGATCCAGCGTCGTGCGTGCACCTTTCTGTCCTCTGCATTCCTCTGTGCACAGCCCACCCTGGGGCTCTCCCTGTCGGCACGTGGGGAGGAGCTCTGCTCCCTGCACGCCCCCGCAGTCGCTCACTGTCCCTGCTGGCGGACGCTCGGTTGTCTCCATTGCCTCAGTGAGCGTCTTCCCGTCATGGCAGGAAGTTGCCGGGTCCGTGTCCACCTGGGTTTCTCTCTTTTCTCTTGGTGAGACTTTTAGCCGATATGATCAGGAGGCCCTCTCAGAAGCGTGCGCGTGTGCATGCTCCCAGTCACCAGCTGTGCCCCACTCTCCCACCGCTGCTCCAGGGCATCCTCCTGACCCAGGGATTGAAACTGTGTCCCTGTGTCCCTGTGTCCCCTGCCTTGGCAGGCGTGTTCTTCCCACCGCGCCCCCTGGGCAGCCTCAGAAGCTTGCAGCTCAGTGAGACGTCTCAGAGGTGAACGCCCGCGTGCCCAGCACCCAGATCATGAGGCAGCATCCCGAGATGAGCAGGCTCCCCTCATCTGTGCCCGTCCCCAGATGCTGCCCTGACCGCAAACAGCTCTGGGAGTTTTGTGAACGGGGCCGTGTAGTCCTTAGCAGCAGCAGCAGCAGCAGCAGCAGCAGCAGCCTGCTCTCTGGGGTGGCGACTTGTGCTCAGCACAGCACTTCATGTCCACATGTTGTGGGTGCCGCGGTGGGTCCTTTTTGTGGTTGAGAGCTGCTCCATGGTGAGGACAGACCCTGGTTGGTGGTTCCTTCTGAAGGGCTGTGGGCTTTTTTCCAGTCTGGACCCTTTGGAGGAGGGCTGCTGTGCTCACGCCACTCCATGTTTTGATGACTGCCTACACGCTTTTCTCCAGGGAGGCGCCAGCCGGCTGCCATGGGCTCTGCTGGCGACCACGGGGTGTGTCCTTCTAACTGGTGCCTGCCAGCTCCCCTCCACTGATGGTACCAGACAGTACTCACACCTGCCGTGTACAGGAATGCCTGTTTCCCTAGGTTACTGAGTCAGCAAATATTTATGAGACCCTCCTGCACGATTCTAGGTGCCAGAGAGACAGCTGAGATCAAAACTGAATGAAGTTGGCACCCCTCACGGGCCTTCCACCCTGTGGGAGGGGGTGCCCACAGCCAGCCGTGAGAACACGTCAGATCTGTGTCAGATGCTGAAGAGACCAAGGAGAGCGCTGAGCATGGCTGCGAGATGCTCGCACCTCGGCCGGAGGGACGTGTCCCCCAGGACTGTTGGTGTTGGCACGCACTCCTCTCTCCCCTGCTTTGGCCGAGGGCCCCCCGGGAGGTCTGCCAGCCCTGTGTGGGGTGCGGGGTGATCTCTCTGCCGTCTCGCCAAACCGGTGACAGTCCTTCCTGCGGGGCACACGCCTCAGTCACGGCATGAATGAACGTGAGGTCTGCTGCGGCCGCGGAACCTCTGTGGTGCACTGTATGCATTTCTTCCCGATTCCAAGACCACGGGGCGGCCAGGCTCACTGCCCCAGGCTGGGAGTGGCCACTGGGAGGGGCTGCTTTGGGAGTGGTTGTTTCAGGATGGCCCCCACCAGGGCAGCTGCCTCTGCCCCACACGCTCGTTTCCATCGTGGAAACAGGGCTCCCAGGGAAAGGTGAGATGCACGTGGGGACTCTCGGACCGGGCTCGGAACCGCCTCAGCCACTGCTTTCTCCACGTCTGCTGCCCGCCGGGCAGGACGCCGGCCTGGGGTCGAGGGTCCCTCTTGATGGACGCTACAGAGGGTTTGGGAAAGAAAGGAAGCACACGGGGTGGTCATTGCAGTGAATCTACCCCAGGCCGGTGCTCTGGGAACCTCATCTCAGCCCCCAAACAGCCTTCCAGCGAGTCCCCTCCCACCATGGGACACAGCCCGTGGCCCAGCAGCGAGCAGTGGTAGGCCAGCTGCGGATCCAGGTCCTTCTGACCCTTGGGGGTCCCTGGCCTGGTCCCCAAGGCTGAAGCTGCCCTTCCCCACGCTGGCTGTGTGACCTCAGGCACATCGCTTCACTGCCCCGGGCCTCGGTTTTCTCGTCTGTACAGTGGGCTTCCTGAGGGCTCCCTGCTAGGGTGCGTTCTCAGCTGGCAGGAAGCTGGCGCCACGTGCTGGGGTCTGCCGCGTAGCAAGGTTGCCCTCACGCTGGTGTCCCGGGCGCTCCACTGGAGGGCAGCCCCTCTGAGCTCCAGGCTGCTTCCCATTCATCCCCCAACTGGCTCTCCTGAGGCCCAGCCAAGCCCCCTGGACCTCCTGCGCTGTGAACCTTCCAGAGCCTGGGTGCCTTGTGACCTGCAGCTCAGAGGTGGGGGCAGTGGGCTCCCCCGGGGGAGTGTCAGCCCCATCGTCCTCCAGCGCCTCCTGCAGGCGGGGCCGGGGTTGTACAGCCTCGGGCCCCTGGTCGTCCAGCGTCTGGGCCTCCAGGAGGAGCTTCTGTCCGGCCGAGGTCAGCTGTGCATGGACCGGGTGTCTACCGGGCCCTCCCTGCCTGCTCCGGGATCTCCATGCAGAGAAGTTGGGCGTGGGACTGAGTTGTACTGGTCATGAGCCAGCTTGGTCCTCCGAGGGTGAGTCCCTGGGCGAGAGCCCTGCCTCTGAGTCTCTGGCTGTGTGACGTCAGGCGATGAACGCACCCTCTCTGAGCCTCAGTGTCAGCATTGGTGAGATGGAAGGGTAAGCTCTCCCCGCCAAGGATTACTGACCAGCGGAGAGGGGACGACCGCCTGCTCAGAGCAGCTGCTGTGGCCTGAGCTCCATTCTATCCCTGCCCCGGGGCCCAGGACTCTGGGTGGTGGGCTGCGGGTTTGTTTCTGCTTAACTAAACAGATGTGGCCTTTTCTGGGGCCAAGAGTTGTCCCTCTGGTGAAGAGGCAAAGGGGCCGGGCCTCGTAGGGTTGGCTGGGGGCGTTCAGCGGCTTACTGCCTGCCCCCACCCCTGCCTGCTCCTCCAGCACCCCCAGATGTGTAGAGATTTCCCCCCACTCCCCGCCAGGCTGGCCCCTGCCCTGCACCTTCATTCTGGCACCTGCCCACGGACTCAGCCCCCATCCTGGGGGGTCCCGCCTTGGGCGGCACAGCCTGGCCATGGGCTGACATCCCAGAAACGGGGAGTGTCTCCTCCTTCAGCCTCGGTCGGGCTGCGTACGCATCCCGTGGCAGGCGCTGTGGTCCTCCCTGGACACGTATCGGTTGGGGTGTTACCGCCCGGGACACCCATAGCGTGGGGGGCCGTCATCCCCACCTCACGGCCGAGGTGCCTGAGGGACAGAGAGGTGATGTCCACGTGCAGGGTCACTGAGGGCGGTGAAGCGGATGTTTGCCGACCGACTGCCAGTGGCACCTCCTGGGGTTCGTCCAGCTGCCTGGCCCGGGGAGGGGCTGGTTTTCCCTGTGGTCAGAAAATCGAGGCTCCAGGTGCCCAGCTCCAGCATCACTGCAGAATGAGAGGGGACGAGGCGGCATGACCTGTCACTTTAGATTTTCCAAAAGATGCCTCGGATCTGGAATTTTGAATCAAGTCTGCAGATCTGTAAATGTATATCAAGGCCCCAGCAAAGTGTGCAGTGGGCACCAGCTTGCTGCCATGGTTTAGACTCACAGAGCACCAACTGCCCCTAATTATACGTCTGGGACACAGAGGCCGACGGGGGGGCTGGCAGACTTCACAGCGAGCTCAGAGGGTGGGGTCTCCAAAGCTCCAACTCCTGGCCCAGTGGAATCCAAGTCCAGAAAATAGGCTCTAGGCTCCTGGAGAGGGTGACCGAGGGGGCTGCAGAATGAGCGCACTGCAATGGGGGCGGTCACCCCCGGCCTGGAGGGGGGCTGTGACCTTAGGCCTAGGCAGCTGTGCCCAAGCGGGGACCCAGCTCCGTCCACGGTGAGCAGGCCAGGCGGTGGATCAGGGTCAGCTGGACGCCACCTTGCAGCCGGGGAGCGGCGTGTGCTTCCTGAGACAGGCGGCCCCAGCTCAGTGCGCCAGGGTGGCTCGCGGGCCCATGCTGGAGGGAGGCATGAGGGGCAGACGCCGACTGCCGGGTGGAGGAGCTGTGGGAGTCAGAGTGGAGGCTGGGCCATGGAGACCTGCTCAGAGAGGGGAGAGGCCGGCCTGTTTCTTTCCCGCCAAGTTGGCCCCACCTGGTCAGGTGGGTGGCCTCGGGGGTGGGGGCTGGTCGCTCAGGGAAGGTCTCGTGATTCCTCGCCCATCACCGCCTGGCCCCCAAATCCTGGATCCCGGAACAGAGAGGCTGAGGGTGTTGTCTGTGGTGGCCCAGCCCGGGGGAGGCAGAACAGGGCTCCGGCTTCCCAGCTCTGCTGCCAGTGATATCCAGTTTAGGGTCCTCAGTGGGGGTGAGGGTGTTACCCATCTCTTCACGGTCCCTTCACTTTGAATATTCGCCAGACACTGCAGACTGCGGGGGATGGGGACAAAGGATGGAGATATTTGCAGGTGGGGTGGGGAAGAGATCTGGCCAAGATCTAGGTTGGGTAGGCCATGTGTGTGGGTTATGAGAAACGGAAAGTCACTGGGCGGGGTCGCTGAGAATTTGGTTCCAGAAGGACCCCAGCCTGGCCCAGTGGCATCCCACTTGGGAACACTGGAAACCTTGCAACCCCTGACCCTTGCCCAGAATGCACCCCCCCACCACCCCACCCCACTGCCTCATCTGATGTACGGACTCCAGGGTGCCCGCTGCCCCTTCCCCAGCCAGGATTTTTCATGTCCCCTCTGCTGATGCTCTGCTTCCTGTTTGCATCTCATCTCAGAACAGAAAAAAAAACTTGTCCAGTTTTTTTATGTGATTTTTTTTTAATGTTTTTGATGAGTCAGTTTTATTAAGATGGGAATTGAAGTTATATTTACATTTCTCTTAGAGTAAATACTGGCTCTGGAAAACCCAAATTGCCTTATAGATAAACATCTTCTCTTATTAAACTGTGTGCATGTACAATGAACTGGTAATTAAACTATCTGGAAGGAACAGGAAAATAGAATGATGTCGTTTATAAGATTCGTCTATAAAACGAAAAGCTATCCCAAGAACTGGAATGCCATCAGACTCTAGTTTGAGCCAAAGCATCGTCTGGGGTAGCGGCCGTTTCTGAAGCTCATAATGAACAAGAGCGAGTTCATAGTTCTTTCTAAGGAGAACAGAATCCGTGTCAGATGTCTTGGTTTTTCTGCAGTGTGAGTTACACTGCAAGCCTGTGCTGGGGTGCGGGGGTCTGGAGAAGCCTCTAGAAGCACAGCAAGGGAGTGCCCCCACATCTGGGGCCACCAGGAGCCTCGGCAGGGGCTGGGCTGGCCGGTGGCCGAGGTGAGCCTGGGTGGAGGGAGGGACAGGTCTCCTTCCAGACGAAGGCCACTCTCATGGGCGTCCAGCCTTGGTCACGTGCCCTGCGTCAGGAAGATGCTTGCAGTGGTCTGCTTCTAGACTCCTCTCCCAGTGACTCGTTCGTTCTTAGGGCGTGAGCTGTCCACTGCAACGTCCAAGTGCTTGGGTCTCGTTGTTCCTTCCTTGTTTCTGGGAAAGTTATCTTCTCAGAGAACAAGGCTGGTCCCGTTCAGTTTGTCAGCGTTTGCCTGCAGGTTCCATGTGCCCAGTGACCCTTTCTGGGGTGGCATCCGCTAACCATGGTGCCCGGGCCCCACACACCTCTTAAACAGAGCAGAGCCTGTCAGGAGTCTCTGCATGGCCCCGATCAGGGCAGCCTGCTTTCCTACAAGCCGCTTTTCTCTTTTCCTGTGGTGTTGGCTTCTCATTGATAGTGAGGGTACCAACAGCCCTAGCTCTTTCAAATGCCCACGACAGACCCACACCCCTACTCCCTGGGAGGCCGGGAGGGTAGGACTTGTGCTGGTCATGCGACCACCCCCTACCGCCTTCCAGAGCTTCCCAGGACTGGCTGGAAGCCTGGCACAGCCCGTCCACGTCAACAAAGCCCACCGTAGAGCCTGCAAGTAACTGCGGCTCTGCCAGCCACGGCAACCAGCATCTCAAGTACCACCTGCTACGCCAGCCCCCACCAGGTAGCTGGGACAGACCCTCTAAGCGCTTGGGCTCGGGAAAGAAATCTCAGACCCGTAACCGTCCATGGCTTGTTCTTTCTCTCTGGTTTCAGTTACCGCGTGCACATGCGTGTGTGATGGACCCGGTTGAGTCTGGCACAGTATGTTGCAACAGAAATAAAGACATCTCTGGGTACATTGCTACATGCTGTGGTCCTCCACCTAACAGTCACAGCGCCCTCCTGCTGCGTGCATACTTCTCCGCCAGTCCCCAGAGAGCTGCCTCCAGTCCCTTTTGTAAAGGAGTATCTAATCAGGGACGATGAGATCTTTTCCGGTTCGTGTTGTTTTATTTCTTGAATTTCCTTCTTTCTGAAAGCTTTTATTAAAGAATACCATGGAGGCTCTGGAGCATCTTTTCATCTAGATTAATTTAATAGTACTCCCTTAAAACTTTCTTATGTCTTACTATATAGTTCTATAAAGTATCATGTCTGTAAAGCACAGGGATCTTCATAAAAAAAGCTTAGTAGGTTCCAGGCATCTCCACCCGGATCAAGACACAGAACATCTCGAGTGGGCCAGACTCTTCCTGGTGTCCCTTCTCGGCTGGTTCTGCTCTCCCTCCCCCCGCCCCACCCCCACCATGGAGCCACAAGGCTGACTTATCGCTATCAATGACTCCTGCCTATTCTTGAATTTATTCTGTGTAATGGGAACCATATGATACAGTTTCGCTTGCGTTTAACTTCTTGAGTTCAGGACCATGTGTTTGAGAGTCATCCAGACTGCTGCGTGTAGCAGTAATTCATTTTAAAATGCTGCTCTTTATTGCTCTGTCGTAGGGATAAATCATAGTTCATTGATCTGTCGTGGTGTGGATGGAGGTTCGGGCTGTTTCTGGTGAGTGAATGCCGTGGCTGTGGACATTCTGTGTGTTTCCGAAGGGCGTCCACCCAGCAGAGGAATTGCTGCATCGGAGCTGTGGCCAGCCCTGCCAGTCTTCCAGAGTGTCACCCGTTTCTGTCCCCACCAGCCGTGAGCAAGACTCCAGCTGTCCCCGTCTTTGCCGACACTGGATGTGGTCTGTCTGTTTCATCATCGCCAACCTGGTGGCCGTGTAGCCGGATCTCACGGTGGCTTTAATTTGCATTCCCTCGCATCTGATGACGTTGAGCACATTTTCATATTACTGTTGAACAGTTTGTTGTTCTTTGCCCGTTTCTAAATTAGGTTTCTTTGTCTTGCCAGGGCCTAGGAATTCTTGAGATGTTCTGGGGATACATCTTTAGCTGGGTCACAAATGCCTCATCTCATTCTCTGACTTTTCTTTCCACTCTCATGATGACTTTTTCTGATCGGCACATTGCAGACGCTGTCTTCTGAGGAATGAAGGCTTCTCAGTTTCGTGAAATGCACTTTATTGACCTTTACTTTTATGGTAATGTATTTTTTGCCCTTTTCAAGAAATCTTTGTCTACCCTGGAGTCATGAAAATATTTTCCTGTGTGACATTCTAGATCTTTTAACTTATTTCACCTTCCACATCAGATCTCGTTTGTTTCTCTGGGTGAAGTGAGTAGGAGTCAAAATTCCTTCCTTTTTCTGTACAAAAGCTTTTAGGTTTAATCAGGTCCCACTTGTTTATTTTTGTTTTTATTTCCATTACTCTAGGAGGTGGGTCACACAGGATCCTGCTGTGATTTACGTCAGAGTGTTCTGCCTATGTTTTCCGCTAAGAGTTTTATAGTTTCTGGTCTTACATTTAGGTCTTTAATCCATTTTGAGTTTATCTTTGTGTGTGGTGTTGGAGCGTTCTCATTTCATTCTCTTACACGTAGCTGCCCAGTTTCCCAGCACCAACTGACTGAAGAGGCTATTCCCCCATTGTCTCTTCTTGGTTCCTTTGTCAAAGATAAGGTTCCTTTGTCAAAGATAAGGTGCCCGCAGATGTGTGGGCTTATCTCTGGGCTTTCTATCTTGTGTGTATCTCTGGTTTTGTGCCAGTACCAGACTGTCTTGATTCAAATGGATATTCAGTTGCCCCCAGTCTGGGTGTTGAGAAGCCCGTCTCCCCGCCAGCCCCCAACCCTACCCACTGCAGTCTCCTTAGTCAGGATCTGGTGCGTGTGAGTAGGTTTTTTCTGATCTCTCTTTTCTGTTCCATGGTCAAGCTGTCTTTGCACACTGCCCTGAGTTACTGGAGTCCCTTGGGAACTTTTGCCGTCTGGCTGCCTGACTACCCCTGGCTGGGCGTGTGGTCGGGGCTGCTGTCTGCTCACCTCTAAAATCGGGCTGGGGATGGGACCTTGTCCTGTACCTGGAGGGACGCTGCTGTGGCTGCAAGCTGGCGCCCACCAGGCCAGAGATCTACCAGTGAGCCAGGGTGGCCGGGCACCTCCCAGGTCAGGCTGGGGTAAGGCGGCGATCTAGCCAGTGAGCCAAGGTGGCCGGGCACCTCCCAGGTCAGGCTGGGGTAGGCGGTGATCTGGCCAGTGAGCCAAGGTGGCCAGGCACCTCCCAGGTCATGCTGGGGTAGTCGGCAGGTGGGCGGGGTGC
>NW_011495042.1:6820425-6833651 GCF_000754665.1 Bison bison bison | reverse complement strand
GGCGGTGAGAGGGGCTGTGAGGGGCGGCGGTGCTGGGGGCCTCTTGCCCTGGGGGAGGGATGGAGGCCTCTCTGAGGGGCTGGATGGCCTGGGCCTGGCAGCTGGGCTCAGCCATCGTGTCCGGGATCCTGGGGCGGGAAGACAGCGCTCAGAGTCTCGCTTGTCTGTCCATCTTCCAGTCACTGTGAAAGGCGTCCAGGCACAGCCAGGGCCTGCAGGTGACCCCTCCCCCCAAGAGCACGGAGCACCGGAGCCTCAGCGTTCCCCGGGCTGTTTGCTCAGGCCCCGCAAACATCCTGTCCAAACAGGGCGCTGGTGGCGGTGGCTGCCCATCACCCTGCAGGTGGACATTTTTCTGCAGCATTTCCAAAGCCGCCATTCTCTAGGGCTCTGATGTCTGGGAGAGGGCACCCTCTGGAGGGGTCACGGCCTCCGGGCTGGATTGTTCTGGGCCCCCCCGTTTCCTGTGATCAAAGGAGGTTAGAGTCCCCAGAAGCTCAGGGTCTTTTTTATAACAGTACTTTTCTTCAATAGGCGATACCTGCCTGCGATAAGGAAAAGACATGAAAAGTACAAAGGAGGCAAACAGTGAATGACGGGGTGCTGCCTCCCCGCCAGGGCCGGGCCCTCGCTGGGCACGCACTGCTACCCCCTCCTGAAACCCTCCGTGTATGTGCCTGTGTCCCTTTGGAAAGGTCCTGCTGAGTCGTGCCTGACTCTCGGCGACCCCACGGACTGTAGCCCACCAGGCTCCTCTGTCCATGGGATTTTGACAGGCAGGAATGTTGGAGTAGGGTGCTATTTCCTCCTCCAGGTTTGAAGAGGTCGGCAGTGGCTTACTAGACGCTGCTCAGCGTGAAGCCTGTCTTCTTTGCTCTTTGTCGTCTGTTGGGAAATTGTTGCACGGAGTTGCATGAAGATCTCACACCAAGAGCGTCCTTTTTGACACTCATGTGCGATGCGGCGGTCATGACACCAGCTGTTTCATCGCTGCCCTGTCGGCGGGGCTGGCTGGGTCTGCATCTTCGCTGTCGCACGTTCTGGGGCAGCTGGTATCCAGGACTTGCATGTGAGTGCCCGCTGTGACCTGTGAGCTGTTAGATTTCTCAGAGGGGAGGCGCTGCATCACCCCTCTGTTTTCCCCGTGAAACACTAACCCCCCCGTCCCTGCCCGCTGCCCTCAGTAACCTCTCCTCTGCTTTCTCTCTCTGTCACTAGAATCCTATGTAAGTAGAATCCTCTGTGTAAGTAGAATCCTCTGTAAGTAGAATCCTATCACACTTGGCCTTTGGTGTCTTGCTTGTGGCACTTTTAGGGACAAAGTTGTTCAGGACTCTTTGCATCTTCAGTCTGAGAATTTTCTAGCCAGATGATCTTTTCCAGTAATGCCTTTGTTATGGGGTATTTGTGAGTAGAGGAGCATGGGGCACTTGCTGGACGGTGGCGGAAGGGCTCGAGGTGGGTACCACCTACCACAGCACCAGCCGTGGGGGCAGAGGCTGCGGCCGCCTGCCCGGTCACCACCATCCTCACTTCTGCAGGCATGAGCGCCTCGTGTTCGTGACAGCATCATCGCCTCAGAAGGCGCTCTGCCCTTCTGTGGGTTGGAGCTTCCCCTGAGAGGAAGCTCAGTGTCTGGCCATGACGGCTGCTCCCTCGAGGCCGTGTCTCTGCGGTTTGCCGTGTCTTCGTGGGGCATGGTGTGCCGTGTGCCCCTTTGCACCACATGGACCTGCCCGCGTGTCCACCTTCTCTTGGCCACAAATTCAGAGACAGGAAGCAGAACAGAGGTCACTGAGGGTAGGGGGCAGGGGCTGGGGACTCCAGGAGGGTCCTGAGGTTAGCGCAGGGACGACCCGGGGAGACGTGGTCTGGGGAAAGTCAGTTACTGGACAGACCTTGGCCGTGGGAGCGCCAGAGGGTGCCCTGGGCTGGTCACTCAAACACATGTGCAGGAGCAAGCCCAGACGAGATCTGCCAACCAGGGTGTGGACGCACGGAAGAGCCCTGGGGCCAGAACTCTGTGGGCTTGGTGCCCAGGAGCTTAAAAAGAGCCCGAGAGGCGAAGCTTGCGACCTCAGAGGGGGTGATGGGTGGGGCGGGGGTCCTGGGGGTGCTGGGTCTGGACGAGGAGCCAGGATCCACACCTGCTGGTCTTTGCTGGCCCTGCCTCCCGCTCCCGCGCTGTGGACGGTACCGGGCAGTGCTAGGCTTGGTCCCGAGCTGATCCCCCACCCGCTCCAAGTGGGTGGCCCTCCCAGCCTCAGGGGTCATGCCCCTGAGTTCCTTTGTCTGAGAAAGGGGGAAAGCCAGCGTGGGGAAGACTAGGACAGAATGGTGGGAAGGCTGCCAAGTGCAGGCTGGGACCTGGCGTCTGCTGGGGGGGCGGGGGCAGGAAGGGAGCCTGCTCCGTCCACAGGGCAGAGAGCCTCCCCCCGGGCTGGCGCTGAGATTCTCAGACAGGGCCTCCAGGATCGGCTGCATCAAGCCGCCCCAGCGCCCAAGTGGAGAAGCTGAGGCTGGAGATGGGAAGTTAAGGTGTGGGACGTCCAGCTCCCCGCCTGATCTCGAGTGGGCCTGACAGCGGTTCCCACCCCTCATAAATGCCTGTGGAGATCAAAGCGCCTGGCTCCCACCTGGCTCCTGGCCGGCACTCAGCGCATTCCAGCCGATGGTGTTACCCTGATACGGCACCCATCTCCTGCCATCTGGCTGAGCCCCAGGGGTCTGTTGCAATCTGCTAATCTTTAAGGCCGTCTTGGAGAAGGCTTAGGAAGAAAGAATTCAGTCCAGTGAAAGAAAGGACGTTGTGTGCTGAGCTGAGCGGAAAGGGACAAGCTGCCTGGATAGAGTGAGCTCCCCACCACCAGAGGTGTTCAAGCAAGGCGAGACTCCCACGTGCCTGGAGTGGGATGGGAGAGGATTAAGTGTGGGTGGTGGCGTCACTCTCAGGGGCCACAGAGACTCAGGCCCCTACCCTGAGGGGACGAAACAGACAAGTGAAAAAGTAAGCTCATAAATAACAGGAGGGTCTCACATAGTGATACGCGCTGTGCGGAGACTGGAAAGTGAGTGACGTGATAAGATTGGGGCCGTGTTTTACCATCGGGTGTTTTCAGCTTTTATCCAGTTGCTTGGATTAAGGTTTTCCTTTTTGCTTGTGAATTGTATTTTCTTTTTTCCCCTAGCTCTATTGAGATGTTTAACTGTTGTTCAGTCTGTGAGTCGTGTCCAACTCTTTGTGACCACACGAACCGCAGCATGCCAGGCTTCCCTGTCCTTCACTATCTCCCTGAGTTCACCCAAACCCATGTCCATTGAGTCGGTGATGCCATCCAGCCATCTCATCCTCTGTCATCCCCTTCTCCCTCTGCCTTCAATCTTTCCCAGCATCAGGGTCTTTTCAAGTGAGTCGGCCCTTTGCATCAGGTGGCCAAAGTATTGGAGCTTCCAGTGAATATTCAGGATTGACTTCCTTTAGGATTGACGGGTTTGATTATTGAGATATAACTGCTGTATAATATTGTGTAGATTTAAGGTGTACGATATGATGCTTTGATATACACATAAACAGTGAAGTGATGATTACAGCTAGGTTGGTTCACACACCCGTCGGCTCGTACAGGTCTCGTTTTTGTTCTTGTTTGTGCTGAGAACGTTTCAGATCTCTCATGGGGTGTTCAAGGGTGTAACACAGCACAGGTAACTGTAGGCACCGTGCTGCGCATTAGGTCCTGGGACCTACTCATCGTGTAACCGGAAGCTTGCGTCCTTTGACCAACATCTCTCCGTTCCTCTAACTGCTCACCTCGCCTCGCCACCCACCCCAGTTCTTGGCGACCATTCTACTCTTTCTGTGAGCTTGGCTCTTTTAGATTCCATATGTAAGTAATTTTACAGTATTTCTCTTTCTCCATCGGACATATTTCACTTAGCGTAATGCTCTGAAGGTGCACCCTGTTGTTGCAGATGGTAGGATTCCCTTCTTGTTTATGGCTGAGTAATACTCGTGTGTGTGTGTGTGTGTGTGTGTGTGTGTGTGTGTGGCGTGTGTGTGGTGCTTTATTCACTGTCGATGGACACTCAGGTTGCTGCTGCGTCTTGGCTTCTATAAACAGTGCTGCTGTGCACATAGGGACGCACGCATGTTTTTGAGTTTGTGCTTTTGTTTCCTTCAGATAAATGCCCAAAAGTGGGGTAGATGCGAGTTCTGCCCTTAATGTTCTGAGGAGCCCCCACACTGCCCACAGTGGCTGCCCCAGCTTGCATCCGCACCAGCAGCGTAGGAGGGTTCTCCCTTTTCTCCGCAGCTTCAGCAACACCTGCTGTCTCTTGTCGTCTGGGTGACGTGACAGCCGTCCTGCCCGGCGTGAGGCGGTAGCGCGTCGTGGTTTGACTCCGTTTCTCTGATGACAAGTGATGTTAGCGCCTTGTCACACCTCTGGCCACTCACATGTCTCTAGAAAAACGTCTCTTTTAGTCCTTTGCCTACCGTGAAAATAATTTTCGGTTTGCTGTTGACTTGTATGGGTTCCTTATATATTCTTGTTAACCCTCTTATCACATACCTGGTTTTCAGCTGTGTTCTCCCACTTCATAGATTGTCTTCATTTTCTTGACTGTTTCTTTGGCTGCAAAGAGTCTTTTCAGTTTGACATAGTACCATCTGTTGACGTTTGCTGCTGTTGCCTGCACTTCTGGCATCATTACCAAAAATTTGTTGCGAAGACCACTGTTAAGGATCTTTTCCCTCTGTGGTTTCTTCTAGGAGTTGTATGGTTTGAGTAAATCGTTTTGAGTTGATTTTGGTATATGGTGTGAGGTAAGAGTCCAGTTTAATTCAGTGGATTTTATTTCTGAAGAAGCCTCTCTTTATCCGAAAGTTATTTCCTTAGGTTTTCTTCTAATAGTGCCCTTATAGATGTAGAATTTATTTTTGTGTGTGATGTGGGGTAGATACCAACACCAGATATTCAGTCCTTTCCCCACTGGGTATGAATGCCACCTTTATCGTATACTAAATACCCACGTACACGTAGTTCTGTTTCTGAATTTTATTTTGTTGCATTCATCTCTTTGTCTTTTTAATTATTAAAACTTTAAGGTGTGCTCCTCTTTATTTCTTTTCATGGATTTTCTTGGGTATTCTTAAGACATATCCTCTTTGCGGTGAATTTTAGAATCAACTTGATAAATTTCATGACGAGCTGTTTTGGACCTTGGGGATTCCCCTGAAGCTGTAGATTAAGTAAAGGAAAATGGACATCTTTAAGGTATTTAATCTTCTCATCTAAATACATATTGTACATTTCTAACAAAGTATATGGTTATATCTATGGTGGTTGTTCAGTCACTAAGTCGTGTCCGACTCTTTGCGACCCCCTGGACTACAGCACGCCAGGCTCCTCTGTCCCCCACTGTCTCCTGGAATTTTCTGAAATTCACGTCCGTTGAGTTGGTGATGCTATCCAGCCGTCTCATCCTCTGCTGCCCCCCTTCTCCTTTGGCCTTCAATCAAGGTCTTTTCCAATGAGCTGGCTCTTACCTATTAGGCGATTTTTTTCTTCACATAGATTTAGTGTATTTACCATAGATTTATTTCCAGGTTTCTTTTTAGTATGGAACTTCTTTTCTTTTACCTTTTCTATTTAATTGTTGCTGGTGTATGGTAAAGCCACTAATTTGTATGTGTTGATTTTTTCTACCAAATAATAATAATTAGTATTCATTTTAGTACTGTGTCAACATTGATTCCTTTGGACTTTGTAGAGAAATGAAACCATAACATCTGCAGGGAACGACAGTCATGTCTTCTTTTCTAATGTTTCTGCCGCCTCTTTTCTTTTTCTTGCTTTATTGTGTCTGCTGGCATCTCTCAGACAGCGTTAAACAGGACGATTAGTGGATACTTTTCTGCCTGCAGTGGGGCACTGTCTGCTGTTTCACCACTGGGCGTGATGTTTGTTACTCGTTTTGGTAGACACTGATTTTCAGGAATGTTTTGCACGCCTCCTGGTGCCTCAGAACAGCCTTCAGGTTGATATCAAAGCCTACTGCCCGTGCTTTCAGAAGGGAAATTGAAACTCAGGAAAGCTCGGTGACTTGAAATGCACACTACGCCAATGACGCAGATGGTTCTTAGTGAGCTCTCCGTTGCCAGAACCTTGCAGGCTGCTGATGTGTCCTGATGCCTTTCTTCCTCAGCGCTGCTGGGTTCTGTGAACTGCTCAAGGACATTTAGAGGTCCTCATAGGCTTTGGCAGCTGTGCAGCTGTGGGTCTGCATAACAGAGCAGGGCTCTGAGTCTTCAGGGAAGAGAGATGACTGTGCACGGCAGCCCCGAGTTGTGGACCCGGGTACGACGTAAATCTGTGAAGCTGTGCTGCCCCTCAGCACGTACATAGGCGTCCAAGTTAGGCTTCGTCTTTGAACGTCATTTGTTTTCAGACTGCGGAGGCAAATGGTTGCATCAATTACCTCCCTCATTTCCTGGTTCCTTATCATCTTAGCAGGACTCTCTCGTTTTATTTATTTATTCCTGTTTATTACCGACTCGATGAAGATGAGTTTGAGCAAGCTCTGGGAGTTGGGGATGGACAGGGAGGCCTGGCGTGCTGCAGTCCACGGGGTCGCAAAGCGCTGGACACGACTGAGCGCCTGAACTGAACTGATCCTCTTTCCCCAGGGCCACCTCTCCCTCCATCTCAGCCTAGGCAGCGGTTCGCCTCAGTCTGTCTGGATTGCTTTTTTGCTTTTCTGGGTTCCTGCACAGCGTACACTTGTGATTTGCACGCAGTCTTCTCAGTGCCGTTCCCGCCCAGTGCTCTGATCCCTGCTGCTGCTGGTTGCCGTGCGTGTTTGTGTCCAGGTTCGGTGTTGTGCAGACATCTCGCCTGCTGCTTCTGACGGCCGTGGGGCCCTCCGTGGAGGACGTCCCCACGTTCCGTCCACGACTCCCGCAGTGATGAGCACTCCGGCTGCCTCCTCACCACTGGCATAAGCCTCACTGAAGTGAGCATCCTCGAGCTGCTGGAATGTGGGTCCGTGCGATGATGACTGTCCTGCCGTAGACACCGGGAGCAGGACCGCTGGGCCCGGGACGCCGATGCGCCTAACTGTGTCCTAGGGGCCAGGTCTCCACCCGGACTGGCTGCTGTGGTCACCTCTCCCGCGCCCAGGGCACCAGGGCTCCCGCCTGTGCCTGGCATTCATCACTGTTTCCCATTTTTCTGGTTTCATAGATACTCTATTTTGGGGGTTGATTTTTTTCATGTTTATTTCTAGGAGGTTACTGTATTTCTCAGTAACAACTCTTTGTCAGTATAGACGCTCCAAAAACACCTCCTAACCTGTCAACAGTCTGCTGTATTTGTCCACGGAGTTCTTGGTTATTCAGAGAATGTTAATTCTGAGGTAGGAAAAGGCATCCATGTTTTAACCTGTGGTCCGTGCCTTTAAGACCTTCTCCCAAGCCCCAGCTCCTCCCACCCTCCACAGTCATCACACCCGTCCTCCCCAAGAACTTTCCCCGATGATGATGCCACTGCTCATGTGTTGGTGTCTTATCTGGTCCCTCAGAGGCAGAGTCTGAGTCGGAGGTTCTTGGGCACTTTGTGGTTCGTTCGGTGAAACTGCCCAGGGAGGGGACCGGGGAAGGAGCTGATGATACTCCGATCCCACTGGGCTGTCCCCTTGGAGATGGAGTGGGTCCGTGAACCCCGCCTGGCCGGCTCCCCCCGGCTGGACTTGCCCGCCCAGGCAGCTCTGCAGAGACGGTCGTGCCTGCGAGCTGCGGGCTAGCAGCCCACGTGGTCGGCAGCAGGTGGGCGAGGCCGCTGCCCAGCGATGGACGGGGATCTGGCCAGGCGCCGGCAGCCTCCGTACCTGCCAGGCCTGCACGCCTGGGCACCGCGGACCCCCTCCAGGCACTGACTCTGCCCGCGTTGCTGCCCACAGTGTCCACGAAGGACCTGATCGAGACGTGCTGCGCGGCCGGGCAGCAGTGGGCCATCGACAGCGACGAGTGTCTGGACATCCCCGAGAGCGGCGCTGAGGGCGACGCGTGCAGGTAGGCGGAGCCGGCTCCGCGTCCCCGTGTCCCCAGCCCCGGACCCCACGCTGCCCCGGGAGCCCGCTGCACACGTCAGGTGCCTGCCCCGTGTCCCCAGCCCCGGACCCTGCGCTGCCCCGGGAGCCCGCTGTACACGTCAGGTGCCCGCGGGTGCTCTCCAGGTGTGGGAGCTCCCGACTGGCCCTGACAGCCAGCCCACTGTGCAGACTAAGCGGCTGACCGGTCAGAAGTGGGCAGCTGGGAGCGGGTGACGGACGCGCCGTCAGCCGGGAACAGCTGGCTGCTTCTCTGACCAGGTGCTGCTCTGGGCCCTGCTCGGCTCTGAGCCTTGATCGCTCCTTCTGACGCTGTTCTCAGCAAAGGAAGCTTTTTACCCATGCCCTCCCTGTGCCAGGCCCAGGGGACGTCCTCTCAGACACACACCCCCTCTATTCCTGGGACGCACCATCTCATCCAGCCTGCTCCTCTTTCTACATAAGGTTCAGAGAGGGCGTATGGTTCACCCCAAGCCACACAGCTCGTTGGACATTGGGCTGTGTTAGATCCCGTGCTTCCTACTGTCCCAGTGGCTCAGATGGTAAAGAATCTGCCTGCTCTTCTAACACACGCACTTCCCTGCTGTCCACCCACCATGCCTCTGCTGCGTGCTGAGCCGCTCAGTTGTGTCCCACTGTGTGTGACCCCACGGACTGTAGTAGCCCATCTCGCTTCTCTGTCCATGGGATTCTCCAGGCAAGAATACTGGAGTGGGTTGCCATGCCCTCCTCCAGGGGATCTCCCCGACCCAGGGGTCGAACCCGGGTCTCTTACCTCTCTTGCATTGGCAGGCGGGTACTTTAACCACTGAGCCACCTGGAAAGCCTTCTGTTAGAAATATGCAAATTCTAGCCTCATCCCTTGGCTTTCGGGCTGCCTAGGAGTTAGGGCATGCAGTATTCATGAGTCGTGAACCTAGCAGTCTAGTGCTTGCTTGTATCCCTCCTGTGATGGGAACCTCACTACTTCATAGGTAGCCATTTCTGTCACTGGGTGGCCCTTGCTGGGACACGGCCTTCCTCTAGTGAGGCTGAAGCCTGACTTTTCATCCCCCCGTCTTGGGTTCTGGTCTGTCGGCTCTGTCACGCCTATGGTTACTGGAGGCAGGACCAGGGACCCTGACCCCCACTGGTCAGGGACGCCGAGCCCGGAGCCCTGTGGGGCCCAGGCCTGAGTCATCCTGGTTAGGCTGAGAACAGAGCTCATCTCGCTCGGTGGGGACGTGCCGTCTGGCTGCTGCCCCGGTGCCAGCAGGGACCCCGCCCACGGTGGACCTCGGCGGGGCTTTCCTTCCCTGAGCCGAGCGTCCTCCGCTGGGAAAGCGGGGTCCCTGGAGGACGGGGTGCTCGGTGGGGCTGAGGCGCGGCTCTGTTGCAGGACGGCCCAGAAGCACTGCTGCGTGTCCTACTTGAAGGAGAAGAGCTGCATGGCCGGCGTGTTGGGCGCCAAGGAGGGCGAGGCCTGCGGGGACGAGGACAGCGACACCTGCGGCGTCTCCCTGTACAAGGCAAGCTGCCCCGGGGCGCGCGGCCCGAGCCTGCAAGTCCTTGAGGGCAGAGGGAGCGGGCAGGCTGTGGGGCTCACTCCTGGGGGCGGCCCTGCATCTACATAGGACACCCGCCAGTTACCCTTGGACCCACTCATTCGGGAATATGGACGGAACACCAGTGTGCGTCGGGCCCTGTGTCGTGTGTTAACAACACGGAAATGGCTCACACGAGACCCCCTGCCCTCACAGGGCTTTCTTTTTCTTTTCTGGTCCGTGTGTGGCTGCTCTAAGCCAGTGGCTTTGCTGGCTAGATCTAGGATGGCCGTCACTTGGGACAGTGTTTCTCTGCTCCGTGTGGTCCCACTGTCCAGCGGGCTAGCTTGGGCTTGTTCAGGTAGTGGCTGGGCAGGTCTCCAACACAGGAAGCAGAGGTGTGCGAGGCCTTTTGTGGCCAGAAGACCACCCCGTCAATTCTGTCTCCTCCTGTTGGCTGAAGCGAGTCATGAGGCACAATCAAGAGACTGGGAAATGAACCCTCTCTTTCAGTGGAGAATCAGCACTGTCACACTGCGAAGACAGGAGACAGTGAAGAGTGAACAACCGGGGCTTTTATTGCAATCCGTCTGCCACAGTAGTTTAAACAAATTAAAGGCTTTGATTTTGGAGGCAGGCAGGCTGGCACAGTGAATCTAAAAATATCTTTGAGCACCTAAGCTTCTGTATTTCTGCTTGATCTTTTTTAGCTTGTAGTTTCCAACTTTAAGGTCACCTCATGACACAGGATAGCTGCTAGAGCTCCAGCCATCACATCTGTTCCAGAAAGGAGGAAGTAGGAATGTAAAGAGATGTGTTTTCAAGTTGAGTTAACCCCAGTTAGGAGCTCTCCTGAAAGCTTTACGCAGCGACTCCTATCTCTAACTTCAAGGGGCCATGGGAAGTGCTGTCTTTTAGGCAGCCAGAATAGAATTGGAGTCTGCTGGCAAATATGGGGGCAGTTAATGGGCGTGGACAGGGGTTAACTTGTAGTTCTTTTCATAAGAAGTCATTTATGAATTATTCAAAAACACTTGCACTAGCTGAGCCAGACACAGGACGTGGGGACAGGTGGCACGTCTGTCTCTGGATAGCACGTCCTGGGCAGAAGAAACAAGAGGAGGGTGAAATCAGCCCCTCCTCTGAGCCTGGGGGCCTGGAGTGAGCCCCGTGGGCCCTCAGGCCGTGTGGAAGGCAGGTGGGGAAGGCCTGTGGGCTGGGCAGCGACCATCCGTTTCTCTGCAGCAATGCTGTGACTGCTGCGGCCTGGGGCTCCGCGTGCGGGCTGAGGGCCAGTCGTGCGAGTCCAACCCCAACCTTGGCTACCCCTGCAACCACGTCATGCTCTCCTGCTGTGAGGGCGAAGACCCCCTCATTGTGCCTGAGGTCCGCCGGCCTCCAGAGCCTGAGGCCGTACCACGGAGAGGTGGGTGCTGCTCCCCAAGCCAGGCGTGGGGTCTAGTGGGTGACAGGGGACAGCTGCTGGGGCTTCTAGACAGGGCTGGTGCCCTCTGGCCTTCTGTGGGGACCTTGGTCACCTTCCCAAGGTCCGGTCTGGACAGAGTTCTGCGGCTTCCGATGATAGACTCCTATTATTTTCAAGATGGTGGTCTCATTTGCTTTTCTATGTAACCATCCATTCTGCACAACTGCGAACCACTCATCTCCCTCTGCTCTCTGCCCACCCACCCTCCAATTTGCTTTTTCACCTATACATCCATACTTCTTCCTCCCCATCCACTCATCCGTTTCAACCAGCCCCCGCCAATCCTGGTCCATCTTTCTACCACTCATTCCCTCATCCTCTCATCCACCCACCCCTCCATCCATCCACTGAGCCAAACACTGACCTCTCCATCAGCCTGTTCATCTACCTGCTCATCCACCTACCCATCCATCTGCCCACCCACCCACCCCTCCATCCATTCATCCATCCATCCACCCCCCCGTCCACCCGCCCCTCCATCCTACATCATGCTGTCTCAGCTGAGCACATGGAATGTTCTGGGGAGGACCTGATCAGATTTCCTGAGGGCCTGTGGTATGGTCTCAGCCACTCGTTGGGGCCAGCCTGGCTCTCATCACGAGCATGGACCCCCGCCCCAGTTTCAGAGGCAGAGTTAGCGAGCCGGGAGGCCCTGTCGCTGGGCACGGAGACTGAGCTGCCCAACAGCCTGCCGGGCGACGACCAGGACGAGTGCCTGCTCCTGCCAGGGGAGCTGTGCCAGCACCTGTGCATCAACACCGTGGGCTCCTACCGCTGCGCCTGCTTCCCCGGCTTCTCGCTGCAGGATGACGGCCGCACCTGCCGCCCAGGTGAGGCCGGTGGTGGGGGCGGGGCTGGCCCTGCCAGCAGGGCGTGGTGGTCCTGGGATGGGGGTTAGTCCTGCCCCTTCCGCCATGCACAGGTAGGAACCCACAGTTGCCAGGGGTCCCGAGCGATCGGTTTGTGAGCCCAGGCAGATGGCTCCCTCCTGGAGCTCCATCTACAGGGGAGCCCCAGCACCCCGAGCTGGATTCAAGCTCAGGGCCAGGACCTGGTCCATAGAGGAGGCCCCCATGTCCCCACACTGTGTCCCCAGCACTGGGCCCGTGGAGGTCAGGCCCCAGCACCCTGTCCAGGAGGACTTTCTCCCTGCCAGCTTCCAGGGTAGAGTCATCTGAGTCTAGAGACCCTTTCCCCTCCCTGCCCCCAACTCTGATCAGCTGCGAGATGGATCTTGCCTGAAATGTGTTCCTCCCTGAGCCTCCGTTTCCTCTGCCTTGGGATTGGGGGTGCAGGGGGTGTGTGTGAAATGACCCTTCCCCACTTGAGTGCCCCGAGTGACACCTGTAAGGGCCTGAGGTTGACTGCAGACTGAGACCCCCTCGCTTGTCTGCCCTGTCTGTGACAGAAGGCGGCCCCCCCAAGCCAGAGGCCGCCGAAGAGTCTGCACAGAGGCCCGAGTCTGCCCAGGTGGCCCCCAACACCATCGCGCTGCCCGTGCCGCAGCCCAACACCTGCCAAGGTAAACCCGGGCGCGGGCAGGCGGGGAGCCCTCCGGGGCTGGGCATGAGCAAGGTGGCCCTGCCAAGGGGTGCTTCTGCTCGGGGAGGTTGGCTGAACTCTCTGTCTGCGCTGTGAGAGGTGAGCTGGGGGACGCGGCCTGGGACGAGCGTGTGTGGCCCCTGGACGGCCCGTCAGCTGCCTTTAGGCTCAGTTTCTGTAAAACCGAGGGCGTAGAATCCCCACCTGCCCAGGCACCGTACAGCCTGGATTCAGCGACACATGGGAAGTTCTCTGGGTCCTCCCCTCCTCCCTCCCCATCTCCTTCTCCCCGGCATCCCTGGTACTTGAGGGAGGGGTGGGTGATGGTGGCAGAGCCCAGACCCCAGCAGGGATTGAGCAGGGAGGGAGACCTTGTGGAAAGGGTCGGGACTGGGGTTCCCCGGCCCGGCCCCTCCGCATGTAGGCTGGAGCCGGGGGTGCTGGGCCGGCTGGTCTCCTGGCAGACAGTAAGGAGTCTCTGCAGCACAGGAGAGCCGGGCTCAATCCCTGGGTCGGGAAGATCCCCTGGAGGAGGGCACGGCAACGCACTCCGGTAGCCTTGCCTGGAG
>NW_011495042.1:6814472-6820009 GCF_000754665.1 Bison bison bison | reverse complement strand
GCTGCCGCACCACAGGCCAGGGGTGCGTGCAGCCCCGGCACCCCCTGGAGCTGGCCTTCCCAAACCTGAGTGTGCAGCCGGTGCCCTGGGGGCCTGGGACCACGCCGATCCTATGATTGCCACCTGGCCCCAGAGATCCGACCCAGTAGGTGTGGGGAGGGGCCCGAGGCCCCCCTGGGCCCCGCTCTGACCGGCTCTGTCCCTGAGGGTCACCCCGCGTGAGTGGCCTGTCTTGGCTTGTGACCGCCTTGCCCTGTAATGGTGAGCACTCCAGACTCTGAATCCAGCAATCTGAGTTCGTATCTCGGTGGGACCTTTCTGTTAGCCCTGCTGGTGGCTCAGACGGTAAAGAAACTGCCTGCAACGCAAGAG
This sequence comes from Bison bison bison, assembly GCF_000754665.1. Classification (NCBI taxonomy): domain Eukaryota; kingdom Metazoa; phylum Chordata; class Mammalia; order Artiodactyla; family Bovidae; genus Bison; species Bison bison. The sequence continues at coordinate 6,819,637 of NW_011495042.1, read as the reverse complement.
ACTTGGGTTTGATCGCTGGGTCGGAAAGATCCCCTGTAGGAAAGCACGGCAACCCACTCCAGTATTCTTGCCTGGAGAATCCCCATGGGCAGAGGCGCCTGGCCGGCTACAGTCCCTGGGGTCGCAAAGAGTTGGACACGAATGAGCACCTAACACGCCTCCTCTCGCTCACAGCCCCTGTTCCAGCCATGGGTGAAGCCAGGACAGCAGGCAGTGCCCTCCGCTGGCTGCCGTGGGGAGCCAGGCCGGGGCGGGGGTGGCCCAGGTTGGGGGCCTCCTCTCAGAAACCACGGAGGGGTGTGGGTGTCGGTGACGCTGCCTTCACAAAGGGGCTGGAAAGGGTCTGGAAGCGCGTCCCTTTCTCACCTGTGAGCCCGCTCAGTCTGGGTCTCGTCCCAGGGGAGGGGTCTGCCCTGCGGGCCGGGCCCGCCCTCTGTGAGGCGGGGTCATCAGGGCATGGTGCCCACAGCGAGCATCACCTGGAGCCCCTCCGTGTCTGGAGGCGGTGTGGGCGCAGAGCGAGCCAATGGTGTCGGAGATGCTTTAGTTCACGTTCAGGAGCCATGACGCTGGTGGGGGTCCTGGGGGGTTACGTCTGTCTGGGAAAGACCCCCATCCCTGTCAGCAGCCAAAACCTGCCTCCGGCCGCTTGCCCGAGACCGTTCTGGTGTAGGCGGAAACCATCCTTATGCTCAGCAAGGGCAGGAGACTTGCCCAGGGTGCACAGCACGGCGGTGCCTGGAAAGCCTTTCTCTCAGATGGTGGGGACCAAGCTGGCTCTGCTCCCCGTCTTCCGGGACCTGTGTCTTTCCTGGGCCCATGTCCCTGCTCCTCCAGGCCCCCGCTTCTCTCTGCAGGGCCCCCAGCGGTGAAGGCTGTGGTGTCCAGGTCAGGGGGTGCATGCGAGGGTGTTCCGTGGGTGCAGTCTGCCCTGCAGGGGAGTCCTGCTGGGCTCCATCCTGTTTAAAATCATCCACCAGGTGACCAACAGTGACGGCTCAAGAATCATTTTCAAGTGTCCAGATTTCAGGTTTTTCTCGGATCGTTATAATATCCGAGCCTGCAGCCCCGCTTCCCCTTTGGACAGAGCACAGGCTCAGCAGTGCCCACGGAGCCCCCTTGGCCCCTGCTCCTGTGGGTGTCCCCAGCCTGGCCCCCACGCGCTCGGATTTACAGCCCCAGCATCTGTGCCTCCCCTGGTCGCCCGTGGAGCTGGAGTGCCTCCGGAGCATGGGTGGGGGACAGCCTCTCGTCCCGCCCGCCGTGTTACTCCAGGCAGGCTGTCTGCCCTCTCTGAGCTTCACCTGGCCACCTGTCCTTACCAGAGCTTCTGCTCCCTCATCTTTTGACCGCACAAACTCAGACTTGGGCCCAAAGCCCAGAGGGACCGCTGATGGATGGGCCGAGAGGCCCCGGGCAGCCCCCTGCCCCTCTGGGCCTCAGTTTCCCCATCTGTCACTGGAGGCCACGCCTCTCTAACGGCCCTTCTGTTTCTCCTCCTGCGACTTATCACTAGACCAAGACGAGTGCCTGCTTGGCACTCACGATTGTAACCGGCGACAGTTCTGTGTGAACACCTTGGGATCCTTCTACTGTGTCAACCACACAGTGCTCTGTGCTGAGGGCTTTATCCTCAACATGCACAGGAAATGCGTGGGTAAGCCTGAGCCCCGCCCACCGCCACGCCCCCCGCTCTGCTCCACGCTGCCGCAGCCACGTGCCAAAGGGCCCGACCTTTGCATGTGAGCCCTCAGCACGGCCACCACGCTCCATGTCCTGCCCTGCTTCTCCACTGACCCCCGGGGAAGCCGCTCTCCCCAGGGATGGGCCTGAGTCAGAGCTGGAACCGAGGCGTGACCTGGCTGCTCACTGAAGAGGGGGAATTGAGACGCGTGGGCAGCAGGACAGGATGTGTGGGGCTTGGGGGCAGGGAGGCCGGGCTTCAGAGCAGGACCGCCAGGTCTTGAGCTTCCTCTTGGGCCTCTGTTTCATCTGTGAGAAGGGGGTGCTCAGAGCACTGCTCCCCCTTTGGTGATTATGTGACATGTGCGTGGCATACCCAGAACGCCAGGCACAGTGAGCATGTGACCTCAGCTGCTGAGGTTGTACTTCAGTGGGGCCAAAGTCCCTTCCAAGGCAAATGGATGGAGCTGGGGTCCGGATGGTCCAGGGTTGTATACCCCAGCTGGGTGTTCATTTGCTGTGTGACCCTGAGCCATGGCTGCCTGGGCAGCTGGTCTTCCATGGCTGGAGGGGGGCATCTGAGGTTTTCTCGGAGGAAACATCATGGACCTGACCAGAGAGGGACCCAGGGTAGCGGGGCATGGGGCAGACTGGGAAATGCTATGGCAGGGGCACAGGCCGAGGGGGAGGCCGTTCCAGCCGGCGGCGTCTGGACACCCTCCCTGGAGAAGGCGGCATTGGCACGGGTCTCCAGGGACGGCAGGGACGCCGGAGATGAGGAGGGCACGCGGGGAGGAAGAGCCGCGGCAGGAAGCACATGGAGGTGGGAACGGCTTGCGCCCAGACGCCCCCGCCTGTTGTCTCTGTGCTTGAGGACCATGCCCACCTTGGGCATGTCCTTTGCCTCACCCACCACCGCTGGGCAGCTGTGTGGCCACTGCAGACATGTTTGCCCCCCGGTCCCCGGCCGTGGGCACAACATGAGCCCTGCGGAGCCTGCTTGTCGGCAGCTCCTCCCGTCTGGGTCGTGTCTGTGTGTGTGTCTGGGAGGATGGTCCGCGGGGCCTGCCAGCGCCCTCCCAGGATGTGGTATGCACGTTTTCCTGGTGGTCCGGACAGATGACTTTGTTCTCAAAGGGGTTGCTGGGGGGCTGGAAAACGGGTTTTGGGATTAAAGAACAGAGGTGCCTCCATTCAGCAAGGTTTATGGTCGTTCGTTCAGTCTTTCCCTCCATGTCATCCTGCCTGGACCCCGGTCTCCTCTTCATCCTTGTTCCACGCACGTGTTCATCTCGTCCGTGAGCACTCACTCATTCTTTGCATCACTTGTCTGTCCACAAACGTGTCTTCTGTGGTGCGTTTGTAAGCTCCAGGCGTGTTCTGTTAACCTCGGCTGGTGAGACGGGAGATGGGTGCCCGGGTGAAGAGTGTGGGCTCTGCGGCCAGACGGCCAGGGTTCAAGCCCTGGCTCTGCCACTTTCTACTTGTAGGATCCAGGACCAGTCGTTTAATCTTTCTAAGACTCAAGTTTCTTCACCTGTGAAAAGAGAAACAGCATCCATCTCCAAGGGTCACTGTGCTGCTTAGATGAGTCTGTGTAAACAACTTGCTAGAGTTTGATGTCATACTAATGATTCAACAAATGTGTTATACTGAGGCAGCCTGTATAGGTAGTGAGCTCCCCATCACTGGAGGTATGTAAGCCAGAGTGGGACAGGACTGAGTGGTGCCGAGTCCAGAGGACTTTTGACAGGCTGGTGACCTCTGTGGGGGCACCCCTGTGCTTTTCTGTTGGCCTGTTGTGCCCTGTCCTTTGAGGACTGGCGTGGGCCCTGGGGAAGAGTGTTCCAGGTGGGCCGGGCTTTGGGAAGATGGGAGTCTTGGCTCTGCGGCCCACTCTGCGGGGGTGAGGAGAGGGCTGGGCACTCCAGGCTCTGTTCTTGTTGCCACGTGCAGGCCGTGGGACTTTGGTCCAGTCACATCCCCTCAGTGAGACCTACTTCCTTAGCTGGGAAGGAGTGTTCAGGGTCATGGAAGGGCATTTCCTCTAAGCCAGCGGTCTGCACCCTTTTCGGCACCAGGGACTGGCTTTGTGGAGACAGGGTTTCCACGGGGAGGAGGGGGATGGCTCGGGCGGTAACGCGAGTGATGGGGAACGGCAGCGGAGTGGTGCCCGCTTGCCTATGGCGCACCTTCTGCTGCGTGGCCTGGCTTCTAACAGCCCGCAGACCAGTGTGGTTGGGGGCCCCTTCTCTAAATCACCGGATCCCTAGTGAGCCGTGCAGTCAGTGGCATCTGCTGTCGTCCCTCAGCATGCTTCCTCCCAGGCTCCGGAGCAGGGTGGGGACTGGGGGCGGGGGAGCTCCTGACCCACGACATTTCTGGGGTCCTGAGAAAGTGTCAGTCCAGCCTGTAAATCAGAAGTCTGTATCTCGCAGAGCCAAGCCTTTCTTGGAAACTGGGTCCAGAATCCCCTTTTCTTCTCCCTCATCCCCACCAACCAGGCTTGGCTCGGCTTATACACCAGTCGGCTCACCTGGGAGTTTGGGAGCATTTTTTTTCTGGTGGCTCAGAAAATAAAGAATCCACCGGCGATGCAGGAGACGTGGGTTCGATCCCTGAGTCAGGAAGATCCCCTGGAGACGGGAAAGGCTACCCACTGCAGTATTCTGGCCTGGACAACCCCAGTGTCTCCTCACCTCCGTGGATGGCAGCCTCAGCCCCTTCATCTCCTATTCTATGAACCCCTCATCCCTGGAGTGTTCACTCTCCACCAGGGGCCCCTGTTACAAACAAGTCAGTCCACTCTCCTCCTCTGCTGGAACCCTCGATGGCTCCCGCCTCCCCCCGTGTCTCCTGATCACCTCTTCCCACACCGCACCATCTGGACCCTACCCTGAACCTGCCCCCTCTGCCTGGGATGTGTGTTTGGCTCGTCCTGGGTCTCTTCAGATGATTGCTCAAGTGCCCTCTGCCCTGATGACCCTTCGTGCCCCATACTCCTGGTCTCCTCCACCCCACTGTTTCTTCCATAAGACTCCAGACCACCCTCCCTCTTAGGTCTGTCTGTGGGGCATCCTCTTCTGAGTGTGCCCCATGGCAGGGCTCCTGTCTGTCTAGTTCACCGGTGCCCTGGGGCCAAGCACAGTGCTGCTGGCACCAGGCACGTGCTCCATAAATCTTTGTTGAATGGGTGGTGGCACAGAGCCTGCTGCTGTCTGGCAGGCGAGCACCTTGAGGGCGGGACTGGTTGGCTGCTGCCGTCCCCAGGACCACCCCGCAGCCCCTGACGGCCTGGCCCTCCCCGCAGACATCAACGAGTGCGTGACAGACCTGCACACGTGCAGCCGCCGCGAGCACTGCGTGAACACGGTGGGCTCCTTCCACTGCTACAAGGCTCTGACCTGCGAGCCGGGCTACAGGCTCGAGGATGGCGAGTGTACAGGTGAGGAGGGCTGGCTGCAGGCCTTGCCCCGCCCCTC
>NW_011495042.1:6812171-6814013 GCF_000754665.1 Bison bison bison | reverse complement strand
CCAAGCTCCAGGGTTTCTGGCCCGTTAAGAGACCCCACAGACGATGGTGTTTGGGGGCAGAGGTGACCTCCAAACTGGTGGCGGGGGGGAGGGGCGAGGTAAACGTGTCTGGGTCATGTTAGTCTCTTCATGCCTCCGTTCCCACAGAAGGGTCGTTTCTGTCCTTTTTAACCAGAAGATTCTAACCTCAGAAGAGAGAAGTTCTGCTGAGCCATTTCAACAGCTGCTTCCCCGGCTTCGTTTATGGGCCCGGCAGGGTTCTGGGTGGTGGGGGTGCTGCGGGGGCGTGTTTCTCTGTCTGGTCTGTTGACCAGGGAGGCAGGGGCTCACAGGCACACCAGGATGGCAGGGCTAAGGCTGGGTTTTGCTTTAGTTGGGGGTTCAAAGAGGCCAGCCCCCTGTGGGGGTGATGTCGAGGCAGGGACCTACAGAATGTAGAGCCCCTGGGAAGGGTGCCAGCCCTTAGGGGAGAGGGGAGGAGGGGGCCTTGGTGCAAGGAGCAGAGGGCAGTCTTGGCTGGCGGCACACTGCCAGTGCAAGGAGGCTGCTGGGTTGGCAGGCCCAGGCAGGCAAGGGCTTGGGAGTCTGTTTCACACATGATGGGTGACAGTTTATTTAAATGTCCAGAAGAATGTCACCCAGGAGGTGAGACCCAGAGCAGTGCTCCATTGTTGCAAGCTCAGAAAATTTTGATGGGAACCAACTCTGAGGTTGGGCATGAGCTCAGGGAAGTGGCTGAACACACTGTGTGCCAGGCCCTGAGCTGGGCTCAGAGCAGGGGTGAAATGAGCTGAGAGGAGAGGAGCCCAGACCCCTTATTGCACACCTGTGTACACCCACGCACGCCCAGGGCACACGCACACCAATGGCGAGCCCCCTTTAGAGAACCCTGACCCCTGGGGAGCGGTCCTGGCTCCCTGGACGCCCAGCACCCCTGGCCGTCTGCTCCCAGGGCATCCTCCTTAGACCAGAGTGGCCAGGCAGAGGCTGTGTCCTCAGGCTTCTGGGGGTCGTTGGAGGGGGTCCTCGAACCCAGCATGGGCCCCCTAGAGACAGGACTGCTGTGGAAACCAGAGGGGGTGGACGGATGGACAACAGACAGACACACGAGGTGGGCCTGGCCGTCAGGAGGCTGATGAAGTCTCGGCCATCCCACGAGCCCCGTGTGTCGCTTTTTGACTCCGTCCTCGGCTTCCTCATCTGGGGAAAGAGCCCGACGTGCCTGTTGCGGGGTAGGGGGGACACAGGCCGGCACTTTGTAAACTGTGGGTCTGGCAGCGGGGGCGGGGCGGGGCGGGGCGGGGTGGGCCGTGACCCGCTGGGGCTGCATGGCAGGTGGGGACAGTGGAGACACGCAGGTCTGGGGGCTCCATCCTGGGAAGCTCCCAGCCCGGCGGCCCAAGAGCAGCGCTGAACTGTGCCCGTGCCTCAGCTTCCCCCATGCGGGAGGGGGCTCGTCTTGGCCCCGGCCCTGGGTTCCCACGCGCACTGAGTAAAGACGTACATCTCAGAGTGCGCGGCAGTGAGAGGGGTGACATCATCATCACTGCTGCACGGGCCACGGCGGTGCCCCACAATGCGAGAGACCTTTGTAACATCAAGGTTGTGGCAGGGGTGTGCGGGTGCGTGCCCGCCAGCCCCTGACCCCCGGCCCTGTCTCTGTGGCAGATGTGGACGAGTGTGAGCTGGGCACGCACAACTGCCAGGCGGGCGCCGTGTGCCACAACACCAAGGGCTCCTTTTACTGCCAGGCTCGGCAGCGCTGCCTGGAAGGCTTCCTGCAGGACCCCGAGGGCAACTGCGTGGGTGAGCGGGGTCTGCCCGGCTGTGTCTGCCGGCCCC
>NW_011495042.1:6811216-6811747 GCF_000754665.1 Bison bison bison | reverse complement strand
CTGCTGGCCTCCCCCTGCAGACGTGAACGAGTGTGAGACGGGTGTGCACCGCTGCGGCGAGGGCCAGGTGTGCCACAACCTCCCCGGCTCCTACCGCTGCGACTGCAAGCCTGGCTTCCAGCGGGACGCCTTCGGCCGCACCTGCATTGGTAGGGTGGGGCTGGTGGCTGGGACGTGCCCCCAGCAGTGCCCGCCTGCCCCGGGCCCCAGCCAGCCTTGCTCTGACCACCTGCCTGGCCGTCTCTGGGCGTGTCTGCCCAGCTGAGGCTCCCCTCACGGTTCCTGTTGCCCTCATTTCTTGCTTTTCGGCTGTGTCTGTCCGTGCGTCCCTCCGTCTCCCTACAGTGCCCCGGCTGCTTCCTGCTCTGATCCTTCCTCCCCCTCGCTCCTTTGGGTCCCTGGGTCCCTCCTCTGCCCGGGGTTGGGGTGGGGGCTGGCATCCAGGCCCCTCTGCCCTCCTGAGCCCCCGCACCTGCCGCCCGCAGATGTGAACGAGTGCTGGACGTCACCCACGCGTCTCTGCCAGCACAA
>NW_011495042.1:6808040-6809764 GCF_000754665.1 Bison bison bison | reverse complement strand
GGAGACCAGGCACTTATGCATTCGTTAGTGCCTTCAGTCATTCTGTGTGAAAGCGGTGTGTGCGCAGAGGCCGTGAGCGTCACGGGTCAGGCGGCGGCCCCAAGGGCGTGTGCGATGTCAGCCCCACCCCACCGCAGCTCACCCTGCTCCTACCCCAGCACCCCATGCTCATGCACAGGGCCACCCCCAGCTGCTCTGTACCTCATCAGCTCCAGAGGGTGGGGGTGTTTGTCTGTCTTGTTTGGGGCCGTGTCTACAAGCTGGGCACAGACCCGGCGCTTGTCAGAGCTCAGCAGGTCTCGGCTGGATGAACAAGAGACAAGTCCCTTCCTGCACGGAGCTCGGGGTCCAGCCAGTGCTCCCCTCACTGTCCTCCACTCGCTCCCTCCCCGTCCGCCGCAGACCGGCTCTTGCTTCTCCCCCAGCCCCGTGAAGGGGGTTGAGGGCAGGTCCCTGTCAGCACCTCAGGTGACATTCTCAGAGCCACCTGCCCAAGCTGCCATGGACCTGCATTGGACCAGCATCTAGCTCCCCACGGGGGATCTACGCACCACTGTGGTGCCTCCTCCAGGCAGCAGGCCAGCACTCCACCACTCCCGCCTCTGCCTCGCCACATGTCCCCGGCTGACCCCTTGCCTTTTTCTGGACCTCGGGTTCCCCATCAGCCCCAGGCGGAGGATGGACCCGATGGTCTCTCGAGAGAAGGCTCCACATGAGCGAGACCTCGGTCCCGGCTCTGGTCTGGGCGGGCTCCTCCGTGACCTTCGGCCGGTCTGTGCGCAGATGTGAACGAGTGTGAGGCCCAGCGCTGCAGCCAGGAGTGCGCCAACATCTACGGCTCCTACCAGTGCTACTGCCGGCAGGGCTACCAGCTGGCCGAGGACGGGCACACCTGCACAGGTACCTACCTCCCCTGGCCCGCCCGGGGCCCCCACCCGGAGGCCCTGCCCCGTGTGCCAGGCTCGAGAGCCCCCGCCGCGGTGAGGGGATGCTCCGGACACACAGAGGCCTCAGCGTCGGAGCGGCGGTCGCATCCCTGCTGCGCGGCTTCCTGGCACCTGGACAGGGGCTCCCCAAGTCTGACGTCAGGCACCTTCCCTGCAAAGCAGAGATGATGGTCGTGACCTCAGCGGGGTGAAGGTTTAAGTTACATAGTTGACCTTGAACCCTGCAGGGCTCAGGGCCTCCCCACCCCTGGAGTCACGTGTAACTTGACAGCTCGCCCTCTGTATCCGTGGTTCCACATGCGTTACTGGCCCGAGGGTGGATCCCACAGTAATTATTGAAAAAGGTCCCTATGCATGTGGATGCACGCAGTCCAAACCCGCGTCGTCAGGGGTCAGCTGTGCCTCGTCCAGGCCATGTCTGGTACCTGATGGGCCCTCAGCCGGCCGCAGCAAGCCCGGAGCTGCCCGGGCATGTGGGCCCGGTGTGGCCACGGGCGGCTCTGTCCTCTCTCAGCCCCGTTGTCCTCATCTGTGAGAAGGGCCCCCAGGCTCCCTGGCCGGGGCAGGGACGGGGTGACCGGGGGTTCCTGAGGGCTGACTCTCTCTCTGGCAGACATTGACGAGTGCGCCCAGGGTGCCAGCATCCTCTGCACCTTCCGCTGCATCAATGTGCCGGGGAGCTACCAGTGCACGTGCCCGGAGCGCGGCTACACCATGACGGCCAACGGCAGGTCCTGCAAGGGTGAGTGCGGACTCCGCGCCGGCGGGGCCTCGGGC
>NW_011495042.1:6806943-6807940 GCF_000754665.1 Bison bison bison | reverse complement strand
CGCAGGAAGCCTTTCACAGCCTGCCGTGTGCCCGGAGCCATGACACCGAGCACGTGAGCCCAGAACAGCCAATGCCTCTGGTGGCCAGGTTCACCGGGGCCCACGCCTGGGATGAGGAACGTGGCGGTTTTTCTGCTGCTTGACCCAGCTTAGAGTCTTGGAGGCTTGGACTCCACTCTGGGCCCTGTCCTGTGAGTGCGACAGGGATCCTGGGGAGCGGTCCCGAAGGTGGGAGACCTCCCCAGGGAGGATCCCACAGAAGAGGAACCCCAGGGCTGGCCAGGGCTTCCTGGCTGCAGAGTTCTTACTGTTATTACTGTTTTAATATTCAGTTCAGTTCAGTCACTCAGTCGTGTCTGACTCTTTGTGACCCCATGAACCACAGCATGCCAGGCCTCCCTGACCATCACCAACTCCTGAAGTCCACCCAAACCCATGTCCATCGAGTTGGTGATGCCATCCAACCATCTCGTCCTCTGTCATCCCCTTCTCTTCCTGCCCACAATCTTGCCCAGCATCAGGGTCTTTTCCAATGAGTCAGCTCTTCCCATCAGGTGGCCAAAGTATTGGAGTTTCAGTTTCAACATCAGTCCTTCCAGTGAACCCCTAGGACTGATCTCTTTTAGGATGGACTGGTTGGATCTCCTTGCAGTCCAAGGGACTCTCAAGAGTCTTCTCCAACACCACAGTTCAAAAGCATCAATTCTTTAGCGCTCAGCTTTCTTTAGAGTCCAAATCTCACATTCATATGTGACCACTGGAAAAACCATAGCCTTGACTAGACGGACCTTTGCTGACAAACTAATGTCTCTTTTCAATATGCTGTCTAGGTTGGTCATAACTTTCCTTCCAAAGAGTAAGCGTCTTTTAATTTCATGGCTGCAATCACCATCTGCAGTGATTTTTGGAGCCCCCCCCGCAAAAAAAGTCAGCCACTGTTTCCACTGTTTTCCCATCTATTTGCCATGAAGTGATGGGACCAGATGCCATGATGTTA
>NW_011495042.1:6805398-6806843 GCF_000754665.1 Bison bison bison | reverse complement strand
ATATTTCTCCCAGCAACCTTGATTCCAGCTTGTGCTTCATCCAGCCCAGCGTTTCTCATGATGTACTCTGCATAGAAGTTAAATAAGCGGGGTGACCATATACAGCCTTGATGTACTCCTTTTCCTATTTGGAACCAGTCTGTTCTTCCATGTCCAGTTCTAACTGTTGCTTCCTGACCTGCATACAGGTTTCTCAAGAGGCAGGTCAGGTGGTCTGGTAGACCCATCTCTTTCAGAATTTTCCACAGTTTATTACTAATTTTAATTAAAAAAAAATAACCAGTCTAGATTCTGTAAAAGGCGAGGATCCCACCCGCTCTAAACAGGTGGGAATGATGACTTCATGTGCCTAGAGCGTGGTTTCACTCTGGAGGCTGAGGCTGTGTCTGCCTGATGGCGGAACCCAGAGAGGCGTCTCAAAGCTCAGACGCTGCAGTGACTTTGGCTCTTGAAGGTGCTTCAGGCTGGACACCTGTGTCCGTTCAGATTGTCTCCCCCTGAGCCTTCCTCCCCGGTGCCAGCCCCACAGCAGAGGTTCCAGGCCCTGACTGCTGTCCAGAGTGGATGAGGTGGGGACGTGTGAGCTGTGCACCCACAGGACCAGCTGCTCCGAGACCCAGGCCCCCAGGGCGGGCTGGGGGTGCTGGGACGAGGGTCTCCAGACCGGGGCCCCCGTAAACCCGCCCATCACCCTCTGTTCCCCACAGACCTGGACGAGTGCACGCTGGGCACCCACAACTGCTCCGAGGCTGAGACCTGCCATAACATCCAGGGCGGCTTCCGCTGCCTGCGCTTCGACTGCCCTCCGAACTACGTCCGAGTCTCTGAAACGTGAGTCGTCCCCCTGCCCCAGCCTTGGGCCCGGGCACCCGGCACCAGTCCCGCGCTGCCCGGGGCAGAGGCCAGGTGGCCAGTGCGCCTGCCTTCGCCACCTCCTGGTCTTCCCGGGCCCCCTGTCCGGGGTGTGGTCTGACTGACCATAAATGGTGCAAAAAAAAGCACCTTGCAGGAAGTTTGGAGCAGAGAGAATGAAAGAAAGAAGATTCTCACACACACATAAAAAAAACCTCCATCTCTCTCTCAAACAGGCACACGCTCATTTTCTGTTGTGTAACGAGTTTTTCCCAACACGTAGCATCTTAACAAGTATGACAAGTAGTTACCGTCCTCCCCGGTGTTTGGAGGGTCATAACCAAGGAGCAGCTGAGCTGGGTGGTTCTGCTCCGGGCCCCGTGGGGCCACGTCCACTGGAGGCTTGCCTGGGCTTCAGGATCCCGCTGCCCACTCATGGCTCTGGGAGGGAGGCCCCAGTGCCTCACCACCTCGGCCTCTCGGTGGGGCCGGAGCTCCCCAGCCCGGGTCACTGAGAAGGCAGTGACCTTCTCAGTGATGGGTCACAGTGATGGAGACCCTCGTCCGAGACCACCCAGCCCGCCCGGGGGGCC
>NW_011495042.1:6803050-6804760 GCF_000754665.1 Bison bison bison | reverse complement strand
TTACTAAAGAAGACAGGGCTTCCCTGGTGGCTCAGATGGTAAAGCGTCTGCCTGCAATTAAGGAGACCCAGGTTCGATCCCTGGGTCAGGAAGATCCCCTGGAGAAGGAAATGGCCACCCACTCCAGCATTCTTGCCTGGAGAATCCCATGGTCAGAGGAGCCTGATAGGTTACAACCCATGGGGTCACAAAGAGTTGGACATGACTAAGCGACTTCACTTTCACTTTTCTTACTAAACACACGTTTCCATAAGTGCTTGCCAGAGTGTCCGGCATCCGTCCTCTGCACGGTGCTGCCATGCGGACGTGCTCGGGTGTTCCGAGCTTGCTTTCTCTGCTTTGCAGCCTCTTTTGCCTCTGCACGCACGGCCCGCCTCAGGCGGCCCTTCCTGGCACGTACGCGCCCGTGGTGCGCGGTTTACTCCTGGCTGCCCTACTGACCCTGTGCCGTGCTCTCTAATACACAGTGCTGGGCGGCTCAGTGTGCAGGTGTGGTGGGGTGTTTACATGAGTGTGTCCAGTGGCCAGTGGCCTCCCTTCCCTGGGTCTCAGCTGCTCTGCCTGCCACACGGGTGATGGTAGCGCCAACCCCAGGGAGGGTGAGAACACGTGATGAGCGAGAACAGGTCATGAGTTTACACAGGGCGTGACGTGGCCTGGTCCTGCCTGCTGTGGTGCCCCCGTTCGGGAACTCTGCTCAGAGCATCCTCTAGAACTGCGGAGCCCTGGTGCCCCTGGTGGAAGCACTGAGCTTCAAGACGGGGGTTTAGTGACGGAGGAGACAGAGTCTCATTGCGCCAAGAAGAGACCAGATTATTGCTGAGCTTGGAAAGCGAGTCAGGGGTCCCATGGGGTTTGGTGGTCACCCTATAGTGTGGCTGGGCTCCCCGGCCTCCTCTGGGGCAGGCGTGACTCAGAGCTCTCTGATACTCGGAGAGGGACAAGGGCAGGCCATCAGTGGGGGAAACGGCTCAGAAGGAGAGTCAATTACGGGAGAAAAGGGAATCTGAGAAACGATTAGAGTAATAGAAACACCATGGCCAGGGAATCCATGCAAATAGTGTGGGAAGGAAAAAAACTAGGGGTAGGGAGGTAAGAATGAAGGCAGACAGGAAGGAGCGCGGGGACCAGACGCTGTGGGCACTGTGCCGCGCGCTGCCTGGGTTATAACTTCACCAATGACACCGCGTGGCTGTTAACCCATCCTGCAGACGGGAAAGCTGAGGTCCGACGGGGGTCAGGTGACCCAGCTCAGGCTGCTGGGGGCTGCCGAGGGCGGAGCTGCGGGTGGAGGCTGGGTGGGAGCTGCGAGCAGGAGCCTCCCTCGGTTGACGCCCCCGCGTGCGCCCCGCAGGAAATGCGAGCGCGCCCTGTGCCACGACTTCCTGGAGTGCCAGAACGCGCCCGCGCGCATCACGCACTACCGGCTCAACTTCCAGACCGGGCTGCTGGTGCCCGCGCACATCTTCCGCATCAGCCCGGTGCCCGCCTTCGCCGGCGACACCATCGCGCTGACCATCACCAAGGGCAACGAGGAGGGCTACTTCGGCACGCGCCGCCTGAACGCCTACACGGGCGTGGTCTTCCTGCAGCGCACCGTGCGCGAGCCGCGCGACTTCGCGCTGGACGTGGAGATGAAGCTCTGGCGGCAGGGCTCCGTCACCACCTTCCTGGCCAAGATGCACATCTTCTTCACCACCTTTGCCCTGT
>NW_011495042.1:6800277-6802950 GCF_000754665.1 Bison bison bison | reverse complement strand
GTTCTGGCCTCTCCTGGGCCCGGGACGGAGCTGTGAGGGCAGTTCCAGGCCATCGCTGGTGCCCCGTGGAAGGGGTCGGAGGATCGGAGGCTGGACATGGCGACCAAGACCGGAAAGAGCGACCACGTCGGAGCTTTGGACTCAACTGCGTGACCCGTCCCCAACGATGATATTCTGTTTCATGCTACACTGTGATTAGCTCTTTACTTTTTTTTTAAGATCATTTTTGTGTTTTTGTTTAATTATAAAAGTAGCACATGTATATTGCAAATATATATATATTCAAATAGTTCCAAAGGGTTATAAAGTAAAAAAGTGAAAAAAGAAAACCTGCTTCCTTTTGTGAAGTGCTTGGGATGGTGTTCCCCAGTGGCTGCGGTCCCCAGCCTTCCCTCGCCTCTCGTTGGAAGGATGGCAGCGGGAACATGCCCACTCCTGCCTCTGCTTCTCTTCCTGCCCTGTTGCCTGGTCCCCCCTTTCCTTCTCCCAGTGTGGCCCTCACCTGGCTTGTCACCTTGGACGTCACCCAGGAACCGGACATCTGTGTATAGTATTGGGACTTCCCCGGTGGTGATGGTGGTAAAGAGCCTGCCTGCCTGCCTGTGCAGGAGATGTAAGAGATGTGGGTTTGACCCCTGGTTCAGGAAGATCCCCTGGAGGAGGGCATGGCAGCCCACTCCAGTATTTTTGCCTGGAGAATGCCATGGACAGAGGAGCCTGGCGGGCTGCAGTCCATGGGGTTGCCCAGAGTTGGGCATGACTACACGTCCACGCACGCATGGACGTGTTACCTGTTTGACCTCTCAACCTGCCACTGTTCGCACCTTACAATGAATGTGTGTGGGACTGTTGAGCAGAGAAATAAGCTGACGATTAGGCAAGTCCAGTTTCTCTCTCGGGCCAGCCACTTTCCATTGGTGTCTTCCATCCTTCAGAAGCTGTAGCTCAGTGTCCGCACGTATCTGGCTGTTATCACTGGCTTTATAGCCTCACCGGCAGTGCCAGGGCTACGTGGACACATGGCAGGAGTCGCCTGCAGAATGAGACTGAGGCTGGGGTCCCAGCTGTCATTAGCGATTCGTCCACTGCATCGTCTCTCGTGTGACCACGTGTCCACCGGGGTCCCCAGCCTCCATTCCACCTTGTCAGACTCCAGAGGCAGGCGTGAGCTCTCAGACGTCTGGCGTGATGGAGCTGAGAGATGACGTCGTCTCTTTCTCCAAGTCCCGAGATGGTCATGTGGTGCTGGGCAAACGTAATACCGCCTTTCCCTCTTGTATAACGATTCTTCCTTTCCCCTTGGCTGCGACTCCCTTTCTGTTTGTACCCTGATTCTTCACCTCTACAGTGGACATCGCATTTGGCCATGGTGCTGGTCTAGACCGAAGGCAGCAGTGCCCGTCCAGCAAGCGCTTCCCCCAGTCCACTCTGCCCCCCGGGTAGGGTTGCAGACACAGAGCCAGGGGTCATCCCTACCAGCGGGCGACACGGCTGCAGCCACCGTCTGCCTTGGTCTTGCCAGAGGGGTTGAAGGCAAGGCCCTTTGGAATTCTGCCACCGGGGTTTTAAGGTCTTAGTTTCTTGTTTAGGAATCAGGCCACTGTCGCAGCCTTGTTCCTGGCGTTAGATACAGAAAAATAAGGTTGAGATAACAGCGTGGCAGTGTCCTCCCGCCGTGGGAAGAATTGTGTATTCGTAATAGCATTCCCTGCCTCTCCCTCTGTCACTGCAGACCACCTAGAAACACCGAGGAATCCTTCTAGCAGGGACCTCCCTCGTCCCCCTGGTGTTGAACGAATACCCAGGAAACCTTGAAAGCCGGCACGTCATGGCTTTATCTCCCCACGCCATGTTAGACAGCCAGCATTTCGGATGCCAGTCTAACTCTGTCTAAGCAGCATTCCAAGGAGAAGGTCTCTGCCTGTCATTGGCACTATGGCTGTGATGTGTGATCCTTGGTCTGAAGAAACGTGATTGGATCACGTTTCTCCATCCACGTGGCTGGATCAAGTTGGCACACTGTCTCCTGTGCCCAGGCTCTTACAGGTTCTTGAACATTTGTGTCCACCACTGGGCTGAATCGACTCAATGGCCACGAGTTTGAGCAAACTGGCAAATGGTGAAGGCCAGGGAAGCATGGTGTGCTGTAGTCCATGGGGTCACAGAGAGTCGGACAGGACTTAGTGACTGAACAGCAACAAGTGTTAGGCACCCCTCGTTGGGCTTCCCAGGTCCAGTGGTAAAGAAGCTGCCTGCGGTGCAGGACACACGGGTTTGATCCCTGGGTCGGGAAGATCCCCTGGAGAAGGAAATGGCAACCCACTCCAGTACTCTCGTCTGGGAAATCCCGGGGACAGGGGAGCCTGGCAGGCTGCAGTCCAGGGGGTCACAAAGAGTCACGACAGAGCGACTACGCACGCAGTCTCCAGTCCTCATAGTGACTTTCATAGGTGCCCGTATGGCCGTCTCGAGAGTAGGAGGCGTTACTTTGCTGGCAAAGGGCCGCTTAGTCAAAGCTCTGGTTTTTCCAGGGGTCATGTATGGATGTGAGAGTTGGACCATAAAGAAAGCTGAGCACCAAAGAATTGATGCTTTTGAACTGTGGTGCTGGAGAAGACTCTTGAGAGTCCCTTGGACTGCAAGGAGATCAATCCAGTCAGTCCTAAAGGAAAT
>NW_011495042.1:6796388-6799932 GCF_000754665.1 Bison bison bison | reverse complement strand
AAATTCCAATACTCTGGCCACCTGATGCTAAGAGCTGACTCATTTGAAAAGACCCTGATGCTGGGAAAGATTGAAGGCAGGAGGAGAAGGGGACGGCAGAGGATGAGACGGTTGGATGGCATCACCGACTCAATGGACATGAGTGTGAGTAAACTTCGAGAGATGGTGATGGACAGGGATCCTGGCGTGCTGCAGTCCATGGGGTCGCAGAGTTGGACAGGGCTGAGCGACTGGACAGCATTGTAGACCGGGTGTCCATTGCCCTCTGCCTGACTTACGGCAGGCCACTGGCCACCACCCGTGAGTCAGCGTTTGGCCCAACATGGGGCCAACTGAGTGTCTCAAAGTATCCAGCCGGTAATCGTCTCTCAAGTGGAGAGCCTCTGGTCCCAAATCCACGTCTGGCACATGGCACAGTGAGGAAGTAATCCCCTCGCAACTGCCCTTGTGTGCCGGTCAGAGTTGTCTAGAGAAATAGAACTTATGTATATGTGTGTGTGTGCGCACATGTGTGTGTATATATAAAATAAGGAATTGCTTGCACAGTTAGGGAAGCCAACAAGTCCTATGACCTGCCACCTGCACGCTAGCGGCCCAGGAAAGCTGGTGGGTGGTGCGGTGTGAGTTGAAGGCCTGAGGGCCCAGCACGTGAGGGGCAGAAGGTCGGCGTCTCAGCTCAGACAGTCCGGCAGGGGGCGCTGGCTTCTCCCTTCCTCTGCCGTATTGTTCTGCTCCGACCCTCAACGGACTGCACGAAGCTCATCCACAGTGAGGAGGGCAGGCGACTTTCCTACACCTTCCTGTTCAAATGCTCATTTCCTCCAGAAACTCCCTCCCATTTACACTTGGGAAAAAAAATGTTTAGCCAAATATCCAGTCAGGTTGGTACATAAAGTAGCCATCACATCCTCAGACGCCAGCTACGATATCCAAGGACCACACTCACTTCAGAGCAGCTGCCAGCTCAATCTGTGTTCCCTTCCGGCTCCGTAATTCGCTGTAATGACCCACGGAACTCAGAAACGCGCTGGGCTTTACAGCTTTGTTCACAGCAAAGGGATGTGTCCGATGGCTCAGTGGTAAAGCATCCGCCTGCAGTGCAGGAGACGCATAGGTGTGAGTTCGATCCCTGAGTCCGGAAGATCCCCTGGAGAAGGCAGTGACACCCCACTCCAGTACTCTTGCCTGGAAAATCCCATGGGTGGAGGAGCCTGGTGGGCTGCAGTCCATGGGGTCACAAAGAGTCGGACACGACTGAGCGACTTCACTTTCACTTTTCACTTTCATGCATTGGAGAAGGCAACGGCACCCCACTCCAGTGTTCTTACCTGGGAAATCCCATGGACAGAGGAGCCTGGCGGGCTACAGTCCAGGGGGTCGCAAAGAGCTGCACACAACTGGCCAAGCGCACGCACATGCATGCTGGCAGAATCCACGGAACAGATGATAGCGAGAGGACACAAGCGAAAGTCAGCCGAAGGAGACACGCAGGGCAGGGCACGGGGGCGTCTGCACACAGGTTCTGGTCACGCCTTCCCCGTGGAGTCCCAGGTGTGTGATAACCTCCTCCCAGCCTCGATGCGGGAGTGTCTTCCAGCAGGGAAGCTTGAGTGTCCAGGGTCCAGGGCAGTTGGGCTGTGCAGGCGGTGTGTCTGAGCGCCCCGCGTGGGTGGCCCAGGCTTGCTTCCTCACTCAGCTCCCCCCACACTGGGGCCCCTCCCAGCGAGCCAAGGGCCCACGTGCTCCGTGGCATGACTGACACCATCTTTAGAAAAGCTTTGCAGCAACATGTAAATGTTGAGAGTTTTTACCCAAACTTGTAGGTTTTCAGCTTTTTTGGAAACCCCAGGCTTCCTCCTCCTCGTAATTTCCCAAGGTAAAGCTGTTCTAAAATGCTGATTTGGTAACCCCTGTGGCAAGGCAATGGCACCCCACTCCAGTACTCTTGCCTGGAAAATCCTGTGGATGGAGGAACCTGGTAGGCTGCAGTCCATGAGGTCGCTAAGAGTCGGACACGACTGAGCGACTTCACTTTGACTTTTCACTTTCATGCATTGGAGAAGGAAATGGCAACCCACTCCAGTGTTCTTGCCTGGAGAATCCCAGGGACGGGGGAGCCTGGTGGGCTGCCGTTTATGGGGTCGAACAGAGTCGGACACGACTGAATCGACTTAGCAGTGGCCCCTTATGACCTCATTCAATTCATTTCAGTCTCTCAGCCCTGTCCGACTCTGTGACCCATGGACTGCAGCACGCCAGGCCTCCCTGTCCATCACCAACTCCTGGAGCTCACTCAAACTCATGTCCATTGAGTCGGTGATGCCATCCAGCCATCTCATCCTCTGTCATCCCCTTCTCCTCCTGCCTTCAATCTTTGCCAGCATTAGGCTCTTTTCCAGTGAGTCACTTCTTCGCATCCGGTGGCCAAAGTATTGGAGTTTCAGCTTCAGCATCAGTCCTTCCAATGAACATTCAGGACTGATCTCCTTTAGGATGGACTGGTTGGATTTCCTTGCAGTCCAAGGGACTCTCAAGAACCTTCTCCAACACAGCAGTTCAAAAGCATCAACTCTTCGGCGCTCAGCTTTCTTTATGGTCCAACTCACATCCATACATGACCACTGGAAAAACCATAGCTTTGACTAGATGGACCTTTGTCGGCA
Organism: Bison bison bison; assembly: GCF_000754665.1. NCBI lineage: Eukaryota > Metazoa > Chordata > Mammalia > Artiodactyla > Bovidae > Bison > Bison bison. The sequence goes on along the minus strand of NW_011495042.1, from coordinate 6,797,269 downwards.
AAGTAATGTCTCTGCTTTTTAATATGCTGTCTAGGCTGGTCATAGCTTTTCCTCCAAGGAGCAAGCGTCTGTTAATTTCATGGCTGCAGTCACCACTGGCAGTGCTTTTGGAGCCCAAGAGAACAAAGTCTCTCACTGTTTGCATTGGTTCCCCATCTACTTGCCATGAAGTGATGGCTCCTCATCTAACCTCATATAACCTCATAGCTCCTGCAGAGCAGGCCACAGCAAGGCCGTGACAGCCTGGCTGGAGGTGGTAAGCTCCCCGTCACAGGAGATGTGCAGGTTGGGCCCAGAAGGTCCGCTGGGCATGGGATGGGGCCCTGGACGTTCCAGGATTTTGTGAGGCAAGTGTTCTACGTCCTGCTGCTCTGCAAGCCAGTGGGATGGAGGCGGCTCCTTCCAGCAGGCCTGACATCCCAGGCACGTGAGCTGGGCAATGGTGCCCCCTCGTGGTTGCAGCCCAGCCCGGCAGCTCTGCCCACAACCTGTGGAGAGAGATGGATTTGGACAGGTGGGGTGGGGGAAGGTGTTTCTGGTGGCAGGGGGGTCCATGCTGGCTCATGGGGACACACGAGAGACCCTGACCACGGGCCCGTGTGGCTGGAGGGGAGTGTGTAGTGGCATTGGAGGCTGGAGGTCTGGGGGAAGTCAGGGGGGGGGGCACCGGATGCAGAGTGAGGGGTGGTCCTCGAGGGACGTGGGCCTGGGTGATGCCCAGCAGAGTGATGACCCATTGCTTCAACAGCAGTATGTCCCTGGGCCCAACGCTGAGGTCTCCTGGGGTCTGCTCCTCTACTGTATCTGTGGGACCGAGAATTCCCCCACACAGGAATCTTCCTGGCAGACGGATTTGCTGCCCTGCCCTGCCCTGGCACGGA
>NW_011495042.1:6795324-6795961 GCF_000754665.1 Bison bison bison | reverse complement strand
ATACGCAAAAGAAGGACAGTTCTCTAAAAATACAGAGAACTCAGAAATCAACAGTAAGAAAATGAATAACCTAACTTAAAAATGGGCGAAAGGTTTGAACACACACTTCACCAGAGAAGACCTGCAGATGGCAAGGAAGCAGGTGCAAAAATTCCCCGCATTGTATGTCGTCAGGGAATTACAGATTAAAACGAGGAAGTATCATCACACACCTGTTAGAATGGCTAAGATATTGAATGCGGGTGACGCCCCATTCTGGTGAGCTTGTGGATGAGCAGGCTTTCTCATTCACTGCTTGTGAGAACACAAAATTGTACAGCTATTCCTCAAGATACCAGGCAGTTTTTTATAAAATTAAAAATACTCTTTAGTCAGCTGTCACCATCCTTGATTTACGCAGCTGAGCTGAAAGCTTGTGTGCACATAAAAAATGCAAAGATGGATATTTATAGCAGCTTTATTCACACCGCAAAACTAGGAAGCAACCAAGATGTCCTCCCGCAGGTGAGTGCATAAATAAGCTGGTGCGTCCAGGCAATGGGAGATTGTTCAGCAGTGTAAAGAAATGAGCTATCAAGTCATGAAAAGACAGGCAGGGAGGAACCTTCAGTGCTTATGACTCAGTGCAAAAGCCAAT
>NW_011495042.1:6791977-6795209 GCF_000754665.1 Bison bison bison | reverse complement strand
TTATAACGGTGGACACGTGTCATTGTACATTTTTCTAATCCCAGAGGACGTGCACCACTAAGAGTGTAAACTGGACTGTAGTTACTAACAGTGCAGTGAAATGGGCTCATCGACGGTTACAACACACCACGGTGGTGGGGCATGCTCATGGCTGGGGAGACTGCACTTGTGTGGAGGGAGGGCGGATGTGGGCACGCTGCATTTCGCAGACAATATTGCCATGAACCTAAAACTTATGAAAAAGTAGTCTATTAAAAAAAAAAAAAAGTCACCGCATTACCCTAACCAGCTCCTGGAAGCTCCCAGTCTGGTGGGAGTTGGACACAGAAATAGGTACGACCATTCCTACAGTCACTGCAGTGATGAGGAAGCCGCAGGGGGCGAGGGGGCTGTGAATACTCAGAGGAGCTGTTACACCAGCATCATGGAAGGCTTCCTGGAGGAAGTGTCCAGTGAGCTTTGACAGCCCAGCTGGAATAGCAGGGCCGGCCTTAGGGACGGAGGAAGCAGCACGCAGGAAGGCACGAGGGTGCGAGGTGTTGTGGGCACAGCGGAAGTCTGGGGGTGCATAGCGTGTGCGGAGTTGAGTCTCAGGAGGCGCCCCCAGCCTGGAGGTGAGGTCTCTGGGTTCGCTCGGGCTTCTCTGAGGCAAGACGTGTGCGCGGCGACACCTGGCGGCGGCTCAGGAAATTGCGGGAGGCCGCGCAGGCGCAGACCGCGGACAGCCTGTGCCTACCTGGGCGGGCAGGCCTGGGCAGAGCACCCGGCGCGGTCGTGGAGCAGGAATCAGGGGCATCTGCGAATACAGACGTGCAAAGATGACATGGTTTGTTTGTCACTAACCTCGAGTGGAAGTGGAGCGTTTGCTGTCGGTACGAGCGCAGGCAGGAACGCTCAGTTGCGTTAGCTGTGTTCCCCTCTCTCTCAGGTGTCTCAAAAGAGCACCGGGGCTCATCAGTGCTTTGCAAATCACCCCCTGCCGCCGATCGTGTTATTCACGGCGCTAGGAAGCAGGCCCACGTTGTGCCGTATTACAGACTTCTTTTTAGTGTTTTGAGAACTATAATTTCAATCTAAATTAGCGTTTTAAAAACCGACAGGCTCCTCCAGGCTGCCAGAGGTGTCTCTGGGACACACGTGCACACACAAATATGCACACACAAACACACGTGCACACGCAGACACGCACACACAGCGTTTGAGACCCGCTTCCCAGGAGGAAGAACGACACCAGCAAGGACTCCGTGCGAGGCACTGGCTGTGTAATGATCGTCTGGATCTGCACTCTCCAGGGAAAACGGAGCAGTGGGTGGGTGCACGGCCTCCCCCTCGCATGGAGGGCTTAAGGGGCATCAGTGGTTGCATCTCTAGGTGAGTGAGCCTGAGGGTGGAAGCAGCAGCGAGCATCTGAGGGTGGGTGCAGTGTGTGTGTGTGTCTGTGTGTCTTTGTGTGTGTCTGTGTGTGTATCTGTGTCTGTGTATGTCTGTGTGCGTGTGTGTGTGTATGTGTCTGTGTCTCTGTGTGTGTGCGTGCATGTGCTTTATCAGTGTGTGTGTGTGTCTGTGTGTCTCTGTGTGTCTGTGTGTGTACATGTGTGTCTATGCGTGTCTCTGTGTGTCTGTGCGTGTCTCTGTGTGTCTCTGTGTGTGTGTCTGTGTGTGTACATGTGTGTCTGTGTGTCTGTGTGTGTACATATGTGTCTGTGTGTGTGTCGGTGTCTCTCTGTATATGTGGGTGTCTGTGTGTGTGTCTCTGTGTGTGTGTGTGTGTTTGTGTGTGTGTCTGTGTCTCTGTGTGTGTGTGCATGTGCTTTATCAGTGTGTGTGTGTGTCTGTGTGTGTCTGTGTGTGTACATGTGTGTCTATGCGTGTCTCTGTGTGTGTCTGTGCGTGTCTCTGTGTGTCTCTGTGTGTGTGTCTGTGTGTGTACATGTGTGTCTATGTGTCTGTGTGTGTACATATGTGTCTGTGTGTGTGTCGGTGTCTCTCTGTATATGTGGGTGTCTGTGTGTGTGTCTGTGTGTGTGTGTCTCTGTGTGTGTCTGTGTGTGTTTGTGTGTGTGTCTGTGTCTCTGTGTGTATGTGTGTGTCTGTGCATGTGTGTGTTTCTGTGTCTGTCTGTCTTTGTGTGTGTGTGTGTGTCTGTGTGTGTGGTGTGTGTCTGTGCATGTGTGTGTCTGTGTGTGTGTGTGTGTGTTTGTGTGTGTGTCTGTGTCTCTGTGTGTATGTGGGTGTCTGTGTGTGTGTGTTTCTGTGTCTGTCTGTCTGTGTGTGTGTGTGTGTGTCTGTGTGTGTTGTGTGTGTCTGTGCATGTGTGTCTCTGTGTGTGTCTGTGTGTGTTTGTGTGTGTGTCTGTGTCTCTGTGTGTATGTGGGTGTCTGTGTGTGTGTGTTTCTGTGTCTGTCTGTCTTTGTGTGTGTGTGTGTGTGTCTGTGTGTGTGTGTGTGTACATATGTGTCTGTGTGTGTGTCGGTGTCTCTCTGTATATGTGGGTGTCTGTGTGTGTGTCTCTGTGTGTGTCTGTGTGTGTCTGTGTGTGTGTTGTGTGTGTCTGTGCATGTGTGTGTCTGTGTGTGTTTCTGTGTCTGTCTGTCTTTGTGTGTGTGTGTGTGTCTGTGCATGTGTGTGTCTGTGTGTGTGTGTGTCGGGGGTCTGTTCTGATGCCTGGGCTCCGGCAGCCGCCTCACCTGCAGCCGTTCTCATTGCCCTGCCCCGCCGTCTCCATGTGGAATTGGGAGGGGCTCTGCCCCGCCTCCTCTGAGAGACACCGATGGACTGGGTGTGTCAGCTTCTTGCATCACCAAGCTCATCCTTCCTCCCGTGACAGTGAAAGTCGCTCAGTTGTGTCCAACTCTTGCGACCCCATGGACTGTAGCCCGCCAGGCTCCTCTGTCCATGGGATTTTCCAGGCAAGAGTACTACAGTGGGTAGCCTATCCCTTCTCCAGCGGATCTTCACAACCCAGGAATCGAACCCAGGTCTCCTGCACTGCAGGCAGATTCTTTACCAACTGAGCTATGAGGGAAGCCCCTCCATGATCATCCCCATTTTACAGATGCGGAAACTGAGGTCCAGGGAGGTTGAGTATTTTTGCACAGGCCACACAGAAAGTGCAGCCACGGATGAGGGGCGGGTCTTTCTGAGCCTCCGAATCCCTGCCTGTCACTTCAGGAGAGGGGGGTGTGAGGCTAGGCTGGAAGGGGGGTGCTCTGCACCGACCCCTGTCCCGTGT
>NW_011495042.1:6790063-6791861 GCF_000754665.1 Bison bison bison | reverse complement strand
CCCATGGCCTCCGCACAGCCCCTCTCAGGAGAAACCCACACAGACACCATCTCCGTTTCCCTAGCTCTCAGCAGCAGGCAGGCACAAAGCAGGCTCTAAAAAATGTTTGCTGAGTGAAGAAACAAACATCTTTGCGCGCCCCCACCCACCCACCCAGGAGAGAAAGGCGGGGTCCTTTCCGTCTGTTCAGGTGGTGATCAGAGTTTGCCCAACTGTCCAGGCTGAGTCAGAGCTGCAGGAGGAGCAGGGACCGTTGGGGCGGGGTCCCAGGCTGGGGTCCATCTGTGAGCTTCACGGCCCCCCTAGAACCTGAAACATCGGCTCCAGGTTCCCATCAGCCTGATCTTGAGAGGGGGTTCCCCCTGAGGGTCCCCCAAGGGCTTGGACCTCAGCGGCTTTCTCCGTCTCAGCCCTAAAAGGTCAGCGCCACGCCCCACCTCATCCGCTCCTCGGTCCATTTATCAGATCGGAAGCTCAAGGCTGGTCCGGTCCAGCTGCGCCCAAGGTTATGTGCTTGTCCTCCGCACCCAGCCGCCCTGACCCTGGGGAACTTGGCAGGAAGGGCGGGGGCAGGAAGGGGACAGCGGGTCTCTGCACCGGCCCCAGGACACTGTCAGCCGCATGAGGATTTATGCCTGAGAGCTGGGCAGCGGGTTGACGCCACTGGGCCAACCCTGGGCCATCCCTGCAGAGAGCCTGGTCAGGCCTGGGCGCCGGGACTTGGCCCGGAGGACGCAGCAGCAGCAGAGGAGTTCTGAGACCCCAGGCGCCCGGCATGCTGGGCCCAGAGTAGATGCAGTGTCCCCGTCCCGGCAGTGGCCGGCCCAGCCTGGGCCAGCTGAGACCTTGGCCGGGGCATCCTGCCTCCTTGGGCCTCAGTTTCCTCAACCGTGACTGGGCGTGAGTCTCTGTAGGCACTCCTCAGCCCCCTCGGACAGTACGTGTCCACTGGCCATTGCGGGGGCACCAGCTGTCTGTGTCTGCCTGGGGGAGCCCCTTCCCCCCCCACCCCATATTCCTCCAGGGGTCTTCACTGACCACCTTCGTGTCCATCTCTCCAGACGAGGGGAGCTGATGCGGAAACCTTGTCAGCAGGGGTCCTCAGACACTGCCGGTGGATCAGGTGTTCAAGAAGGGGAGGGGGCTTGGTGGGGGGCTGCTGGCTGCAGAAGTCACAGCGGACGGAGGGAAGGGCCCAGTGAGCCGGAGGTGGATCACGGGGTACACGGGCAGTGGTGTCCCCAGTCCCCCGGGTGTCGAGTTAGGAATCCGGAGTAGCCGGACTTCTCTGTGAGCCCCGGCATCCGCGCTGTCGGAGTCCTGCCTGCGAACCCTCGGAACATTCCAGAACCCCACCTCTTCCTCTTCTGCGCCCCTCTCGCCTGCCTCCTCCTCCTGAGCCCTGCCCCGCCCGTCTGCCCAGCACCTTCTCCTCACTCTAAATAACATGCCGGTTCTGTGTTCCTTCCGTCCCTACCTCCCCGCCGTGGGTTTGCCATCACTCCCAGGACAAACGGCAGGTCCTTAACTGTGGCCTCTAAGACCCTCGGAGCCCTGGCCCCGGCCCCCGACCCCCCAGCTGGCATTACTCCTCCTCCCAGCCTTTTATATTTTCATTACTTCTCCTCCCAGCCTTTTATATTTTCATCAAACCACTTCCACTCATGCTATCCTACAGATTTAGTTGTGTGATCACCGTCCGAGGTCCACGCCTGCAGACCCTATGGAGTGATGAGTGCTGCGTGGGGGGCCACGCGTGGGTGAGTCGGGGGGACACGGAGCAGGGTGCAGGCCCTCT
>NW_011495042.1:6787203-6789845 GCF_000754665.1 Bison bison bison | reverse complement strand
CCTGATGAAAAGGCAGCTGTCCCCGGGTGGGTGGAGGGTGGGGGGCGCGGGGGCCCAAGGCATCTGGACCCACCCGTGTGTTTAGGCAAGTCCCCTGCCTTTCTCTGCACCCCCAGCTCGGGCATTTCCATCAGCTGGCTGCACTTACGTGAAGATGCACCCTGAGCCCTCAGGAAACCCGGTCCTGCCTCCTGGCCGAGCACGCGTGGCCAGAAGGTCCCTGACCCTCCGGGGCTAGTGTGGGGTGTGATTGAAGGTCTTCCGGTCCTGCCGCTGCCCGGTCTGGGGGGACGGGAAGCCTGGGCCCCCCGGAAGGGGTCCCCCTGCAGCTGGCGGAGCCGGCACTCGGAGTCATCCCCTCCCACTGTTGCCTGGAGCCCCATCACTGCTCTGCCCTCGGGGCTCCCTGCTGCCTGGCACCCCGGTTCCCCCTGGCCTCTCCCCTCCCCCCGACCCTGTACTGAAGGAAGGTCGGAGCCGATAGGCCAGACGCCGCCAGGGGGCGCTCTCACCCCAGGGTCTGGCCGCTCGTCGCTGCCGGCGGGGAGGGACCGGCCGGCGGCTCAGAAGCCAGCACGACCTCGGCTCCCGCCCTAGAGAAGGGGCGCCTTCAGAGGAAGTAGCCCCGGGGCTGGGAGGGACCTCACGGCGTCGTGGGCTTCTCTGAAGGGCACGTGTGCCCTTAACTGAGGTCTCTGGGCGCCGACGTTGTCCCGGAGAGCTGAAGGCTGAGGTGTGAAGAACACCCCACAAAGGAAATCTCTTAAGGGCTTCCCTGCTGGCTAAGCTGGTAAAGAACCTGCCTGCAATGCAGGCGACCCTGGCTCGATTCCTGGGTCGGGAAAATCCCCTGGAGGAGGGTAAAGAGAACCCGCTTGCCAATGCAGGAGACGTAAGGGACACAGGTACGATCCCTGGGTTGGGAAGAGCCCCTGGAGAATGGAAAGGCTACTCACTCCGGATTCTGGCCTGGAGAATTCCATGGACAGAGGAGTCCATGGGGTCGCCTTAAAGAGCCGGACGAGACTGAGTGACTAACAGATACCCAGTGATGATGGGCAAGCCCTTAACTTCTTGGTGCCTCAGTTTCCCCACCTCTGTCGAGCAGGGTTACTGTCACTCATCACAGCGTGCTTGACTCATGGGCTCAGAAACCCAGAGACACAACTGGAGGTGCAGAGACTCGGGGAGTTGAGACAGAGATGTGTGAACGCTGACAGCGGGGGCTGCCCATGAGACGTTTGGCCCAGACTTTTCCCTTTCTGGGAAGAAAAGGGCAGTGAGAGGCCCCAGCAGGTGGAGACAGAGAGGGTGAAGTCTGTGTGGGACCCAGACCATGGCATGCAAGACGCCGGCCAGCTGGGTGCTGTGGGCACCTTTGAGGAACCCCGAGCCCATCTCCGCGCGGGTAAATGGGGTGCAGACAGCTCTTGTGTGGGGTGGAGGAGGTGCGTCCGGGGTGCGGTGTGGCCCGCAGGAGGGCATCAGTAAATGTGGGTGGCTGCCTGCCCTAACTTTGCCACACCCTTGGGCTGGGGCCCTTGGGAAGATAGGGCCCAAAGCGGTGAGGGAGTGCCCCGATGTTAGTCACCGCTGCCCCGTAATCGGGGTGAGCATGCTGGTTCAAAAGCCATTATTGAGCACCTGCTCTGTGCCAGGCTCTGGCGCTGATGTGAATTTGCTAGAGGAACGCACAGTCGGCAGATAACCAGGATGTGATGTGGGTGGTTGCAAGGATGAAGGTGAGCCGCAGAGTGGAGTTGGGGCAGAGAGAACGCGGGGCCTGGGTTACCCGGCGCAGGGTTCACAGGGCCAGACGCCTAGAGGGTGAGAAGGTGCTGCCCTGTGAAAGGCCGGAAGGGTCTCAGGCAGAGGCCCCCATGAGGGCGAAAGCCGGGGAGTACGAACGTGCTGGTGTGGCTGGGCTGGGGTGGGTGAGGCTCCAGAGAAGGGCTGTGCCCGACACCCCTGGGTCCGCTTGTCGTCTGCCCAGCCCCACCCCTTCCACGCCCCGGCGGGCTCTGGGACCCCGAAACTGCCTCCAGGAGGCTGCGTTGACTCCTTCGGCCACACGAGGGCAGCAGAGAACACCACTGGGAAAGACCCGGGCGGCTGGGCTGCCGCTGAGCGCCCTGCGGGCTCTCGGAACCCGCTTTGGGAACCAGGGCCGGATCCTGGACAGCCGCCCACCCCAACCCACTTCTGTGCTCCCATCCTGCTAATCCCTTCCCACGCTCCCCACTTCTGACCTGCAGGACACGTGCTACAGCCGGGCTTCAGCACTTCCGGTGCGGGGCAGGGGGTCCCCCCTGGAGCCTGGAACCCGCATCTCTGAGACGGGAACAGAGTCCCACCTACAGCGGCGCTGCGGTCGCAGTGACGATGTGTTTGGCGTCACATGTGCCGCGGCCGATGAGCTGGGTGGCCTTGGGCAACCCGCTTACCCTCTTTGAGCCTGTTTCCCCGTCTGTGAAATGGGGATGATGGCCTCTGGTGTAGGAATCTTGTGCAGGGAAACTGACAAAATGCGTCACGCACGCCGGGGACTCTACTCAGCCCGGCTCTCAGTAAATACGCTCCATGGTGATAGTCGGTCATGACCAGGGCATTCATGACTGGGGGCGGGGTGGGGGTGGGGTCAG
>NW_011495042.1:6781069-6787095 GCF_000754665.1 Bison bison bison | reverse complement strand
GGGGAAGACCCCAGAGACCGTCTGTTTAGATCAGAAGCTGGAGCTTGTCAAGAAGGGTTTACCCGACTTAACGCACCAGGAGCGAGGCCGAGAACCCCTAGGACTGCCCATCAGCCTGTCCAGACCATCCTGGGCCGACCCAGGACTGGAACCCGGGCCGCCTGCTTTGTGGCCTCAGTTTGTCCCGCTCTGTCCGGGAGCCTCCGCCCACAAGGTCCCTGTCCCCAGCCTCTGGCTCAGCCCTGGACACTGCTTCCCACGGTGCCCGTCCGACCCTGCTTGCGCACCCGGGGAGCTCACCGCCCGCCCTGGCAGCCGGTGCGGGGGCCACTGTAGAACTCCAGGGAGGAGCCGGTGGGGGAGGGGGCACCTTTCAGGCTGTGACCCCTGGATTCCTGGTCTCCCCAGCTTCCCCTGTGCCAGACTGTGGGGGCCTAGAGACCGGGAAATCTTGGAATGCCACATTCTTGGAAACCCGGTCCCTTCCAGCCTGGGAATTCTTCGAGCTTCCTCTTAGGGGTGGGGCCCTTCATTTCCCATGGAGCTTGTGGGGGGCCGCTCCTTGATTTTGATGTCATTTGGGGTGAACGAGGTGTTTCCGGAGACTGGGCCATCAGAGAGGGGGCAGCTGGAGGTAGGGGTGGGAGTTCGGCAAGCACAGGAGGGGATGTGGGAGCACGGTGTGGACCCCCGTGGGGTAAACCCTCCTCCCGGGGGGCACACCTTTCCCCGTGGTGCAGAGGTGGGGAGAGGTCTTCCAAGCCCCCTTCTCTCCACCCCCTCGTGAACCACCGCAGCCCTCGCAGAGTAATTCCTCTGAAACCTCGAATACCTGCAGCGTCTCCCAGGGTATTTTTCTTGTGGTTAAGGTGGTATTTACAGTGAAAACAGCTATTGAAGCGAATCGGGAAAATAATGTCAGTGTTTCCACTTTTGACAAAAATGGGAAGGCGGGTGGTTTCTTGTCTGTGATAAGCGCATCTGCTCCTGCAGTAATTACTGTTTGAGATAATTATGAAAAAGAATTTAAACACTTAAGGCATGCACAGGGCCAGGACAACTTTCTTCCCCTTATTCATAATTTCTCCTGCAAGTCAGAGTCTTGTCCCGACGCGGGCTGAGGGAGGGGCCCTGGGAGGCTGTGGGCCAGCGCTCAGGCCCTCTCCCCCTGCCCCCCACTGGGGCCTGCTCCAGCGCAAGGGGCAGGACCCCTGGGTTGCAGCTGGATTTGTCGGGGGAGTGACTGTGGACAGGTTCCTCCGAGCCTCAGCTTCCCTATCTGCGTTAAGTCGCTTCAGTCATGTCCAACTCTTTGTGACCGCATGGACTATAGCCTGCAAGGTCCTCTGTTCATGGGATTCTCCAGGCAAGAACACTGGAGTGGGTTTCCATGCCCTCCTCCAGGGGATCTTCCTGACCCAGGGATCAAGCCCTCATCTCTTACGTCTCCTGCATTGGCAGGCGGGTTCTTTACCTCTAGTGCCACCTGGGAAGCCCTTCCTTACCTGTGAAACAGGGTTAGTACTCGGGTGCCTTCGAGGACAGTGACAAAGCAGCCCTCTCACGTGGGCCGGGTCCCTCCTTGTGTTGCGGGAGGCCTGGGGCCGCTCCTGCAGCTCCCTTGCCCACGGAGGTAGCACCCTGTCCTTGAGAAGCCCCGTTGAGCTGGCTTTGCCTTCCTCCACTGTCCTTCGGGAAGCAGACGCTCAGGAGCTCGGAAAGGAGCAGCCTCAGAGAGTCCTGGTCCCTGTGCCCAGGTGAGCCCAGAAGGTCACCCGTGTGGCCCAGTTGGAGCTCAGCAGGGCTGGCCTGAGCTGGGCTATCGGGGAGGAATGTTCTCTCTATCACCTGGGGTGTCCCAGCAGGACCCGAGTGACCATCTGCCGGGGCGGCCAGGGAGCGACAGGGCTTGGGCTGGAGGTCCCCTGATCTTCAGCAGATCCTCTGGTCTTCAGATTTCAAGGCAAACCAGAGCCCAGGAACCCTGAGTCCTCGGGGAGACTAGAGAAAGGAGGCGTGGAGGGTAGCGGCCAGGACTGACCAAGCACACGGGCGGCCTTGCCCAGGTTCACATAGGTGCCCTGGCAGAGCCCCGGCTGCCCTGTGCCTCCACCCAGGGCTGCCTCTAGGGACCTTGGGCTCACCGTGGGTGAGAGTGAGGCGGGAGGCTGGCCTGGGCAACCTTGAGGGAAAAGCTCTTGGGACCCATTAGAGCAGAAACCAGAAGAGCTGGCTTGGGGCTCATAGGAAGACAAGGCCAGGGCTTCAGTTCAGGCCCTGCCCTGACTCATCACCTGGCCTTGCACAGGTCCATGCCTGACTCTAGTCCACTCGCCCCATCTAGGCAATGAGAGGGTTGGACTGTAAATGAAAATCCCAAAGAGCAATGGCTTAAATAAGAGAAGTTTCTCTCTTTCATATTTAAGCCTCGGAGTATGTGATACAGGAGCCAGCCTACTTCTAGCTCCGGGATGCACCAAACCAAGGCAGAAATCTGGTCCTTAGGGTCCAAGAGGGCTGCCAGAATTCCAGCCATCACACCTGACTTCTAAGTAGGAAGAAGGAGGAAAGAGGAAAAGGAGGCCAAGTGTGGGTGTCAGTTATCTTTTAAGAAAGGCTCCTGGGAGTTGATGCTAGACACTCTTATATTCCACTGGTCGGAGCCTAGATGTGCAGAGGCTGGGAATGGAATCTTTGTTTTGGGAACCCCGCTGAAAATCAGAGAGAGCAGGGGAGGCTGGTGCTGGGGGCCACCAGCTGATTCTGCCATAAGGTGATGTGGTGTAGCCTTCCTGCTTTGACTCTGGAGGGGTCTGTGGGTCTGGAAATGTGCAATCTGCCATGTCTCGGACTTCCAAGAAAAGGACATGGACTTATAATAAGTTTTCAGAATTTTGAGACTCTGGCATTTCCAAATGGAGCGCCTGTGTGTGTGTATGTGTGTGTGTGTCCGGGCGTGCCGCCCAGGTGCCCAGGAGCAGGGCTCAGGTAACAGATTTGGACGCTTGGGGCCGGGGCTGGAGGTGCCCCACGGTGGGCAGCCTCTCTGCGCCCAGCAGGCTGCTCCCTCGGCTCCTGGAATCCACTCGTGCCGGCCTGTCTGCACACGCGCCTCGTGCGCGCCGGAGGCCCGGGGCAGGGGCGGCGGGAGGGGGGCGCCCAGGAATGCTTGCTCTTTTGAAGGCCGAGCTGTCCGGGCAGACTTCGTCGATCTGGCGCCGTGGCGGGCTCCGGCGCTGGGGGGCGCCCGAGAGCAAGCTCCAGGCGCCGGTGGAGTGGGGGTGGGGTCAGAGCGGGGCTGACTCGGGTGTGCTTTGCAGCTGCTCCAAGTAAGGTTCTGTCTTAAGCACCGGCACTCGGCAGAGAAGCTGCCTGCCCCAGGGAGGAGCTGCAGTCACTTGACAAAACATACAATGAATAAATGGGAGCCAAACCAACCGAGGAACAGGGAGGGGGAGGGTTGGTGACCGTAGGGACTGCAGGTCTGGGTCTAGGCGGTCAGGGAAGGTGGGAGGGCGGCACTTTTGCAAAGACCTGAAATGGAGGAGGGAGTGAGCCCAGCAAGCACCCAGAAGCGTGCGGGTCAGAAGGCACAGCCTGACCAAAGACCCTGAGGCAGGAGCCAGGTCAGGGGGCCCTGGGAGCCAAGATAAGGACTTTGGCTCTTGCTGGGCATGAGGCAGGAGCCATGGGAGGTCTGAGCAGGGGAGGGTCACTATGTGACCTAGGTCTTCATGGGGCGCCCCCTGCTGCCGTGGGGAAGATGTCGCTGAGGTGCTGGCGGCAGGTTTTCTGCAGGCTGTGCCCACTCCCCCCACAGCACTGAGCTCCGTTTTCCCATCCTGTCGTCTCCTGAGTCTTCCTCCTCCTGGGCCCTCTGCCTTCTCCGCAGCCACTGTTCCAGCTCAGGCCTCAGCTTCTCTCACTGTGATTCTCTTGCTCCTGCTGCCTTCGTGTGGCACCCCCCCTCACGATGGCAAAGTGGCTGCAGAGGCTCCAGGCCTCACAGGTGGGATTTCTAGCAGAGTCGTCAGAGGTTCTGGCCTCAGCAGGGATTGGGCCACTTCTGTGCTGATTCCCTGGGCAGGAGGATGCCTTGCTCTAGTTGTCCTCTGGGACCTGGGTCAGTTGTTGAGGCAAGTCCCATCCACACTGGTCCTCCTCCTCCTTCTACCTTTTTAAAGGACCCCTGTGATTATGCTGTGCCCACTTGGATAACCTGGATCACCTCCCCCTCTCACCATCCGTAACGTAACCGTGTTTGCAGTCTCTTTTGCTGCATGCGGTAACACGTATGGGGGCTCCAGGGTTGGGATGTGGACATCTCGGGATAGGAAGCATGATTTGCCTGCTGATGACCGTGTCCTCTCAAGGCCAACGTGTGGCCCCTGCCCACCGCCAGCTGTGGTTCTCAGGGGAGTCTGGGCTGGTGTGAGTGAGGTACATGGCAAGGGGTGTACCCCGAACAAAAGGCACAGGACCCAGGATGGGAAGGTTGCCTTAGCTGCTTCCCCTGTTCACAGCAGAGCATCCAGGCTCCAGTCTGACTTGCCGTGTGACCTTCGGCGTTCCCTTGACCTTGCTGGGCCTTGGGGGGGTTTCCCCACCCATGAACAAGAGAGGGCAGGTGACATGTTCGTTCAGAGGGTCTCCAGCCCGGGCCCTGAAATGCAGTCTTGAGCTCTGCGTATATCCCTCCCTGAACGTCCATGGTCCCGTCTGTAGAGTGAAGTCCTTGGTCCCCACACCACTCCTTCACATTGTTGCTGCTCAGTGATAACGGACAATGTCCTTGAACTTGCTTCATTAAATTCCAGGCTGACTCAATGGACGTGAGTTTGACCAAACTCCAGGAGATAGTGGAGGACAGGGCGACCTGGTGGGCTGTAGTCCACGAAATTGTAGGGAGTCGGACTTAGTGACTGAACGACCACAGGCCGAAGGGAGCGTTTATTGAGCACTGCTGTTTGCCAGGTGCCGTGTTCGGCGGGGGAACCCCATGGCCACTCTGCAAGCTGGACCCATCACCCGCATTGACATCCAGGGACCCTGAGCCCTAAGGCGGCCGTGTGTGCTGCCCAGTGGGCAGGAGATGGGGGCGGGGTCTGGATTTTCACAGAGACCGCCTCCTCCCACCAGCAGAGAGCGCAGTCCCGGGGGGCGCTGGGCAGGAGAACCAGTCTGAGCCCCTTGAGGGTCTCGGGTCACCTGCAGCCCGGCTCCGACCCTGACTCCCTGCCTGGGAGTGTGAGGCAGGTGGTGGGTCCGTGTGCTCCTGGGGAGGGCCGTCCGGGAGGGGCCGACAGGAAGACACGGGGCCTCGGGCCCTGCCAAGAGGCATTGATTCCAGGCACCAGCACTGCGCTGGGGCTGAGCCAAGCGATGAGGTCATGCAGGACAGCACGGTGACTCCGGGCCGGCGTCCCCGCCGATGACGTGATCGCCGGACGTGAGGGAGCTCTCTCTGCCTGGAAGACGCAGGCCCGCTCCTTCCTTCTCCTTGACAAGCCCCGGACTCCAGCCTGCAGCGCTGCCGGAGAGGGCCAGCCCGGGGACCCTGCCTTGCTGCCGTGCTGTGTGACCTTGGACTAGTCACCCGCCCTCTCTGGGCTTCCTGCTGGGACCCAGGGCTCTGCAAGCACCTCCCGTGGACAGTTTGACCAGTTCCCACTCGAGATCCCCAGGCTCTGCAGGGTCAGGCAGGGAGGCCGGGGTGCCCAGAAGCGGGTGATCGGCGGCTCCCAGCACCCACCCACGGCTGCCTCCACTTGTACACAAGTCCTCGGGGCACGAGGTGGCTGTCGTCCTAGCGCCCTCTGGCCTGTTCCCGTGCTGGAAGCTGGAGTGTGCCTGGGGGTTGGAGCCCCCGGCCGTGCCTCCTCCGGGCTGTGTGGTCTCTGAGGAGTTGCTTAACGTCTCTGTGCCTCGAGCCCCATCAGGAGGCCGTGGAAGAGCTGAGGGGCGTTGAATGGACACCTCGCTGTAAACTGACCCTCTCGGCCTGTCACACGTTCTCGCAGCTTGAA
>NW_011495042.1:6764194-6780969 GCF_000754665.1 Bison bison bison | reverse complement strand
TTGGTGCCTTTCTCAGAACTCCAGTTTCCTCATCTGTAAGGTCAGGACCACAGTATCCCCCAGATTGGGTTGCTGGGGACACAGGGGAAGGCTGTGTGGGGTGAGCTCTGACCTAGGGCACCGCCCCGTGGGTGCTGACCACTGATGTCCTGGCTGCCCGGCAGGCCCCGCCCTGCCTGCACCCCTCCCCTCCCCTCGGGTCTGCTGGGGGCTCCCCAAGAGGGTCCTGTTTGGGAACTCACCTGGGGGTCACCGGCCAGGGCTGTGGATGGTGGACTGGGCTGTGGAGGTGACCACCACGTCGGTTGCGTCTTCCAGCTCCCACCGGGTGTAGAACCACAAAGCTCTGCTACTCTTTGCAGCTCCCATTCTTACTCAGGGGAATTGAAGGAACCCCCAGGGGGAAAACCCCAGATAAACAAAAGGACGGCAGGAAAACTTGCCGGCAGTTTCCTCCCCCAGAGATGGCCGATGGCGTTTCCAGTCTCTTCTGCTGTGCCTGTGTGTATCTGTATTTAGAAAAAAGGGACTCCCCACCCTCCGTTTTTCCTTTTAATGAAATAGAGTGCCTGTCTTTCTGTGTTGGGAACCATTTCTCCGAAGCATCATTTCACAAAGCCTTGATCCCGTGTCGTGATCCACACAGCCAACCCATCCACGGACATAGAGTGTTTACCAGACCCCTTCCCCTCTGCCCCGGCTGTAGTTAAATGTGTCTGATCACTCTTGCAGCTAAAATTGCCTGGTCAGAAGATGTGCATTATTAATGTTTGAATCTTGATACCAGTTCATATTCCCAGCAGCTGCGTGTTCTCTCTTACCCCACAATGTCCTGGGATCAAAAGCAATTGCGTTCCTTTCGTCTCCTCCTTCAAACACGATCTCCCCTGCTCTGGGAGGATTGACGCTGCCCGGGAGGCAGACTTCATTCCGGGGATCCTCCGGGCCCCACACTCTCTGCCGTTCTGGTCCCTTCTAGCTGGACTGGCTGCCTTGATGTTCCTCCAAGCACGTGCCCGCCTCAGGGCCTTTGCACCTGCTTTTTTTTTTCTTTCTGGATTCCTTTCCTCAGACAGCCATGATCCATCTCCTCCTCAACAACTCGGATTGTATTTTCTGCGAGGTCTTCCTTGGCTGTCCTAACTAATAAATACATGCCCGCCCTCACCTCTTTATTATCCTGTTTTTCCTCATCCTAGCGTGTTCGCTTCTGGACTTTGTCTTTGTTAGGTAGTCTTTTTCCTTGCACAGGGGGCAGTAAAGGAAGGTAGCAGTGGCTGGAGATCAGCCCAGGTCTCCCCAAGACAGACAGAGCAGGGCCTCCCTCGTGCCCTTCCCTGGGGTCTCCCAAGAGCCCAGTGCCTGGAAGTGAGAATGAGGATGACCACGAGCCGGGAGGCAGGTGGGCAGTGCCCAGAGAGTGGACACTCTGGCCTGTTGTTCAACAGGACACCCCGGGCAGTTTGAGGGACGCGGAGGGCTGCAAGCCTGGCTCTTTTCCCGAGTCTGTTTCCCCCGCTGTAAGATGGGGAGAGTCCTTCTAACTACTGGCTTCATGAGGAAGAGGGGAGGCAACGTATGTCACATGCCTGGTGCCGGGTCTGGCCCTCAGGGGTGGAAACATGCAGGGCTCTTGGCCGTTTCCACGTCTGGGGTGCTGTTCTCTGCACCTGCTATGGGATACCTCATTGCATCCTCAGAACACCTGTGTAGTACGCGGTTAGTCCTGTAACAAATATCCCCATTTTACAGCCAGGTAGACTGAGCCCAGAGAGGTCACTGGCCAAGGTCACAGAGGCTGGAGCTGGTATCCCACTGTGGGAAGCAGCCCCTTTGTCTGCCCACTGCACAGCCCTGCCTGTTCTGTTTTTTACTTTCATTTTATTCATTGTTTTACTTTTATTTATATTTTATTTAAAATTTTTGTTGACATATAGTTGATTTGCAATGTGTGAATTTCTGCTGTACGGCAAAGAAATTCAGTTATACATATGTTAATACATTCATTCTTTTTAAATATTCTTTTCCATTGTGGTTTATCAAAAGATACTGAACATGTTCCCGTGCTATACAGTAGGGCCTTGTTGTTTATTCATTCTGTGTGTAAAAGCTTACATCTGCGGACCCCAGCCTCCCGTTCCATCCCCCCAGCCTGTTTCCCCTTGGTGACCACAACTCTGGTCTCTGTGTCCATGGCTCTGTTTCCGTTTCATAGATAGGTTCTTTCGTGTCTTGCTTTAGATTCTATGATAAGTGATGTGGTATTCGTCTTTCTCTTTCTGACCTGCTCCGCTCAGTATGATAATGTCTCGTTGCATCTGCGTTGCTGCCAGTGGTGTCATTCCGTTCTTCTTCACACCTGAGCCGTGCTCCGTTGTATTTAAGAGCCACTCATCTGTTGACAGGCCTTTAGGTTGCTTTCTTGTCTTGGCGCTCGTGAACGGTGTCGCTATGCACAGAGGGGTGCGTGGATCTTCTTGAGTTATTGTTTTGTCTGGATATACGCCCAGGAGTGGGATTGCCTTGAATAAACCTTATGGTAATTCTACTCTTAGTGCTTTGCGGAAACCCCCATGTGCTGTCCGTGGTGGCTGGACCAGTTTACATCCCCGGCAGCAGCGAAGGAGGCTCCCTTTCCTCCATGCCCTCTCCAGCTTTTGTTATTTACAGACTTTTTAATCATGGCCATTCTGACCGGTGTGAGATGTGCCGGGGACCAGCCCCGGCTGATCCAGGGTATTCGAAGGAGAGACGGCGTAGGCGAAGATCAGGAAACAACTGCTTAATTAAACGTTAATTAAGGATATAAAGAGTAATAGAATGAGGATAGCTCAGTGAGGAAATTCAGTGGAGAAAAGAGGCTGAAATAAGGATAGCTCAGTGAGGAAATTCAGTGTAGAAAAGAGGCTGAATAATTCAGCCAGAAGGTAAGAGAAAGAACGACATGGTGAGACCAAGCTTCGGTGCACAAGGCCCGCACTTTATTTTCCAAAGTAGTTTTTATACCTTAAGTTATGCATAGAGGATAATGGGGGAAGGGGTAGAGTCAGGCAGCAAGCCAGGCTTTCTTCCTGCAAACTTATCATATGCAAAAGCTTAGGTGATTTGCATCATCTTCTGGCCTGGAGGCCTGTTAACATTTTAAGACCTTTTCTTCAGAAAACTTATTTTTCTCTAAAGGTGATTGGTCAGGAGCCACCCTCCAAAAGCATTAGATAAAGTTGCATTCCTACAGAGCAAAGGTGTGGTGGGCTATAACAAGAAAAAGAATTAACTCAAGCGTCCAAGGTTACAAACATTGAGGCTACTACTTACATTTCCATACACCCATTATATCAATCAATACACTGCCAAGGACACAGTAGGTAAGGGATATGGAGACTTAGCAGCAAACATTGGCCCAACAAGTGAAAAACCCTTCACCAATACAATTTCTAATCAATCTTTTAACTACTCAAAAGAATCTGTGTTTAGACGGTTTAGAACATCTCCTGCCTCTCACAGTTGGGAGGCTCTGAACAATCACATGTGGCCGGAAAAAACCTATTCAGGCAGGCTAGAGGACTTCCAAAGGAGTTTGTAGGTTGAAACACTGTCACACCCAGGAATTATTAACTGGAGCTGTAAGCTAACTCTTTTTTCAGAGAGAGGTAGTGGGGGACAGCCCCCCGTAAAGTCAGAGGTGTAGGTGAAAGCACAAAGCAGAAAGTAGGCAGACTCTGGTTTTGGGGGTAGATTGCTTGAGAATTTCCAGGGAGACTCCTGAGGCTTGATCCCGCCTTTGCGTATGCCGAGCCTCCTTCCTCATGACCTTTGCTAGGGACGGAGCTCGCTCCCCGCAGAGATGGTACCTTATTGTAGTTCTGGTTTGCATTTCTCTAAAAATTAGCGGTGTTGAGCATCTTTTCACGTGCCTTTTGGCCATTTGGATGTCTTCTTGGGAGACATGCCTGTTTAGATCTTCTGCCCATTTTTTTTTTTTTTTTGGATTGGATTCTTTGTTTTTTTGTTGTTGTATGAGCTGTGTGTATATTTTGGAAATCAGGCCCTTGTCAGTCATATCATTTACAGGTATTTTCTCCCGTTCTGTAGAATTTTTTCCATCTTTTGTGGTTTCCTTTCCCATGCAAAAAGCTTGTACGTCTGGTTAGGTCCCATTTATTTTTGTTTTCACGTCTGCAGCCCTGCATGTCTGGCGGTGGGGCCGCCCGCAGAGGTGGCATCTGGTCTGGCCGTTGACGCTCTGGGAGACCTTGGGCGAGGAGCGTGTTCTCCAGAGGCCTCAGTGTCCCCGTCCGCCCACATGTGTCAGTGGTTCTTGGGTGAGGAGTAGGGCTGAGACTTCGGGAAGCTTCTGGGAGATGGGGGCAGGAAGCTGCAGCCCTGAGTGTGAGACAAGGGGAAACAGAGGAGGGAAAAGGAAATGCTTGAGGGGGTGTTGAGGGTGGGGTTCAGCTCAGCCCCTCGCCACAAGGACCCTGCCCTGCCCCCTGCCCCATGCTCCCCAGCGCCCTGTGGGCTGTGCCGCTTCTCCAAGGAAAATGCCACCATGCCCTGGCTGTAGCTGAGCCACAGATGGCCCAGAGCAATGGACAGACTCAGGGGTCGGAATGGTCTTGTCCTGCTGGGAGGAATGGATGGGGCAGAGTGAATTAAATTAGAAATGAATGTCAGTTCCAGCACTTGCATCCCCAAAGCAAATGGCATGTGGCTAGGATAGGAGGAGCTGGCTTGGCGCTGTCCATGGTGGTCAGGGGCTCAGTCCCTGTGCAGTGCAGACGAGCCCCGGCTCGTAGGACCTAAGGCAGAGAGCCTGGAAGGCGGAAGGTGGTCACTGCCTTCAGCCTGTGCTTCACAGAATTCCTTAAGTGCTGCAGCTGAGATCCTTGAGAAGAGGACAGGTGTAGGCTGGGAGTGTCCGGGGGCGCAGCCATCCATCTGTCCATCCACCACCCATTCTTTCATCCATCTGTCCACCCATCCATCTATCTTTCCATCTGTCTGTCCATCCACCACCCATCCATTCATCCATCTATCCACACATCCATCCATCCTTCTGTCTGTCTGACCATTCATCTGTCCACCTACTCACCAATCCATCCATCCGATATTTATCCACCCTCCTTGCAGTAGGCTGGGGTCACAGCAGTGGAAATAGGCTCCCTTTCTGCCCTTGCAAAGCTCACAGTCTGGAGTAAAAACTGAATAGGTAGCAATATCGAGAGGGGTGAGTGTCGGGAGAGTGGGCGCTCTGACCATGGAGGTGTGAAGGAGGGTGGAGAGACCGTTTGCTGGGGAGTGGGGATTAGCTGTCACACGGGAGGTGGGGCAGGATGACCTCGGGGTCTGTGTGCGGGAAAGGACTTGTTGGTGGAACAGAGCGCATGGCTGAGCCCCTGAGGCCATGGAAGCATTGCTTCTAGGAATCTGCACGGGTCCCTGGACATCCCCGCTGTGATGCTCGCAGCGGGGTAAGGTGATGCGTGGATGGGGCTTGGACCTCCCGATTACCTCCACCAGAGTGACCCGCACGTTGAGTGTTGAGCACCTGCCTGAGCTGTAGTTTGAAGTCAGAGTTTTGTGCTTCCCTGAGCTGGACCCCACGTCTCTCTAGGGTCCTCTGTGGGTGTGGTCTTTCCCAGCACCCACATTGCCTTCTGGGGAAGATTTATTGTCTTTGGGGGATAATGCGAATTGATGGGGGAGTGGATTGTCACTCCAGGCTTCAGACTTGAGCCTGAGACTTAGGCCTGGCCAATCAGAGAAGAGCTGGTCTTGACCACACCGACTGGGCCTCAGGGGTGGGCCGTGACGTTAGACGCGTGAGGTCACACGGCAGCTCCATCAGTGCTAGCCCAGAGGTTCTCCTGGGTGAGGCGGTGTCTTCCCGGGACTTGGGGCTGGTGGCCAGCATCTTGCCACCGCAGGGGACACCTGCCTGAGGACAAGCCACACATTCAAATGGTGCTGCTGGGGGCCAAGAGACAGCCCGGAGGACACTTTGGGGAAGTGTCCAGCCCTGCCTGAGTCTGAATCCAGCACTGAGCTTTTCGTTTGCGTGCGGCAGTATTCGCCACGTCTCCGTTTCTCAGTGTTCATTTATTTTCCCAGATACAACTGATGACTTGCTGAGCGTGTACATGATGACTTGCTGAGCGTGTGCATGATGACTTGCTGAACGTGTATGTGATGACTTGCTGAGCGTGTACATGATTTGCTGAACATGTACACGATGACTTGCTGAGCGTGTACATGGCTCCTCCCATCTGGTTGATTCACGCACGGCCACCTCACGCGTGCATCTTTTCCTTGTGTGTGCTGAGAACGTTGAAGTTCTTCTGTCTTAGCAGGTTTCACTTAGAAAACACAGTGCTGTCCGTGCAGGCACCGCGTGCCTCACGGATAGACCCTTATTCATCTTATGGCTGGAAGTCTGTGCCCTGGGACCACCCTCTCCCTAATTCCCATGCCCATCCCCAGGCCACTTGTCTGCTTTCTGTTTCTATGAGTTTGGCTTCTTTTTTTTTTTCTAAGATTCCCCATATAAAAGAGATCGTGCAGTATTTGGCTTTCTCTGTCTGGTTTATTTCACTTAGTGTAATACCTTCAAGGTCCGTCCATGTTGTTGCAGAAAGTAGGATTTCCTTCTCTATCGTGGCTAATATTCCACCATATGTATATATGTGTATGTGTCTATTAGTTCAGCTCAGTCACTCAGTTGTGATTCCATGAACTGCCGCACACCAGACCTCCCCGTCCATCACCAACTACCGGAGCTTGCTCAAACTCATGTCCATTGAGTTGGTGATGCCATCCAACCATCTTATCTTCTGTCGTCCCCTTCTCCTCCTGCCTTCAACCTTTCCCGGCATCAGGGTCTTTTCCAGTGAGTCGGCTCTTCATTCATACACCACACCTTCTTTATCTGTTTATCCATCAATGGACACTGACATTGTTTGCATCTCTTGGCTGCCCTAAATAATGCTGCAATGAACATGAACTGCTAGTATCTCTTTGAGATCCTGTTTCCATGTCTTTTGGATAAATACCCATGTCCACAGGCATTTTACAGGTGGAAACGCAGGCTCCAGGCAGAGTTAGGACCCTGCCAGGGACCTTTGGGGGCGGGGCAGCCCCAGTGGAAACCTGCCTCCTCCCACAGCCCTGTGATCCAGGCTTGCTGTGTGATGCCTGCCAGGCTCCGTGCCCTCCCTGTGGCTCTGTGGGGTCGTGTGGTCTCTAGGAGCTCTCTAGCCTTGTGCTTTGCTTCCCTGGCTGCCTCCCGGGTTCTCCCATCCTCACGGCCACCTTCTGCGAGGCAGGAAGTGATTTTGTCTTTACCGAAAGGACAGATGAATCAGAGGGTTGATCAGCAAGGAGAGAAAGGCAGCACCCCAGCTGGCTTTGTCACTCCTGTGTGCCTTGAATGAAATTCCTCTTCTGTACGTGCCTTTCAGAAAAAAAAAGAAAAAGAGCATAGGGTAAAGAATTCAGAGAGATGAATTGACCCTGATAATATCAATTTCTGAGTTAATTTCTGAGCTCCTTCCTGTGCTGTCAGGGGTCTGGAAGGCTTTCTGCAAGCCATAAATAACACATTTTAATAACGGGGACTTTGATTCCTCTCTGGGGGCCGAAACCATATTGTGATTCGGGTGGCGGCTTGTCAGGGTGCCCGCGTAGGTTTCTCCAGGGCTTATTAAGAGATTACATATTTTGGGCATGTTCGGGTCTTCATGGTCTACTGGAAACCCATCCTGCTGAAAAGCTTTTGACCCGAGGAAAGGGACTTGTGGTGGAAAACTTTTTTTTTTCTTTTTTTTCCCTCAGCTCTTAAGTTCATTGTTTGCCAGTTGCACCTGATTTTGGTTGAAAGTTATGGTCAGTTATTTTCCCCACTCCCCTGACCTTATAGCAGCTGCAGGGCTCAGAGGTGACTCCACACCACCACCTCACTGGGACCCATGCATAAGGCTTCTGTGGATAATGGAATATCAGTGTCTCAGGGAACGAGAGAACCTGCCTTGGACAAACTTCATGGCTGAGATCTGTCCAGACCAGGTTCACTCTGAAATGTAATCTTGAAAAGATACAGGCTCTAGCCTTTGCCCTGGATTTGCTGTTTGATCTTGAGCAAGTCACTTAACATCTCTGGGCCATGTCTCTTCCTCCGTGGACTAATGACTTTAAGCCCAATGACTGTGTGGTTTGATTTGATGTTTCTGAGTTCTGGAGAAGAGCTGCTTCCTCTCCTGTAAAGTGAGAATAATGCCACCTGGGTGCAAGAGGCATTGGTTTGTCCTCAGGGGACTGAAGACAGAGCTACAGACACAGAGCTTATCGCTACCCTGAAAACTGCAGGCTTTTATGCTCCATTCCAACCTCTGTATGCTTTTTAATCTATAAAGGATAAAAGAGAGAAATATGGATAACCATGACAGATAACTGCCGTGTCCCTAACCAATATCCATATACCCCTTTTCTCAATAAAAGGACTGTGATTTTGTTCAGAGATGGACTGTGTGTGTGTGCGGTCACTCAGTCGTGTCTGACTCTTTGTGACCCCAATGACTGCAGCCCGACAGGCTCCTCTGTCCATGGGATTCTCCAGGTAAGAATACTGGATTGGGTTGCCATTTCCTCCTCCAGGGGATCTTCCCGACCCAGGGATGGAACTTGCGTGTCTTCATGTCTCCTGCATCGGCAGGCGGGTTCTTTACCACTAGCGCCACCTGATTTTGTTCAGAGCTGCGCTAGGCCAATGCAAAGCTCTTCCTTTCTGGGCTTCCCGTGCAGCTAGGAGTGGTCCTAGGAAACAGTCTAGCCAGTGGGTTCTAAGCAGGCGGTGTTGGGAGGGGCTTCTGGGAAACTCATTTGGCCACTCATCCTCTGGCAACTCTTTTCCTATCTGCTTTGGATTTGGATGTGATGGCTGGAACTCTACAGCTACCTTGTGAGCATGAGGACAAAGGGCATGCCTGAAGGAAGGTAGAGGATAGTGTGGGCCTGGTCTGTGTACCTCCTGAGTTTTAGTAATAAGAGAGAAAAACAAATCAGCATCATGTTTTAAGCCACAGTTATATTTAGATTTTCTATCAAACACAGCCCCACAAAGTAAAGCAGCGATGACCAAGAACTTTCAGGCAAAATGGAAACCTTAATGAGATCAAGTCTGGGAAGAAAGTAAGAATGCGGCTGCACGGAACACAGAGCTCTATGCAGTTTTAGAGGCTGACCTTAGAATCTGGCTGTGAGCTTCCTGACAGCCAAGTAAAGGAGGGAGCACTGACGCTGATGTGATCCCATGGTCCCCTGGCAGCATCTGTGAGTCACCCCTCTCTTGTGTCTTGAACCCCTGGTCTCTCCTCACCCACCTCCTTCCCTGGCAGCTTGTCTCTTCTCTCCCTTTCCCAGTATTTCCTGCAGGAGTCCTCTATGCCCCCATCTCCACCCTGACTTTTCTAGGTTACTGGCCAAACTCAGGACCTTAGCAGTCCTCTCACACTTGACCCTCACTTATTCATTCAACAGATTTTCACCGGCCACTCACTGCAGCGCGGGAGCAACCGCAGTGCAGGGAGCAGACTCTACTTCCCGCCCTGCACTGAGCCGGTGGGCGCACCAGCCCCTCAAGTCCACGCCTGTGTCTGCTGTCCTGCTCACAGCCCCGCAGAGACGGCTGACAGCCAGGCTGAGCGTGTGCAGTGCTGCGGGAGGGGCCGGATTATATAATATAAGGTAGCCAGGGAAGACCTCACCCAAGAAGGGCAGGGAAACCTCCAGGAAACCTGTTGCCTTAATGAGCACCACAAGTGCAAAGGCCTGGAGGTAGAAATATATTTGGCTTGTTCGAGAAGCAGCACAGAGTTAGCGTGGCTGAAACTCAGGAGACAGTAGTTGAAGACGAAGCTGGAGAGGGAACGGGCTGGGGTCTTTGGAGCCTCAAAGGTGCTGTGAGCCTTGGCGGTGTGGCACAGGGGTGGGTGTGACCTCACTCAGCCTCCGTCAGGTGCCCACCCTCCTCCTGCAACCCTCTTTGCATTTACCTCCTGCGTTTCCTCTGACCTCTTGCTCTTCCCTCTGGGTTGGTTTCCTTCCCGTCTCACATGGTAGAGTCCAGGGGGCTCTGTCCTTCGTTCTGCTCTGCCCCGGCTCCTTCCCCTCATGTCTCCTCAGTCCTTACTGTCTTCTCCTTCCTGCCTCCCTCCTCACCCTCTCACCTCCTGCCACCCTGGCCCTCCCTAGGGCTCACACTCTCAGCTGCCGTCCAGCCTCCTCCCTGGCCTCCCTGCCTCCAGCCTCTCCCCACCAGCCCGTCCCTACCCACAGTTCACCCTGTAACTCAAAACCAACTGTTCCTTAAAAAAATGCTCCCATGTTCTGCCTCCCGCTTCCTCCCCGAGCTTCCCAAAGGTGGGACAAAACTCCAGCATGTGGCCCTGGGTGCCAACCTGAGCCTTGCCAGCTCTAGTATCAGCTCTGGGCACCCCTGCCCCAGGGGACTCTCCCAGTTCCCAGGAGGCAGCTTCCTTTCCCACACCTCCGCACCCACACACATCCTGTCCTTTCTGCTCGGAATGTACTTGTGCATCCAGGTGACCCAGAAAGCTCTGACTCACTTGTGAATGAGAGTCACTCAGGGTGATTCTGACTGCAGGAAAGCTGCCCTTCAAGGACACTGATTTTTACCTTACGAGAGTCTGGAGGGGAGGGAGGCAGTGTGTGTTCAAGGGCTCGACACAGACATCAGAGTTCTAGTTTTCTCCACCCCCCTACGTGGACGCCTCTGCATGTTCACTTTCCCTGCAGGGTTGTGACTCCCAGCCCCAAAATGGCTGCCACAGCAACAGCCACACACAATAGATCCAAAGCAGGCAGCGATCAGGGTACCAAGATATTTTCTCTCCATGTGCTAGTCTCTTATCATGAAGGGAATGTTCCCCAGAAGGCCCCAGCAGACCTCTCCTGATGTCTCGTGTCCTCTCCTTGAGCAGTCACAGGCAAATAATGATGAGAATGTCATGATTAGCGTGGAGCAATCATCCTTTGTTCTCTGGGTCAATGCATTTTAGCCAAAATGAGAGTCTTGTTAGTAAACAGAGAGAAGGAATGACGGCAGGGTGGGACAGCCAATCAAATCTGCCACGTGAAGTCGAGTGTAGATGCCCCCTCCCCGTCACCTGTCTTTCCCCCCATCCCCACCCCACACACTGGGAGTTGGTGAGAGCCTGAACTCCAGATCATGTTCCAGTGACTCCTGCCCCTGGAGTCGGTATTTCCTGGGCTCTATCTCGTGTATCTATCTCTCTAAGCCCTATTACCCCAGTTTACAGAAGAGGAAGTTGGGAAGGACAGGTAGGCGTTGAGGGTCAGAGGGGAGGAGGGGCTGGCCTGAGGTCTCGCATCGAGTTCCCGCTGGAAATTGGCTGGCTGAGGGGCTGTCTGCAGGAATGGAGCCGTTACACATCTGTATGGGCCATTGTGGTAGCCACAAGCCACGCGGCTCCCGAGAGCTTGAATGGCCACGTGGTGCTGCAGCCAGGCCTGGACCTTCAGCACTGCTTCAGACGGCCGCAGACAGACAGACGGCCTCACCACGTGTGAGCTGGAGTTAGCCACATCCTGGCCCCCACTAGGGGCTAGGTGCTGTCCCTAGAGATGCAATTAATTTTGAAAAGGGGTGGCAGGGTGAGGAAATCATTCACCCGCCCTAATGAGCTCTGGAAATCATTTACAAGGAGAAGCAAGGCCTAAATTTGTTCTGCTCAGAGCATTTGCCTCTGGAGTCTGGTCCACCCCACAAGTGGCAGGCGATGGGCTCCAGGCTCCCACCTAAGACACTGCATGGTTCATCAGGACCTGAGCTCTGAGCACTGGGTGGGGGTCTAGAGATGCCATCCAGGCAGCCCCTCATACTCTTGCAAGGGAAACCGAGGCCCAGAGACAGGTATGTCAGTGATAGAGGAGGTGGTCACTTACCCAAGGTCTGCCATGGGGCTGGGCACTTGCCAGGCCCCTTACTGCAGCCTCCTCAGCACCCATCCCTTCTTTTTCCCACAAAACTGTGGTCATGAGGAGTGAGGAGTCACTGTCTCCACCTTAGCTCTGCCATGGACACTCCAAGCCAGTAGGCACAATCCCACTGCTTTTCTCATAGCAATGAACCAATAATGAGTGCCTAGACCAACCAGTGCCTGGGGACAAGTCACCTTGAGGACAAAGTCAACATCCGGAGGACTGTCCAGAAGAAAGAGTCACAGAGAAACAAAGGCGGAGCCTTGATCAAACCATGCCTGAATCCATCGCTTTTCGGAATTTCCATTATGTGACCTAGTAAATCCCCTTGCAGGTCGTCACTGTCCAGTCACTAAGCTACGTCTGACTCTTTGCAGCCCCGTGCACTGCAGCACACCAGGCTTCCTTGTCCTTCACTATCTCCCAGAGTTTGCTCACACTCATGTCCACTGAGTCAATGGTACCATCCAACCATCATCCTCTGTTGCCTCCTTCTCCTCCTGCCCTCAATCTTTCCCAGCATCAGGGTCTTTTTCAGTCAATTGGCTCATCGCATCAGGTGGCCTAAGTATTGAAGCTTCAGCATCAGTCCTTCCAAAGACTATTCAGGGCTGATCTCCTTTAGGATGGACGGGTTGGATCTCCTTTAGGATGGACTGGTTGGATCTCCCTGTAGTCCAAGGGACTCTCAAGAGTCTCCTCCAGCACCACAGTTGAAAAGCATCAATTCTTTGGCTCTCAGCTTTATGGTCCAACTCTCACATCTGTACATGACTAGTCAAAATTGGGTTTTCAGTTACTTGCCACCGAAAGCATTCTTCCTGATGCCCCTTCTGACATCCCTTGTCATGCACCCCACCAATTCTCCTGAGGTAGTAGTGATTAACCCCAAACTACATGTGGAAAGATCTGGAAAGTGACAGGCGCTGGTCCCAGGCTACTCAGTGTATCAGGTCAGTGGACCTGGAAGACAGAAGCTGTGCCGTGTCCTGTTCTTACACTTCCTTCTCGTAACACGTCTGTGCATTAGGGGTTGGTGCCCTTCCTGGGTGGCGCTAGAGGTAAGAACCGCCTGCCAGTGCAGGAGACATAGGAGACTGAGGGTTTGATCGCTGGGACGGGAAGATCCCCTGGAGGAGGGCACAGCAACCCACTCCAGTATTCTTGCCTGGAGAATCCCAGGGAGAGAGGAGCCTGGTGGGTTGTAAAGACTCGGACACGGCTGAGTGTCTTAGCACAGCACTCCCCTGTTTTACAGACAGGGACACTGAAATCCAGAGATGGAAAGGGACTTGCCCAACTTCTCGCGGTGATCCTGAAGCGGGGCTGGGGCCACGTAGCAGTTCTGCTGAGCCCCAGTTTAGAGCTGTCACGTGAAGAGCCCTGACGGCACTCTTTGCTTGTGTGAGGATGCTCTGGTTGTCTTTGAGGCTGCTGTGGAAGTGTGGGCTTCTTCTCTGCGTCTTGGAGAACTTGCACCTAAGGGGCCGGATGGATGCTTTTTAGTTGGGAGCCGCACTGAGGTGAGCCTCTGGGTCAGTGATCGCCATGTAAGAAACCACCCCAGAAGTTGGCAACTTGAATCCACAGCCATTTATTCTTGCTGTCCTGTGTGAGCTGGTTGCTTCCCCTCTAGACCAAGCCCCACGCTGGGTGGCTTGAGAGAAGGGAGTTTAAATGGAAGGGCTAGCGGGGCTCACAGAACCACTGGAGTCAGGATGACCTGGTTTGGAATGTGGGCCAGAACGTGTAGGAATGTTGATGTTGCACAGACTCGGCTCCCCAAGCGACACCCCCTCCGAGGGAACTTCTGGCTTGCGTTTCTTGGCATTGTGAGACATTGGCTCTGCTCTGCCACCCATGGTGAAATTGTATCAGTCAGCTGTTGCTGTGTGACAAAACAACTGCAAACCCAGCTGCTGCAAACATAAGCTTGAGCTGTTGTTCTCCAGTCTCTGGCTCACCTGGGCAATTCTGATGTTTTCCAACTTTGGAATAATCATATAGCTGTTAAAATGAATGAACTTGAAGGACAAATGTCATCGTGGATAAATACAATGTTGCACCTGAGAAACCTATACAGAAAGGATACTTATAATGATACATTTGTGTAAAACGCGAGGACAGTGTTTATAAAAGGGGGAGGATCCAGAGGACTCTCTGGAGAGCTGGCAGAGAGTGACCCTGTGGTCACTTCCTGACCACGTGCCTGCCAGCTCGGCTTTGCTCAGACTTTGTCAGCCGGTGGGGCTTCCCTGGACAAGAGAGGGGGAAGCTGGTGGTGAGAGGTGGGCGTTCCCTTCTGCCAGGAGGACCCCCAGAATGGGAAAGGGGAGGCTCCAGAGGACGTCTGGGGGCATTAGGGGAGAGTGGACGCTGCCCGCCCCAAACGAGAGCCCTGCCCTCCCCCATACCCAGGTCCCTCCCCCTCTTGTCTCCATCTTCCCAGAAGCTTTTAACCCTTCTGACTCAGCGCCTGTCTCTTCTGGGCTTTTCTAGAGTTCTTTGTCCTCGTTTCCTCCCTCAGGGTCCCCAGACTTTTCTGCTGCTCTGTGTGCATCAGATCTGGTGTTGTCAGGATGTGGCAGGTGGAGGGGCTGAGAGAGATGGTCTGGAAAGGGGGGCAGATGGAAGAGGGACGGCAGGAGAGGCTGAAAGGCTGACTCCTTGGTCACGTGTCCTCCGCAGCGCCCCAGTCCAGAGACGGCTGCCTCGTCCTGGGGACCGGCTGGCTGT
Source organism: Bison bison bison (assembly GCF_000754665.1). Lineage (NCBI taxonomy): Eukaryota > Metazoa > Chordata > Mammalia > Artiodactyla > Bovidae > Bison > Bison bison. Next base: position 6,766,218 of record NW_011495042.1, on the reverse strand, counting down.
GGGATTTCTTCGGGGAGTTGGTGGCTGTCCCCTGAGTTTCCTCCCTATTGTCACTGAATGCCCTTTGACTTGGTGTCCGCTGGCGCTCCTGGAGAGTCAATGACCCCGCTCCATCATCGCTCCTGGGGGGTGTGTGGGATGAGCAAACATGTTCCTGGCACTTACTTTCTAGCCTTGGGGTGCTATCTCAGTAGAGGCATGGCTGTGAGCTGGGGGGCTCACACAGTGGTCAGCGGATGGGTGCCCCCCGTCCAGGGGGACCCGGGCTTGGCACCAGCAGCACCCACAACCTTCTGCCACAGACTGGGCATCGCATCACCTAGGGGAGCATGTATCACGGGGGCAGGGTGGGGGCAGGAGACCAAGAAGGGGGCAGCGGTGTGGTCCAGGCGCAAAGCGATGGTGGTTTGAAGGGCAGTGGTTGCCGTGGCAACTGAGAGCTGGGGCTGGATCGCAGACAGACCATCCAGAGGGCTCGGCGGTGGTCGGCTGTGGGACCAGGGGAGGTGGGCAGGACAGGTGCTGGCCAGGGTCCCGGGCTGAGTCACAGACGAACAGGTGAGGGTCCTAGAGGGAGCCTCGCCTGCACTGCCTCCTTGGCTGACCGGCCACGTCCATCTCCGCAGGGAGAGCGTCTGCTGAGCCAGACTGAAGTGGCCAGGCAGCGAGGCCTCACTGTGCCTGGGGCGGAGGGTGAGCAGCCCACCTCCAGGGCACACAGGCGCTGAGGCCCACCTGGGGCTGTGCGGTCAGGCTCAGGGTCTGAGTCATGACCGCCACCCCTGTGCTCGCTCCTGTGAGCCTGAGAGCCCCGGGACCCCAGAGCTCAGGAGCCAGGCCCTTCCCTCTGCCCTCAAGGCCCTGGAGGCCTCTGGGCTGAGCCAAGCACACTGACCAGCCCACCGGCTCCCGCAGCCCCGACTCCACCTCTTGAGGGCGCTTCTGGGCTCCGCGTCCAGGAGATGAGCTCAGGGCTATTCCTGCCTGGTGACGTCGCCCAGCCCGGGGCTGTCCCAGGGGCTGAGGACTGCAGCCCTCGGACGCCCCGTGTGCATGCTCAGCTGCTCAGTCGTGTCTGACTCTGCAACCCTGTGGACTGTGGCCTGCCAGGCCCCTCTGTCCATGGGGTTCTCCAGGCAAGGACACGAGTGGGTTGCTGTGCCCTCCTCCAGGGGATCCTCCCAACCCAGGGATCGAACCTGCATCTCCTTCACCTCCTGCACTGGCAGGTGGATTCCTTATCAGCAGAGCCCCCTGGGAAGTGCCCAGATGCCCCCTGCCCCTCCCTGTCACACCGCACACTCACACACTCATTACTCTCACATGCTATCACACTCACCTTGTCACACATACCGTAGGAGCACACAGCCTCCCACACCTGTGCTTCCCCCTTGACACACCCTATGCTCAGGGTCCTGCCCTGCCCCCCGCAGGGCACACACACACACACACACACCTGCCTAGCTGCACACTCTCCCTCAGACCCACATGCTCACGTGCCCAGGGCCACTCAGGGTCACACACACCACGCTTTCCTCTGCGTGCCGCCCACCCACGCATCCACCCACAAGTCCGAGTCCAAATCTCCACGAGTACCCTTGTGCCCGAGTTCATGCCTGCAAACCTGTAGGTCTCCCTTGACCCCCCCATCCCCTGCCGCCAATGGCTCTGAGCCCTTGAGAGCCTCCGTCGGGGACTCTGTGGATCTGTCTCTGCAGGGAGCAGGCGGCCTGTGACCCCGAGCGGGGGCCGGCCCACAGCAGCAGAGACGGGTGAGCCTGCCCCAAGCCTGTGGCAGGGACCGTCTGGGTCGAGCTGGCTGTGTGCGAGTGGGCTCCCCATCACAGGAGGTTTGCAAGCAGGGTGGATGCCCCCTCAGTGGAGAAGGGGAGGAAGGGCCTCAGCCCAGAGACGCTTGGAGGCAGAGGGGCCGGGCGGCAGGCTCCAGGGCGATGGAGGGGCCAGCTGGGGCATGAAGGGGGCAGGCAGGACCGGAGGGGCATGCAAGGGGGGGGCCGGCCGGG
>NW_011495042.1:6751854-6764094 GCF_000754665.1 Bison bison bison | reverse complement strand
AGGACGGGGGGGGCATGCAGGGGTGGGGCCGGCCGGCCCAGGGGGTGGGGGCTGTCTCGCTGTGGCCGCCATAACTCAGCTGGGGTGGACAGTTTCCTTTCTCCTGCCTGATTTACTGCCTGCTTCGGAGGGGCGAGGCCCATTCTTTGAACTTCAAAGGGAGCAGGGAGGGAAGCCAGGGCGGCGGTGACAGTCCACTGAGCCCAGGGGCCTGTCCCCAGCTGGCCAGGAGGGCCCCAGGCCTGGGTCTGCCGGCCGCTCACCCAGTCCGTGAACACGGGCCCAGAGAGGAGGGAGAAGGGGTCAGTCCTTCTCGTGTTTTCAGTGCAGAGGGCGTGACACCTGGGGGTCTGTCCTGGGGTCCCAGGCCCATCAGGGCTGTCCAAGACCGAGGTGGGACCTGCCCTCCTGAGGTTTTTAGCCCTTTGCTCCTTGACCACCTTCTCAAAGACAGAGGTGAGAAGCAGCATTCTTATTTTTTTCTTGCCCCATTTTGCAGGTGGGTAAATCAAGGCCCAGAGACATTAGGGGTGCTTGCCAGCTGCATAGCGAGGCCTCTGGGCCCAGTCCCTGGTGTCTCCCACAAGCCGCCCCAGGGCTCACGCCTGGATGCGGAGTCGGGCAGCCTTTGTTGGTTGGGTTTTCCGTCTCTCTCACCGAAGGCCTGCCTGCCTGGTCTTGGCCGCAGCGACTGTGTAACCGCGGGCAGCCGTTTCCACTCCTGGGCCCCCGTTTCCTGCTGGGAATCCCAGGCTTCGTAGCAGTGGCCTCAGTGCCGGGGTCAGACGAGCAGGTGCGTTAGCTCCGCTCTGCCCTGTGTTGCATCAAACGTTCAGAGCAGGTGTGCGCCAACCTTCAGAAATCGGTGTCTCATAAGGCGTCTGGGTTTCCACCTTCTTTTGAAGAGTCAGAAAGTTGGATCATGCTGGCATTGCTCCTGCCTCCTTGCTGACCCCCGGCCAGCTGGAGCTGACAGGGACTCCCTTCCAGGCAGGGCCCCTGTGGACATGCTCTGCTGGTCCCTGGGACCGAGGAGGGTCTGGACAGGAGGATCTGAAGATGGGGGGAACGGGAAAGAGGGAGGGATGCCTGAGAAGCCTGCAGCTCGTCTGGGGGCGTGGCTGTTGGGGGGGCCGGGGGCTGGCAGGGGGCCGGGGACGTAGCCTCAGGTGCCCAGACCCCTCTGGGGAAGCCATGAGGTTCTTGGGCAAAGGGGGCACCTGCCTTCCTGACGTCAGCTGTGATGTGAGCAGATGAACTTGTCCTCATGCCCCTCCCATGGGGGTGGACACAGACTCTGTCCTCAGGGGTCCCGCTCGGGGCCGTGGAGAGGGCAGGGTCGCTGCAGCCTGGGCCTGGGACCTTGGGCTCAAATCCCCGCCCACCTGCCGCTCGGCCCCACCTGGGGCATCGCGTGCTCCCTGAAGACCCGCTGGGGTGAAATGAGCCGGGCCTTTGGGTTCACGTGGTGAGCAAGGGCTACACCCCAGCTCCACCCCGTGTGGCCCTGGCGGGATTCCTTGACACCTCGAGCCTGGGTTTTCTCCTGCATGTAGCTGTGGAATGAAGCTTCTGGAAATTCACGGTGCCCTTTCAGTGTTGAGGGGGAGTGTTTTCTTGGAGGAGGGGAAGGACAGATGCCTCCAGCCCTGCGGGCACGTGAGGGGCTCGAGCTGGGGTCCCGCTTGTGGGGCCGGTTGAGGTGGGAGAAGGGGACCCTCGCTCGCAGTCCTTCGGCGTGGCCACCGGTCAGACACAGAACAAGACGGATGTTCGTTGAGCGCTGACTATGCGCTGGGACCTCCCTGGGTCCTGGTTGAGCAGACGCTTCAGGCGGAAAGGCGGGACCTACACCCAGGACGCAGCTGCGTGGGGAGAGAGGCAGGTCGTCCCAAGGAAAGCCCTCAGTTGGGAATGTGCGCTGTCTCTCAGGAATGATTTGGGGGCCATAAATTTTCTGTAGCAGGGCAATCTGCGGAGTTTTCATAACGCTGAAGAGTTTAGACTTGTCTCGGGGGGTAACAATTTCACCCAAGTAATACACCAGCTCCAGCTATTTGTTATTGCAAAGGTGGATTTTTTTTTCCCCTTAAGGTAGAATCCTCCTCAGATTTCATGCTCTGCTTTAACTTGTTTTATTTCACCCAGAATATGAATAAAAATAGCCCACGAGATGCAGAGCTGAGGAGGAAGGAAGGACAGAAGGCGTGCTGAGCATCGGCTCTGGGTCGGGCCTGCCTTCGGCCTCTGCAGCGCCCCCTGAGCCGGGCGGGGCGGGATGGACCCCCTCCGGCTCCTTGGTCCTCAGGACAGGCCCCCCAGACACAGCCCGATCACGGACCAGGGCAGGGAGCCTCCGGCCGAGCCCCACAGGTGGGCCTCAGGAGCGAGATTCACACTCAGGGCCGTGCAACTTGGAAGTGCATTTTGGGAGCAGAGGTCTCTGTGGCGGCCAATCTCTTGAAGCCCCGCTTGTCTCCAGGGGCCCGGAGAGCTCTCTGTCTGTGGCTGGAGTGCCAACGTCAAGTGTGGACGAGATCGCAGGGAGGGGATGTTTCACACACTTGGTTCCCAGCTCCCCGAGCACCCTGGAAGCCCCGTTGCCATGCCGACCGTTGCCATGCCTCTGGCACTGGCGTTTTCATCCACTCACCAGGGCAAACCCTGAAAGAACACCAGCGGGGACACTTGGTGCTTGGAAGCGGGTCATTTGCACGTCATTTGCATATCATTTGCATGTGCTGTGATTTCAGAGGTTCTCCCCGGACCGGACCGGGGCCAGCTGACCCAGGGAGCGTGTTGTCTCCAGAGCCTGACTTGACAGCACAAAGGGGGTCAGAGTTCTGCTCTGTATTGACAGAGGGGCCGAGGCTGAGCCGGAGGAGGGTGGGCACAGGGCCCTGTCGTGGAGCCCAGGGCTCTGCAGGCTCTCCTGCAGGGCAGGTTTGGGAGGTCCCCAGAGTCCTGCCCAGTCAGCTGGAAGCTTCTCTGAGCAGGGCTGTCGAGATGGAGTCCTTTGCTTCTGCATTTATTAGAACCCTGGGTGCTTTACATGCGTTAGCACCGTTCTCCAGGGAGCAGGGAGGGTTTATATTCCTCCAGGTGCAGAGAGGGGCTGCCACGTGCTCCACACCCGGCAAGAGAACCCAGGAGAGACGGGGTGTGTGAACAAGGTGGACAAGCAGCATCTGGCGAGCTCAGGTGGCACACAGAGGGGCCCCAGGATGGGGACAAAGCTGCAGAGGAGGGTGCATTAGTCAGCTCTGGCTGCATGACAAGTACTGCATGCTGGGCAGCCTCTCACATCTGCAGGCTGTTGTCTGGAATGAGGACTCCATGGGGCTGGCTCTCCTGAGGCCTCCCTGCTCCCTCCTCAGGGGCGCGTGGACGGCTGCCTTCCCACTGTGCCCTCACGTGCTGGCCCCTCTGTGTGGCCAGCGTCTTCGTCTCCTTTAGCACAGACACCAGTCAGGCTGGAGTTGGGCCCTCTGCACGACCCCACGTTGACTTCATGACCTCTCCAGGAGCCCCGTCTCCAGATCCAGTAGCGTGCCAAGGTCCTGGGCTGTTGAGGACTTCAGCATGTGAATTTGGGGGAACACATCTGACCCCCAAACAGTGATGGTGGTTATGGGGGTGTCTGTGGAGACACAGGGAGGAAATGAAGGAGAAAGAAGGGAGGATGAGGGGCGAGAAAAGAGTTTGGGGAGCTTGGGGTGCCAGTCTGAGGGGGTGTGTGACGGACGCCTGGCCACACGCCCCAAAGCAGGGGGCTTCAGGCTGCCAAGGACTTTTGGAGCCAGCCGGCGGAGGGCCTGAGGGAGTGACGTCCCTTCCGGCACACGGCTCCTGAGTAGGTCCTCCTGAGCAGGCAGCTTCCTGGGGCTGATGGACCTTCCGGCATAAGGAGAGTGACTTGGTCTCTTAGCCTGGGTTCCTACCCAAAAGCAGAGCCTGAGGCAAGGGTTTAGGACCCGGTGGTTTATTTTGCGGTGGGATTCCCGGGACCAGGACTGGGAGACTAGGGTGAGGCAGGGGACAGGACAGGCTGTCCAAGGGGGCACGCTGAGCCGGCCACTGCTCTGGGCACCAGGGGCCCATCCTGCTGGGGTTGTGCCCCGAGGGGCAAAGAGAGGCTCCGTGGGTGGTCTTTGTCCGAGGGCCAGCCTGGTCCTGGGTTGGCTGTGCCCTGCATGGTAGCTTCAGGAAGCCAGGACAGCTCGTGAGGGGCTCCTGTCACACCTGTGTGGAGCTGGGGGTCAGGCCATGGCCCGAGTGGACATGTGGCCAGAGCGTGCGAGGTGGGGGCCAGCAGGCGGACGACACCTTCTAGGCTGGCAAGAAGCTCAACAGATAGATCCACGTGCTTCAGGGAGCCAGTCCCCGCTGACGTCTGTTTTTGACCGAGGCTGACAAGCGCGTCTCCCAGGCAGGGCCGCGTGCTGGCCTCCTGCGGCTGATGGGGGCTTGGGAAACCCCCCAGGGGGCTCAGCGAGGAGCGGGGAGAAGTGATGCCCGCCACGTCCAGGTCTGACCCAGAAGAGGCTGCAGCATCCACGTGGTTCGTGTCCACTCACCGGCTGGATGAGGCCAGGCCGCCTCCGGGCCACCCAGGTGCTTGTGCCCACGATGGGTCCCCAGGTGACTGTGTGAGGCCGAGCTCCTCGGCCGACCACAAGGGTGAGAAGAGGTCTTTGTCATGATGAGACTTCGGGGCTGTTGGTTACAGCCGTCGGCCTTTCCTGACCAAAGTAGAGACCGCTCGTCGGAAGCGCAGGGTCAAGAAAAGGCCCCGAGGGTGGGGTGTCGGCTTGGCTATGGAGTGACAGAGTGTGGATACTGACCAGTCTGTGAAATCCGGCGTCTGCGTGATGAAGCGGTGAGCCCTTTGGAAGCAGCAGCGCTGCAGGGCAACTTGGAAGGCCAAGCACGTGGGCGCTGAGCCTGGAGCTCTGGGGGAAGTGGTTGAAAAGAATTAAGGGATTAGCGTGTCTTGGCCACTACTGGCTGCATTTGGCAAGCTGCTGCCGGAGAAGAGGGGAGCTCAGGAGAGGAACAGCTGGCGTGAAGCAGAAACAAAAGGGAACACAGGGGAGGTTTTCAGCGCTGAGAGCCAGCGGCTCGAGGACCTGAAGCGGTAGGAAACCAGGCTGAGAAAGAAACCTCGAGCCGCCTGAGGACTAGCTGAAGCGCGTGGCGTTGCCACGCGAATGCAGGCCGCAGGCTTTGTCAGGACGAAGGGGAGACGGAGGGTCAGGGCAGCACAGAAGCAGGAAATGACCGGGCTCAACAGTCACGTCCAGGAGAGAGCTCGGGCCTGGTTGCGGGCACCCAGAAGTGGCTGGAAGCAGACCGATCGGGAGCCTAGGTTCAGAGAGCAGTGTACTGCTAAAGGGACATTGATCCTAGGCTAAACAGAGGCTCCGACTGAAGCTTGAAATCGCCCGTGTGGGCCCAGCCCTCCGGGAGCTCGAGGAGGAAGGTGGACCCGGAAAGCAAAGCTGGGTCTGGGTGGTGGGGGCCGTCCTGCATGACCCCTGCCCCACAAGCCCCCTGTAAACCCTCCTGCACCCCTCACTCTGCCCAAGCAGAGCTTTTCCTGCTGTCTTAGCCTCACGCATGGTGTATGTGTGGGCGGGGGACAGACACGTTTCCTCTCTAGTTCGGAGGCCACCAGCCTGTGCGGTGACTGCATGGGACCTGGGGTGTCTCCTTGGGGAGAAGGTGAGATTTTTTTCTCTGTAGAAAGGACACCGATGGACATGTGTTGGCCGGGGGCTGGGGGACTGTGGCAGACACCAAGTGTACGGAGACATCCGTATCACTTCCTGTCCCCTGGGGGCTCCGCAAGGTCACCCTCCCTTTTGTGAGCCGGCGTCATATGACAGAGTTATGGCTGAAGGAGTGTGAGCAGAGGGGTGTGCGCGTCCTCCAGGCCTGGCCCCCACACCTGTGTTACCCTCTGTGTCCTGGCCCGGCCGGATGAGGCCAGGGTGACCTTGGCGGTGATGTGTTGAAAGCCAGGGGTGCACAGAAGGAAAGGAGCCAGGGTTCCCAGGTGACCACACAGAGCCGAGCCCTGGGCACTGCCCGAGCTGACGCAATGGAGAAGGATGTTATTTGGGGGCTGTTTGTTACGAGGCTAACACATCCTGGCTGATACACACACCCGTGTTGCCCGTCTCCAAACCCGGCTGGTCTACAGAAGCCACACTCTTCTCCTGCGGAAACCCTGGGGATGGTTCTGTTGCTCCTAGGGCCATCATGACCCCTCATCGCAGCCTCTGGGCCCACAGGCAGCCTTCTTTCTTTCTGACCCCATGTGCCCCCTTGCTGCCCCTTGCTTTCTGTTTGGGTTAATCTTTTTTTTTAATTTTGTTTTTTTTTTTTTGATGTGGACAAGTTTTGACTTTTTGGCTACAAAGCGTGTGGGATCTTGGCTTCCCGAGCAGGGATCAAACCCGCAGTCCCTGCACGGGAAGGTGAAGTCTTAACCACTGGACCGCCGGGGAAGTCCCAGGTTCCACCCTTGCTTTCCCGCAGGCACGCTGTGCTGCCTTCCCCCCCAGGCCTTCCTCCAGTGCCTCCTGCCCGGAAAGCCCCAGCCCTGCTTCGGCGTGTTCACACCCCTGCCCGTCAGGTGGCGGCCCGACGTCACACTGTTGGGAAGGGTCCTGGCGCTCCCACACTGGATTAGGTACCCGCCCCCCCATGTCAGTGGTGGATCTGAGTTAAGATCGCCCCACAGCCGCCCTGGCTTGGGCAAAAGTGGGATGTTCTGGAAGCTGTCCTAATTACATGCAGCCAAGTGCCTCGCGGGCCCTCCCCGCCTCACTTCCCAGACCCTCTGGCCGTGGGTCCCAGTTCTGCCCGATGTGCTGTAAGTGGGAGTCTGCGTGGTAGGTTCCTAAAAGGCTGTTGTTTTCCTGAAATTCCCAGCCAGGCCTCCTCCAGTCTCCCATCTTCTTCCTGCCTCCTGGGGGATGGTGGGCATCGGCGGGCGGGAGTCTGTGCCCTGGGCGACTTCTTCCAGCAGCTACCCCAGCCCCGCCTACCTCCCTTCAGAGGAACGCAAACCTGTCTGGGTGGTATGTTAGTCACTCAATTGTGTCTGATTCTGCGACCCCATGGACTGTAGCCCACCAGGGTCCTCTGTCCGTGGGATTCTCCAGGCAAGAATACTGTGGTGGGTTGTCACTTCTTTCTCAAGGGGATCTTCCCGACTCAGGGACGGAACCTGGGTCTCCTGCACTGCAGGCAGATTCTTTACCATCTGAGCCACCAGGGAAGCCCTAACCCCGTGTGGTCCTGCGTGCTAATGAGACTTGGTTACGTTCTGCAGGACACACCCTACCTGTTGCAGAAGGCTTTTAGGGGCTCACCAGAATGGACCGGGAGGCCAGAGAGCCATGCCTGGGACACTCGGTACCCAAAGCTGTAGCGGTGAGAGCACACGGCCTCCATCGGGGCCTCAGGGACCATGTGGAGACGCTGCTCCTGGGTCCCGGGATGAATCAAGCTCTGTGGCTCTCAGGACACATTTTCTGGGGGGGCAGTCCAGTCCTGCTCCTGTCAGGGCAGGAGGAGGGGACGCCAGGGCCTGACCACCCCCTGGTTCGTTCTCGTCTACCTTGCCGTGTGTCCATCGTGGTGATTGTAAGCCAAATCGTGAGGCTGGGGGGTGGGCACACACCCCATGAAGGGATAGAGAAGAAAGCTGAGCAGGGGAAAGCGCCCCAGAGAAGTGAGGCCCGAGTGCACACACTGTCTCACGTGCAATTGACATACAACACCGTGTTTGTTTCATTAGCACAGTGTGTATGTGTGTGTACGTGTGTGTATGTGTGTGTACGTGTGTATGTATATGTTTGTGTGTGTATATGTGTGTGTGCGCGTGTATGTGTGTGTGCGTGTGTGTGTGCGCGTGTGTGTGTGCACGCGCGCGCGCGCGTGTGTGTGTGTATGTGTGTGTGCACGTGTATGAGTGTATGTGTATGTGTGTACACGTGTGTGTGTGTGTGCGTGCACGCATGTGTGTATATGTGTGTGTGCACGTGCGTGTATGAGTGTATGTGTATGTGTGTGCACGTGTGTGTATATGTGTGTGTGCGCGCACGTGTGTGTGTGCGCACGCGCGTGCACACGCACGTGTTCAGTCGTGTCTGACTCTGCGACTCCATGGACTGTAGCCCTCCGGGCTCCTCTTTCCTGAGACTCTCCAGGCAAGAATACTGGAGTGGGTTGCCATGTCTTCCTCCAGGGGATCTTCCCAACCCAGGGATTGAACCTGCATCTCCTGAGTCTCCTACATTGGCAGGCGGGTTCTTTACCACTGCATCCCCAGGAAGCTGTCATACAACGTGACGATTCAGTGTTTGTATTGCAAAATGATCCCTACACTAAGTGTAGGTAGCATGCATCACCACAGTTACAAATTCTTTTTCTTTTGATGAGAACTTTTGAGACTTACACTCTTATCCTCTGTCAAACCTACAATGGACTGTCGTCAGCTTGGCGTGCATCACGTCTCCGGGACTTCATCTTCTTTATCTTGTAACTGGCAGTTCGTACCTTTTGATTCCTTCACCCATTTCCCCCACCCACTCCCTCCTCCTCCTGGCAGTCACCAATCTGTTCTCTATTTCTATGAGTTCAGCTGTTTTTTAATTCCATATACAAGCAAGATCGTGTGGCAATTGTCTTTCTCCGTCTGACTTATTTCCCTTAGCCGAATGCCCTCAGGATCTATCCATGTTGTCATAAATGGCAAGATGTCATTCTTTTTCATGGCTAAGTAATACTCCTCTGTGTGTGTGTGTGTGTGTGTGTGTGAGAGAGAGAGAGAGAGAGAGACAATTTCTTTATCCGCTCATTTGTTGACAGACCCGAGGTTGTTTCCATGTCTTGGCTGTTGTAAATGCTGCGGTGATGAACATGGAGGTGCAGGAAGCTTTGTGAGTTCGTGCATTTGTTTCCTTAAGGTAAATGCCCAGAAGTGGAATTGGTGGATCGCATGGTAGTTCTAGTTTTCGGTTTTCAAGGGACCTCCGTGCTGTTTTCCACACTGATCGCGCCAGGGTCCCTTCCCACCAACAGTGCACGAAGGCTCCCTTTTCTCCACACTCTCTCCAGCGCGCGCTATTCATTTTTTGATGGCAGTGGTTCTAACAGGTGTGAGGCGGTATCTCACTGTGGCTTTCCTTGCATTTCGCTGACGGTCAGCGATGCTGAGCATCTTTTCGTGTGCCTGTTAGTCTTGTTGGGAGAACACAGACCCTCTGGCGCTTTTTAATCGGTTGTTCGGTGTTTGCTGCTGAGTTGTTGAGTACTTACATAGATCGGATGTTAGCCCCTTTTCACATATGTGATTCACGAACGTCTCCTCTCATGAGGTGGCTTGCCTTTTTATGTCATGGCCGGTTCCTTTGCTGTACAGGAGCTTTTGAGTTTGATCTGGGAGCTCACTTTGGATGCCCACTTGCAGCTTGTGCCACAGCCGTGTTCCTGAGACCACCCCAGGGGACGCTGCTCTCCCTGGAGCTGGCTCTCCTCACTTGCCTGCTGGCCTCCAGACCTCATCAGCCCCAGAGGCTTGTCCAACCTCCATGCCGAGGTTGAGGCCGTGGGGGGCTCTGGATTTGGAGATGGGTTTGCCTGACCCTCCAGTTCTCAGAAGATGAAGTGGGGAGCCAGAATCCACGGGCTAGGAGCCGGCGGCAGGGAGTGTGGTCCTCCTGGCTGTGGGTCCCGGCCTGGCAGTGGGCCCCGTGGAAGCAGCGATGCACACGCTTGGGGAGCCGGAGCTGCCAGCATCCGCTCTAACCCTCAGTGGGATTTCCCACTCAGGGAGACCGGGCCCCCAGCTCTAGCGGGGCTGATGGGCCCTCTAGCAGATGGCGCCTGGCCTGCCGCCCCACAGGAGAGGTGGCTGGCAGGGTCTCTGGTGCAGGCAGAGGGCTGGCCTGGCAGGGGGCAGGCACACAGCCGTGCAGGAGAGCTGCTGGCCGGCGGGGCCTGGAGGTGGGCCAGGCGTCCTCTCAGGACAGCGCCCGATTGAAGCGTGCCCATCTCTGGGCTCCGGGGGCTAGGGGGGACGTCCCCACGCTGACTGTGGCTCAGCTTCTGTCAGAGGAGACCTCAGAAATGAATCGGAGATATGGGAAAGTCTTTTCAAAAGCGCTTTGAACCTTGAGGTTGTGGAATAAACGGTATCCAGGCTCCGCATTCAGTTACGTCAGAGAGTATTGTCTCATCGCTGTTTCTCTCAGGTGCAGAGGCAAAACGGGGTTGTGTGTGTGTGTGTGCACCCCCGCGTGTGCGCCTGCCCGGTGAGTGGTGAGTGTGTGGCCTGCACCCAGCCTGGCTGTGCCCAGCCCCCGCCGCCCTCCCCCCCAGCCCCCAGGACCTGCTTTCTTTCCCACCCTTTCATATTCAAATGCCCGCCTGGCTCCCAGCATCCCGGGATTTATGGGCTGATTGTGTATTGTGAGCAGGGTGACTGGGTGAGCTCATCACTGGCTTGTGATGGTAATTCCTGCCTGAGCCGGAGACTGGGGCCCCCAGCTGCCTCAGAGGGGCCTGCCCACCCCCATTCCCCCCACCACGCCATGCCCCTCATTGCCTGGGTGCCGAGCCGCTTATTCAGCCCAGAAACAGGGAACAAAGCCTGAGAGACAACAGCAACAGCAGCGACGGTTATTCCTGGGGCTGACTGAGTGGGTCACGGTTCTCAGCCCTGTTAAGGTTCACCTCGCTGCAGCTCCATCTGAATGGAGGAGAGGAAGATGCCTTCAGGAGGCCTGGCCGGTGTGGAAAGGGCAGGGCCTCAGGAAAGCTGGGGACCCTCCTCCCTGCTCCCCTGAGACCCATTTTCCACCCGGACCCCCTCCCCTTGTCTGCAGCATTCTTCTGCCTCATGCGGCTTGCTCTAGCCCGGTCACCCCTCCAGTGTGTGGGACCCTGGCCCAGCCTCGGTCTGGCCCCTCTGCTCCTGGAGGCGCCCCCATCCTCAGCTCAGCTGCTGGGATGTCCTTCCTAAAAACCCACTCCGCGGCCGGGCTCCTGCTTTGCATGCCTCGTCTCTGTGCTGGAGCTAAGCTCAGATTTCTCCTGGCACTCAGAGCCCGCAGGGATCCGGTCCTGCCAGCCAGCTTCCACAGGGCTGTTCTGGAGCGGGTGGAGCGGGCCGAGGGCAGGGCTGGGGCCGATACTGAGCTCCCCAGTGGGAGAGGCGTGTAAGTGGGGCGGCGGCTGGACTTGGCCCTGACCCAGGTGTCCACCTGGGGGGTTGGCCACTCAGGCAGGAGCAAGCAGCTGCCCCCAGCCTTGGCTGTAGGGGGGCCGGGCTGGACCCTGCATACCCTGGACCTCTCTGAGTGCAGATACCCTCGTCCCAGCCCTGCCTGCAGAGGGAGGAGATGAGGTCTCCCCAGGACTAGGCTGTGGGCCACAGAGGAAGCTAGAGATTCCTGGACACATGGGGATAGGTGGCCTCTCGCCATGAGGTGGGTGGAAAGGTGGGGTGGGATGGAGCTTTGGAGTCAGAGTCTCCCAGGTTCCTCTCTTTTCTGCCAGCTGACAAGTCAGGAAACCTCTTGGCTCCTCAGTTTCCCTATCTGAGAAATGGGACAGCCCATTGAAACATGGAGTCACTGCTAACACCGAGGTTTTCACTGGAGAAGGGCATTCCTACAGCAGGCAGCTTGATCTGTCCATTTGGGGGGCCCCATTTTTCTTAGTGGGATCCTGGGAAGCTGTCACTTATTGCCAGTGTATCTCAGACTCAGTTGTCCCATCCAGAAAAAGGCATAATGATGCCCCGGCCTCTGTAAAGGGCTCTGAGCATTACCCAGCAGCCTGCCCGCCTCTCCCTCCCCAACCTGGGGAAAACACTGAGGATCCTGTTACTGTCGGGCGGGTCTAGCTCCCAGACAATGGGAATCGAGTTAACCTTGGCCGGGGAGATGGCCATCTGTCCAAATAGTGGGGACCAGGCGGCCTGCTGCCCGGGCATCTGAAGCGCCGGGCAGCATCACCCACCCCTCACAGACTCAGACCCCGCACACTCGCCTGGGGCCCGCCCTCCTGGGGTCCATCCTCCCTGGGGCCTGCCCTCCTGGGGTCCATCCTTCCTGGGGTCCACCCTCCCTGGGCCCCTCCCTCCTGGGGCCCGCCCTCCTGGGGTCCATCCTCCCTGGGGCCCCCCCTCCCAGGGTCCATCCTCCCTGGGGCCTGCCCTCC
>NW_011495042.1:6750005-6751421 GCF_000754665.1 Bison bison bison | reverse complement strand
GCCTGCCCTCCCAGGGTCCTGCCCTCCCGGGGCCCCCCCTCCCGGGGTCCACCCTCCCGGGGCTCGCCCTCCCTGGCCTTGGTCCTCCTATCTGCACAAGGTTCTTGATGGGTTTGTGCCGGTTTGCAGCCCTGAACAGTTCTGCCCCAGCCCAACAAATTGGATTGTTTAGTTCTTCATTCATGTGGACCTATTTTCTGCCCATCCAGTGCTCTCAGCTGAGGATCTAGGGCCAGGCCCCTAGCCTCTAACCAAAAGTGTTCCCCATCTTGTTAGGGAGATAGAAAAGCCCTCACGGACGGTGTGCGGCGGTGAGGGCTGTGATGAGTGCCAGGACCACAATTAATAGAATACAATACCGAGAAGGCGCGTGTTCACCATATCCCACGGTGTTTCTACACGTACGGTATCGTGTAACTCTCACAACAGCCCTGGAGAGTCTTGTTTTTCTCATTCCCATTTTGCAGGTGAGGAATCTGAGGCACAGAGAGGCCAGGAAACTTTCCTTGGCTCAGAAAGGCGGTCAGTGCTGGATCTCAGGGCAGTGAGGGAGCCCAGAGAAGGGCTTGATGATATCCTTCAGGAGGCAGGAGAAGGTTTTTCTTAGGAGGGGCCATTTGAGCTGGCCTTTGAAGGGTGTGTAGGAGTCCACCAGGCTGAGAAGCGGTGGGAAATGTGTGCAAGCTGAGGCAACACGAAGAAGCTGGAGTTGGCCTGAGCAGGGCCATTGTTCTGGATTGTTCCCAGAAGTCTGCCTTTTCCGCCAGCACGAGAACCACGAGAGGGAGGGAATCACAGCCTGAGAGACAGAAATGGAGGGCCGCTCAGTGGGCTGAGGAACCGTTCCTGAAGATGAACCCTGGGCTAAGAGGGACGTCATGGTGGCAGGGGTGCAGGGCGGCAGGGATCAGACATACCCCTCCCGGCCCCCCCAGGATCCCGGTCGTCCGTGAGGGGCAGCCCGCCCAGGAGAGACATGGAGGCTGGAGGAGAAGAGCAGACAGGGGACGCGACTTTGGGAGAGCGTGGCTCTGTTAGAGCCACTGTGTCTGTCTTTAACGTTTTGATTGGGCTTCTCCTGTGGCTCAGTTGGTAAAGAATTCACCTGCAGTGCAGGAGACCCGGGTTCGAACCCTGGGTTGGGCAGATCCCCTGGAGAAGGAAATGGCAACCCACTCCAGTATTCTTGCCCAGAGAATCCCATGGACAGAGTCTGGTGGGCTACAGTCCATGGGGTCACAAGGGATCAGACACAACTGAGCGTCTGAGTGTACTCACATTATTAGAGGGCATGTGAGGTTTTCCCTCTAAACTGGGGCAGTTTGAGCCCAAGTGGGACCCTGTGACTCGCCCCAGGTCGAAGGTGGTCCGTCAGGACGCATAATCCCACAGCACAGACGTCACCTGCCCTGCGCG
>NW_011495042.1:6749217-6749869 GCF_000754665.1 Bison bison bison | reverse complement strand
GCTGTGTCCTGACCTCCTGTGTGTCCCAGCCCTCGCTGACTCTCTGTGTGACTTTGGGCTGGGCCTCTCCCTCTCTGGGCCTCCTTGTCCCATCTGTACTCTGGGGACTGAGAGTTAAGGCCCTGTGAGAGCCTCGGACTCTGCAGCTGGCTCTGTAGTGGTTAGGGTCTCTGGGTTCAGGGTTCGGTGGTTCAGTGCAGGCTCTGCCTTTCCAGATGTGTTGGTTATGTAACCTCCATCTGTGTGCTCACCTGGAAAACGGGCTGATGACGGTGGTGATGCTGGTGATGAGGCTGATGGCGTCGCGCTGACTGTGCTGCGGTGCCTGGCACAGGGGAGGGGCAGGGCTGAGTTTGTTGTTACTACCTTCTGGGGTGAGCTTGAGAACAGAGACTCTGAGGGAGGCGGCAGGCTGCCGTGGATGGGATCTCATGTCGAATGGTGACGAATCGCTGCCCAGGGTTTGGGGGCCTGGGGGTCTGGGCGTACGGACGGCAGGGAGTGCCTGGCCGGGACAGGTGCAAGCCGACCCAGCTCCGGACAGACAGGACATTGTGCGGCAATGGGAGCCCCGCTGGCTGAGGAGCCTCGCCCAGCCCTCCCTGCGGGACCCAGTGCCGGTGGAGGGCTGGGCGAGGCTCCTCAGCCAGCG
>NW_011495042.1:6748730-6749117 GCF_000754665.1 Bison bison bison | reverse complement strand
TTAACACGTTTGCTTCTCCTGACAAACATCATAAAGGGGGTTGCTACTACCCCCCGCCCCACTTCATTTTCCAGATGAGGAAACTGGGGTACGGAAAACAGACTCATCTACGTTAGCACCCAGTCTGTCTGAGGCGCTGAGCTAGGCCGTGTCTCAGAAATCTGTGTCACCCTGACGACAGGCAGGTCCAGGATGTTTGGGAAGCCCATTTACAGAGGCGGAGACTGAGGCTCCGAGGCCTGAGCCGAGTCCAGGAGACTCCCGGTCCAGCCCCTCTCAGCGCCAGGCCGGGCTCCCTTGCTGCGGCCTTGAAGCCCAGATCTCCTGCCTGCCTCGGCCCTTTCTTTTCCATCCCCTAGCCCCTCCCTGCACCGCCCCCCCATGCCA
>NW_011495042.1:6746106-6748505 GCF_000754665.1 Bison bison bison | reverse complement strand
ACCCAGTGCGGGTGGAGGCGGGGGCGCGGGCCGTGTGCCCGGTATTCTGACCCCACCGCCGTGGCCAGAGCTGGAGGGAACCGCCACCCCCAGCCAGCCTCAGCCGTGTGGGCGCCACCTTGGAGATTTTTGCCCTATGAGTGAGCATCACTATAATTTATTTCACGCTTGTCTTAATTTTAAATTTATTTTTTCATTTAATTTTTGGAGGGGGACCTGAGTTACACTCACATGGTTCAAAAATCAAAAAGTTTCATGAACACTTTGGGGCGAGTATGCCTCCGGCCCCCGTCTCCCACCACCCAGCCCTGCCCCATGGGCCAAGGCTATTACTCTACGTCAGGAAATACAATACAAAGTATGTATTTGATGTACTTGCCCTATTTTAAAGACAATCCCAAAGCATGCGATGTACACCATCGTACAGTGTGATTTTTTTTTCTCTCGGATTATTTTTAAAATCAACTTTTCTACGTAAGTGAAGTTAAATGAAAAATACATCCCACCACTTTGTATCAGCGGAAGGTAGCCATGCTACGTGGAATAGAGCAAGGCTCCTAAATCCTGGCGCGGTCCTGTTGGTGAGGACGCTGCCCTCGAGACCTACCTGCCTTCTGTTCCAGACAGACCAGCAGATGTTAGAGGGAAGCTGAGACATCTAGCAGCAGGCTGACACTTTTTTTTATGTGTGTGAGATCATCAAAAGAACTAAGAAGATTTGGATTTCCACCTTGGAAGTTGGGGGTCTCTAATGCAGCGTTGTTATCCCATCTGTGGTATAAGCTCACACTTTGGGAAAATTTCATCTGGTCCAGCAATGGTCATCTGAAACAGGGGTAAACTGAGGCTCAGCAGGTGGGGAGGACTTAACATGACCGAACTCGTTTGTGGCAAAGCCTGAGAGAGACCTGAGGTCTCCAGGGCCCCACCCACACTCCCTGGGATGGGGTGAATGGGGTTTTCTTGGGAAACCTGTGCCCGTTCCCTGCCCCCCCAGCCCCACCCCCCGCCCACCTCACAGCATCATCTAGCCAACCTCTGCTGTTGAAGTCATCTCATTTGCTGGTATACAGGGATTCATACTATTCCATTTTATTTCTGTGCAGTTGGTAGGAATGTCCCCTCTTTCATTTCTTTCTTTTTCTAAAAAAAAACAGGAGTTCTTAACTTCTAAACTATTTATTTATTTACTCCTGGCCGTGCTGGGTTTTCTTTGCCGCACGAAGTCTGTCTCTAGGTGTGACGAGCGGAGCTACACTCTAGGGATGTGCAGGCTTCTGTTGCCATGGCGCCTCTCGCTGCAGAACGTGGGCTCTGGGGCGCGCGGGCTTTAGTCGTCGTGGCCCCCAAGCTCTGCTCCAGAGCACAGGTCCAGTGGGGGGGCCCGCGGGCTTAGCTGCTCCGTGGCGCGTGGGGTCCTCCCGGACCGGGGACCCACCCTGTGTCTGCTGCATCAGCGGGCAGATTCTTCACTCAGTCAGCAGGGAAGCGCCCGCTGTCATTTCTGACTCTAGTCGCTGGATCCTTCTCTGTTTTTTCTGGTCCATCAGTCCAGCAGGTTGTCAATTTTGTCGATTTTTTTTTCTTTCCAGAGAACCAGCTCTTGGTGTCATGGCTTGTCTCCACTGTGTTTCTGTCCTCTACTTCATTAGTCTCTTTTTTAACCTTTATTATTTCCCTCCTTCTGCCTACTCTAGAAGAGTTTGTTCTTTTATCAGCATCTTAAGTTCAGTTAGATTATTGATTTGAGACCTTTCCTCTTTCTAAATCTAGATATTTACAGCTATGAATTTGCTTTCTTGACTTTAAGTCTATTTAGTCTCATTTTCATATAGCCACTCTAGCTTTCTGGTCTGCTGTCTGTATGGTATATATATGTCCATTCTTTTTCTTTCAACTTTTTTCTCTCTTTGCATCTTACATTTGTCTCTTGTCAACAGTTAACAATTGGATCTCACCTTTTTATCCAGTCTGATAATCTCTGTCCTTAGGTTGGGATGTTTAAACCATTCGCATTTAATATGATTATCAGTATAGTTAGATTTCCATTTGCCATTTTTCTGTTTGTTTTCCCTGTCACTTATCTTTCTCATTTCTCTGTTTTCCTTGACTGCTGTTGTTTGTGTTAAGTAAGTATTTCCTAGTGTACATTTTTAATTTTTCTGTATATTTTTCCTCTACATTTTTGAGTTTTTTTAATGCTTGCTCTAGGGATTTTAATATGCATCTTAACTTAAAACAATCTCTTTCAAATTAATACAGACTTCAGTTCAGTTCAGTTCAGTTCAGTTCATTTCAGTCGCTCAGTTGTGTCCGACTCTTTGCGACCCCATGAATAGCAGCACGCCAGGCCTCCCTGTCCATCACCAACTCCCGGAGTTCACTCAGACTCACGTCCA
>NW_011495042.1:6738564-6746006 GCF_000754665.1 Bison bison bison | reverse complement strand
TCCTGGAGTTTACCCAAACTCATGTCCATCGAGTCAGTGATGCCATCCAGCCATCTCATCCTCTGTCGTTCCCTTCTCCTCCTGCCCCCAATCCCTCCCAGCATCAGAGTCTTTTCCAATGAGTCAACTCTTCACATGAGGTGGCCAAAGTACTGGAGTTTCAGCTTGAGCATCATTCCTTCCAAAGAAATCCCAGGGCTGATCTCCTTCAGAATGGACTGGTTGGATCTCCTTGCAGTCCAAGGGACTCTCAAGAGTCTTCTCCAGCACCACAGTTCAAAAGCATCAATTGGTGCTCAGCCTTCTTCACAGTCCAACTCTCACATCCATACATGACGACTGGAAAAACCATAGCCTTGACTAGACGGACCTTTGTTGGCAAAGTAATGTCTCTGCTTTTCAATATGCTATCTAGGTTGGTCATAACTTTCCTTCCAAGGAGTAAGCGCCTTTTAATTTCATGGCTGCAGTCACTATCTACATACAGACTTAATACTAGTAAAATACAGAAGATTTGCTCCAGTATAACTCTGTTCTCTTCCCCCGTAGATATTACGTCTAGATATGTTGTAAACCCAAGAATACAACATTAGTATGTATTTCAAAGGCAGTAAAATGTGACATAAGCTTTATAGGTTGATAGAGTCCTTTATTAAATGATATATTTGCTATTTCCTTTCTTCCTGTGAATTTGAATCACTCTATGGAGTCATTTAGTTTCAGCCTGGAAGACTTCCTTCAGGATTTATTTTAGGATAAGCCAGTCAGCAATGAGCTCTGTCAGTGTTTGCGTATCTGGGAACGTCTTAACTTTGCCTTAGTTGTTGGAGGACAGTTTTGCTGGTGACAGCAGATTTTGGCTGGCGGCGTTTTTGCCTCATCACTCGGGACATAGTGCACCCCTCACTGCCTCACGCTTTCCGTCATTTCTGGTGGGAAGTCACCCATTCATATTGCTACACCTCTGTACGTAAAGAGTCATTCTTCTCTTACTGTCTTTCGAGATTTTGCTTCCTCCTCTTCTTTCGGCAGCTTCACTGTGACATGTCCATGTGTGAATATTTTTGTGTGTTTCCACCTCGGAGTTTGTTACGCTTCCTGGATGTGTGGTTCAACGTTTTCCATTAAATTCGGGACGTTTTGGCCATTGTTGTTTCCAAAACACGTCCCTGCGTCCTTCTTCGCTCCTCTTGGGTCTCCCATTCCGTGTGCGTTGGTGTGCTTCGTGCTGCCTCTGGGTCTCTGAGACGGACTTTGTTTTCTTTCAGTCTTGTTTGCTCTCAGTACGTCAGACTGGATAATGTCTATGGAGGTATCCTCAAGTTCATGGGATTTTTCTGCCATCTCGATCCTGCTGTTGAAGTCTTCCTGGGGATGTTCTTTTTCATTTCAAATATCATTCTGTCCATCTCCACAGTTTGATTTGTTTTTTTTCCTATAACCTATATCTCCCAGTCAGTAAGCTTTGTGCTGATTCATTGTCATCATGCTTTCCTTTGGTTCTTTAAATTTGGTTTCTTTAGTTATTTGAACCTGTTTGTAGTAGTTTCTTTCAAGGATTTTCCTGCTAAATACAAAGTCACTTGGCACAGAGTGTCCTGCAGGTGAGCCAGGGTGAGGGGGGCTCCGTCAGCCTGGAGCTGTGGGCGATGCCCGTGCCAGTGGACATGGGCGGTAGAAGTGATGTTCTCAGAACTGAAACAGCAGGAGGGCCAACGACTCTGTCGTCCTGAGTTGCGGTTGTTGTTGGGGTCGACATATCCCTGTCTGGGACTGCCCGTGTAAAGCACAGAATGGACAAGGTCCAAGCTAGTCACGCACTCCCGGCCACCTGATTTGAGGACACAGGAAACGGCCCAAACACAAAGGCCACTCAACCTTCTACTGTCCTTACCTGAACCTCACAGCGTTTCAAACAGAAGAGCTTCCTGCCTTCGGGGCAGTGAATGTGGGTAGGAGAGGCAGGGAAGTAGGTGCCCTTACAGACCCACACGATCTGGCCTTCCTGGAGAGGAGACTTCCAGGTGACTTGGCTAGAGAGCCCCTGGCTGCCCCTTAGGACCATGGATGCCAGTGGTGTGCCCGCGGGGCTGAGACCACAGCCGGGAAACCGAGGCCCAGGCTGGAGAAGGGGGTTCTGAGCAGGACCCAGAGCTAGGATGCTCCATGGCACCTGTGACCCTTGGCGTCTCTGGTCCATGAGAAGAGCAGGGCCCCTCCTCCCTGGCACCTGGCATCCCCCTTCAGCGTGGGTGACGCTGCTCCTCCACTCCTCAGGGTCAGTTCTCTGTCTGACCCCACACGTGCTGGGCTTGTCCAGTGCCAGGGCCTCTGCACCTGCCTTTATCAGCCTAGGTACTCCTTCTGGTCCTCTGCCAACCTCCCTTCCAAGGTCCTGTGCTCAAGACACCGTCCTGACCGCCTGGCATAAAGTGTGCCCCACTGTCCTCTGTCCCAAATCTGGTTTCTCTTCTTTCTAAGTCCGTCATCCCCACCTGCAGTTACTGAAATTATTTATGTGTTTGTTTCTGGTTTGCTTCTCTCTTCATGGAAGGAATGTCCCTCAGCCCACGGACCTCACACCCAAGTTGCTGGCGCTGGGGCTGGCAAGGAGACAAGCCACGCCCGTGGATGTGGAGTGGGCGGGGTGCAGACTCAGTGGGGAGTGAGCTGCTGAAGGCCGTTATCCCCGGGCACT
This sequence comes from Bison bison bison, assembly GCF_000754665.1. Lineage (NCBI taxonomy): Eukaryota > Metazoa > Chordata > Mammalia > Artiodactyla > Bovidae > Bison > Bison bison. The sequence goes on along the minus strand of NW_011495042.1, from coordinate 6,743,308 downwards.
GCCCTGTGAAACTCCTCTGTGAGGAATCAGCTGATGTGAGAGGAGGACGGTGGTGGGGCTGAAGCCCGCTGAGAACGGGGAGGCAGCTCCGTGTCTGTGTAAACCCGGGCTGTGTTAATTACACAGTGGAGCTCTGCTCACTGGAGGCCTGTGATATGCCAGGAGTGAACGACACCGATGACTTCTGCTGCCACTCTGTACACGCAGGACAAATAGCTCTGTTATGTAATATATTTTAATATCTGATACCGAACTGAACTGAATGATAACTAGTGTTGCTGTTTAGTCCAAGTCTTTGCAACCCCATGGACTATAGCACACCAGGCTCCTCTGTCCTCCACCGTCTCCTGGAGTTTGCTCAAATTCATGTGCGTTCAATCAGTGATGCTATCTAATCCTCTCATTCTCTGCTGCCCACTTCTCCTCCTGCCCTCAATCTTTCTCGGCATCAGGGTCTTTTCCAGTGAGTCGGCTCTTTGCGTCAGCTGGCCAAAGGATTGGAGCTTCAGCTTCAGCATCAGTCCTTCCAATGAGTATTCAGGACTGATCTCCTTTAGGATGGACTGGTTTGATCTCCTTGATAACAACAGTTAGAAATAAAACAGGGAGTGGAAAAAGTGTTGGGGGGACCAGCTGAAATTTAAGGCAATGTATGTATAGTGAAATACTCTTGAGCCACGAGAAACAGGGAACCCTGCCATTGTGACAGTGCGGATGGGCCTGGAGGGCTTTATGCTAAGTGAGACAAGCCAGACAGAGAAGGACAGACACTGTGATGTCATTTGTATGTGGAATCTCAAATAGCCTAACTCATAAAAACAGAGAGTAGAAGGGTGGCTGCCAGGGGCTGGAGGTGGGGGAAACAGGTAGATGTTTAAAGTACTTGCAACCAACCAGTGGATGAATAAGACCTGAGAGCTGATACACAGGGGATCTCCCGACCCCGGGATCGAATGCAGGCAGATTCTACACGGTCTGAGCCACCAGTGAAGCCCGAGGCACAGCAGACTGATGGTTTTAGTCAGCACTGTGTGTGCTAAGCCTCTTCAGTCGTGTCCGTCTCCTGTGAGCCCACGGACCCTAGCCCGCCAGGCTCCTCTGTCCATGGGATTCTCCAGGCAGGAGCACTGTGGGGGATGGCCATGCCCTCCTCCAGTGAGTTGTGATAGAGGTGTTGGCAAAGACCACTCCTGCTGCAGAATGGGGACGCACCCGGATCAACACTGGTACATCTCAGACTTACACAGGGTTTATGCCCGCTGGATCCCAACCAAAAGCCCTAAGTCAGGAACTCCCTGGCGCTCCAGTGGTTGATACTCTGCTCTCACTGCCAAGGGCCCGGGTTCAGTACCTGGTTGGGGAACTAAGATCCCACAAGCTACATGGTGAGGCAAAAAAAAAAAAAAAAGAAAGGCATCAGTTAACACCTCCCTGAGGTTATTTCGTTCCAATACCGTAATAAATATACAGCGCACTGTGTTCCGTGTCTGTTCTGTCTAATGTTGTAACATGCGTTATGTCATGTTTCTACATGGTACAGCGTTGCCTCTAGCATAGGATACCGTATGTGTAGTCATAATGTAAAATTGTATCATATGGCAAGTTATATGGTGATTGCACATATGTGACTTCCTCATGTAACAGTATCGGGCATTGTGTTTAAAGAGTGGTCAGAATTGGAGAGATGGCATAATCGTGACGCACTCATGTCCCCTCTCACACCTCACCGGAGTCAAACATCATCAAACTTGCTGATCTTATTTCATCCTCAAGTCGAATCTGTGTGTGTGTGTTGTGGGGGGTTAGGAGTCGGGGGGTTACCTGGAATAATTTCCAGGAAAGAAAATCCCAGACTTTACAGATACGAATTTTAAAAAGTAACCACAAAACCATTATTGTGTCTGAAGAATGACAGTAATTCCTTAATATTTTCCAACTCAGAGTGCATTCACTTATTCCTGCTCAGGATAGGTGCCTTCCTCTCCCCACACCTCATTTAATCAAACCAGGATCTGTGCCAGACTCGCATATTCCATCTGACTTATAAGTCGGGTCTTTGAATTTGTAACGTATCCCCCCTTTTTATTTCTGTGCCTTTTGTTTCTGAAACAAACCAGGTCGTCTGCCCGGCAGACCAGTACTGTTTTGGAATGAACAAATGAGTGAGTTAGTGAACGATCGCTCACGTCCTCCAAGGCGCTTTTGCAAAAGCAGTGGGAAAGAACTGAATTCAAACTGAGTCTTTGGAGGCTGTCTACACCCCCGTGGGCCTTGAATTTACTTATTGATTGTTTTCTCCGGAAATCCTTGTTTCCTGAAACTTGTCTAAGCAGCGGCTGGCCGACCTCTGGCAGGAAAGGTGGAAACGGCAGCACCTCCCGGAGCCTCTGCAGCTCCCTGGGAGGGGTGGAGGTGCTCCCAGGGGCTGGGCGTTATTTATGGAGCCATCTGAGTGACAGGGGGAGCTTCTGGCCAGGGACTGCCCGTGGTGTCACACCCTTAACCCGCTGACATCGGAACGCCCTGGAGGGAGCATTTCTCCAGGAAAGGAGGGCGGCTCATGAGCCCCCACGGCGTCTTTTCAAAGCGATAATAAAGATATCAGGAGGGCGATCCGTCAGGCACAGACGGCCGGGAGCGCGGCGGCCGGGCAGGTGGTGCAGGGAGAGGGACCGGGCCTGGAACCAGATGTTCCGTTTCCTGAAAATAGACATGTCAGGTCTCCGGGGCCGTCAGGTGCCTGCTCATTAGCCCATCAGCCAGAGCGGAGCCGCGGCGTGCTGACATCTCACTTAGCCGTGGACCTGGGTGGGGGCGGGGAACCGGAGTCCAGCCTGGGACCCAGGCCCAGGTTTCAGAGAGGCTGGGAAGGTAGGGCTCCAAGGGCCAGTCCTCTCCCCAGGGGGAAACTGAGGCTGAGAACCCAGCAGAAGACACTGCGAGGCTCGTGGGGCCAGGGTTCAGCTCCAGGCACCAGGACTGACGACTCTCTGTGTGACCCGGTGTCCGGGTGGGACGGTTTCCAGCGCCCAGTTTTTCCAGACTCTCCTGAGTGGTCCTGAACTGCCCGGCCCCTCCCCATTTTTGCCATATTCTGGAGCACTTGTCCTTGCACTGACCTTTCTTTGAGCACACTCACTTTTTTTTTTTTTTTTTTTAACACACTTAAACAAGTGGAAACTTGATTAGACTATCTTAAAAACCCACACAAACCACCCTGGACTCCTGTACTAAAAGTGAAAAGTCATGGTAGACATAAGCTGAGTGAGTCCTACGCGTCGGTGGTCTGTGAGCAAGCAGGTCGTTCTCAGGACGCCCGGCCTGAAGCCTCCTCTCTCGGCTTGTGGCCGTGGAGGGTGCGGCTCCCCAAGGAGCCCTCGGGGGACTCCTAAGAGCCGGGTCCCGCCCACTGTCACCGTCCGCTTGGGAAGCTCCAAGGTCAGCGAGGAGCCCACCCAAGGCTGCAGCCAGCCCCGTGTCCAGGAAGGTCCCTCTGCTTCCCTGCGACCCGCCAGGTGGCTGGGACTGCTGTGTGACCATGACTTCTGGAAGACGGCCCGCTCTTGCAGGGCCTCGATTTCCTCTTCTGTCCGGTAGGAACAGGAGCCCTCCCTTTTTCAGGTTGGGTGTGAGATGTCATTACGAGGAAGCCACTCATTCAGCAGAATAGAAGTCAGCATCGTACGCCCAGCACCCAGTAGGCATTCCATACACAGAACCCCTTCACCTCTTCAAAAGTGACCCCGTGACACAATAGGAGATCCAGTCAGTCCATCCTAAAGGAGATCAGTCCTGAATATTCATTGGAAGGACTGATGCTGAAGCTGAAACTCCAATTCTTTGGCCACCTGATGCGAAGATCTGACTCATTTGAAAAGACCCTGACTCTGGGAAAGATTGAGGGCAGGAGGAGAAGGGGACGACAGAGGATGAGATGGTTGGATGGCATCACTGACTTGATGGACATGAGTTTGGGTAAACTCCGGGAGGTGACGATGAACAGGGAGGCCTGGCGTGCTGCAGTCCATGGGGTCTCAAAGAGTCGGACACGACTGAGCGACTGAACTGAACCAGCCCTCACCTTGGGGCATCCATCACCCACTCTGCACACAACAGTTATCACAAAACCATTTAACAGACAAGGAAGCGGAGACTCCCGCCCAGCACAGAGCAGCCCTCGGACCTGGAGAGGCCCAGGCCTGGGGAGACCTGAGCCACTCGCGGCCTCGATGTGAGCATCCTAGGTGCCTGCCAGCGATTGCAGAGGCAGGTTCTGAGTTTCCAGCCCCTGGAGAAGGAGCAGGCCTGTCTCCAGCCTCTTGGGGGAGAAGATATGTAATTATTTCGGGCAGATTGAATACTTCTGACAGCAGGGAGGAGGGAGCGCTGAGCTTTGCAGGCCGCTGGTATTTCTCTCGCAGCGAGTGCAGCAGCCCGAGACGCTGTAATTAGGCCTGGTAATAACAGGTTCCGTATCTCCTGCACCCTGTCAGGGAGAAGAATCCATCTTATCGGTAATTGTAGGGTTGGCGGTTTCTGAATGTCTCTTTCCGCTAGGCCGGGCCTTTCCCGGGGGGGCGCTGGCAGGGCTTTCTGAGTGAGCACTTGACTGGGCTGGGGTGCAGGAAGGTGGCGGGGAGGGGGCAAGTCCAGAGGAGCCAGCCCGAGAGCTGAAGCGAGGAGCCCGAGAGCTGAAGCGAGGAGCCGGAGGCCGCCACCTGCGTCCTAGCCCCGGCCTCCCCGT
>NW_011495042.1:6726573-6738408 GCF_000754665.1 Bison bison bison | reverse complement strand
CCTCCCTGGAGGCAGCTGCAGAGCCCTGGGTGGTCTGCAGGCTGGCTTCATCCGGCCCAGCCCTCCCCGTCCCCAGCTGTCTCTGCCCAGGCCGGCTGGGCTGCCCCCTGGGCTCGTGCACACGTGATCTTGCCTCAGGGTCTTTGCACCTGCCATTCCCTCTGCCCACAATGCTTGCCTCCAGAGGCTCCCTCCCTGGCCTCCTGCGGGTCCTGGCTTGGATGCTCCTGTCTCAGGAGCATCTGCTCCCGGGCCTCCAGCAGCTCCTGATTGGTATTCTTTCACCGTCTCCATCTCTCCTCACTCTCCGTTTCCCCCACGAGCCTCTCAGCTCCGGGCAGCCAGGGGTTTTGTCTGGCTGGCTCACTGCTGTGGTCCAAGCGGCTGAAACAATGCCTATGAGACGGCAGCTGCCCAGTAAGTGGCTCACAGCTGACTGGGCTTGCGTGTCCTCTGCCTCACGTGAAGCTCCTTTCCACAGTGGATCTCACACAGCCGCTGGGGTCTGTACATCCCACTTTGGAACAGAATATGCCATGAATGTGTGATGCCACGTACAAGGGAATGAGTGAATGCCCACGAACCACAGCCTTCAAGAGTCGAGGCTCTGGGGTCAGATTGGTTGCCTTCTCCACTTACTAGCTGTGTGTCCTTGGGCAAGTTGCTTAACCTGTCTGAGCTGTAGTTGTCTAATCTATAAAATGGAGACGGAAGTAGTCTTGGCTTTGCGGGGCTGTGGTGAGGACTAAGTGAGACCTGTCTGTATAAAGTGCTTAGAACAGGGCCTGGCTCACTGTTACTTTTGGGAAAATAACTCTTCCTGTAAATAAGATTGAAAAGGCGGTCAGGGCGAGGAAGTCAAAGACTGAGGGCCCTGGAGAGAAAGCTTGTCATCACGTCACCTCTGCTCTCGGTCTACACTGACATGAGCTGGAGTTGAAAGCCCTCTTTGCAGCCAGCGTGGGAGGGGAGAGGGTGCAAACTAGGGGAGACCCAACCCCATTTGTAACTCGTGTGTGGCTGGATCCGGCTCCCATTGGCACAGTGGGGTGGATAGCAGGGTGCCACGGCTGAGGCACTCAGTGGGGAGAATGTACTGGGCTGGAGGGAGATGCACTGGGCTCGGGGAGTGGTCTTTGGCCAAGGATGTTGCTGTCAGGGTCATAACTCATTTACCCTCTGTCCAAACCGGCAGCCTCGGTTCCTGGCTTCAGCCCATGTGTGGACAGACGTGTCCTTGAGTCTCCTGAATTGGCAAGTGGGTTCTTGACCGCTAGTGCCACCAAAATAGTTATGTATAACTGCTATGATACATTAATTGCTGTTCTTAAGGCAGCAGAATTGCCCCCTCCTCTGTCTTCAGTCCCCTCTAAGAGTGTAACATGCTGTGTGTGGGTGCCGTTCCCCACTAACCATTTCATCTTCTTTTTCATTAAGGATATGGCTGTGTCCCTAACAGCTGAAGCTGAAAAAATAATAGAGCAGATTCTTTTTCTTGTTGTTTTTTAATTAATTTATTTTAATTGGAGGCTAATTTCTTTACAATATTGTGGTGGGTTTTGCCACACATTGACATGAATCAGCCATGGGCGCACATGTGTCCCCCCATCCTGAACCCCCCTCCCACCACCCTCCCCATCCCATCCCCCTGGGTTGTCCCAGAGCACCAGCTTTGAGTGCCCTGCTTCATGCATCAATTTGCGCTGGGCATCTATTTCACGTACGTAATATACATGTTTCAAATCATCCCACCCTCGCCTTCTCCCACAGAGTCCAAAAAGTCTGTTCTTTACATCTGTGTCTCTTTTACAGCAGATTCTTAAAACACAGACACTTTTTCAACGCAAACAGCATTTAAACATATTCACATTAAAATCTTTTTCTTTAGTTAGTTTAAAAGACAGCGGTGCTAGGGCTTCCCTGTGGTCCCAGGATGAAAGCGCCATGATTCCCGTGCCGGGTGAGGGCTGCATCCTCGGCTGGGGAGCTGAGATCTGATATGCTGCACGTCCAGCAACGCTCTGTGGCTCACACGGTGTTGTTAAAAAGCAGTTTAAAAGCCCTCTGCTGAGCATTTAATGAAAACAGATTGACTGAAGGAAGGGTAGCAATGACGCCTTTTGCATTAACAATAATATTTGAAGGCTAGGTAGAGAAAATATCAAACGAGAGTGTGGACGTTTAAAACTGCTTTTTATCCGGCCTTTCTCTTTTTACTACATCTTGTGTGTATTAGAAGATGTATTCGAGATACTCAGCTTCAGTCATACTTCAAATGCCCAAAGCACTGAGGCATCTTTTGACATCCGCAGAGTCATCAGTTGACACGGATAGGAGGAAGTCTTAGATGTTTAGGTTTTGATTGGCTAGAGTCTCTCAGCTGAGGAATCTGGTCTTGTGAAGCTTTTTATAGTCCTCCCTGGCGTGTTATAAATAATGTTTCGTTAGATAAAAGGGCATCTTACTGTGGGTACCGTGATGGCAATTGTTCATGTTCAAATAGGAGCACACTTAAAAACTGGCACATCTACGTCAGTGTCATTAGAACATGCTAAGCAGACTCCAGGGTGGTTGTGAAGTTTCTCCATGTGAATTTTTAAATGTTTCATGCAAAGCAGTCATTACCTTTGTAATTATCCCGAGAGTTCATTTGAAAATTTTCTTGTGCTTTCAAAACCTAATACAATTGGAATACAATTGTAAATCGAATACTTGGCCCTTGAAATCTTGTTCTGATGACTGCATTTACAAAATCAAGCACTCAGTGAAAAAAATGCCTTGAAAACCTAACCTGAGACCAGGGATTTGGCGTCTGAGCTTTTCCCCTGGTGAATGCATGGAATTAGATGATGCAAGACATTTCTGTGGGCACTTTATCTTGAAGGGTGTTTGCTGGTTTCTATAGAGAAAGAGCTACATTTAATACCAGATAAGATTCAGTGTGATCTCAGCTACCCCAGCTGATCATCAGAGGGCCTAATTTCAAAGAACAACACGGGAAGGATGTCCAGGGAGAATCATTTCATGATTATTTCTGCTACTGCATTTTTTGTTTCTTGTGGACTGGTGGCCATTTATGAAAGATACTGGGAGTCAGAACAGATCTCCACCACCGACTGGAAGAATTATCAGGGTGTGTGATTAACCAGGATTAAATTGAGCCTTTAGCAATGGAGGAACCAACAGATACCACCTCAGTTATGACCTTTTATTAAACCCGAACATCTTTGGGCCCTTTTAAAGTGTCTTGAGCATTTAAAAATAGAAATAAATTCTGGCCTTAAAGACTTATAAAAAAACCCCACCAAATTCCTGTGACATCATCAAGCTTATCAAAATTTGACCAAGGGAATTTGGGATGTGGGAAACACAGATTTTAAAAGCTGATTTCCACATCTTTGCGATCCCATGGACTGTAGCCCGCCAGGCTCCTCTGTCCATGGGATTCTCCAGGCAAGAATACTGGCGTGGGTTGCCATTCCCTTCTCCATGGGATCTTCCCAACCCAGGGATTGAACTTGGGTCTCCTTCATTGCAGTCGAATTCTTTACCATCTGAGCCACCAGGGAAGCTCGTGTCTTAGAAGGGCAACACTAGCGTTCTTTCGGCGGCCACAACTTCACCAAGCCTTGTCCATCCCTTTAGCAAAACGTCTGTCGGCTGTCAACATCCGTGGATCATTATGTCATTTCAGTTTTTTAAAAAGGGTTCTAAAACCTTTAGTCCTTCAACACACTGGAGAAAATATGCGTCCTAATTCTTTGCATCTTGAGGAAGTATAGGAAGGTTCTTCTCTTCCTGGATGATCTTCGGAGGAGCTGGAAGCCTGGACTGAGAAGGATGAACTTGACTGGGGGAGCATCCATCGTCATCACCTGCACAGCATGGTCCTGACACTTCACACCCCCGGAGACGCTGGGCGCGGGAGGCCACAGACCCCACTTCGAGAAGCAGCTCTTCACAGCTCCGGTCTGGTTTCCCTTTGCTGCTGGGCGTGCCACTGACAGCATGATTCATCACCTTGTGGGTCACTGGAATGAGAGGCGCACAGACGTCTGTGGAATGTCACCGGCGGTGTTTTCATGGAGGCTCATCACTAATGTGGTATCGCCGGCACCAGATTTCAGTGAAACCCCAGGCATCCCGCTCTTGATCGCTGCGGTTCTTAACACATCTGGGTATCTGATAAGGCAGGTCCTCAACCCTCTTCTTCAGGCGTGTCCTGGCCCTTCTTGGGTTCCACGTAATGGGTGTGTGTGCTGTTTGTTCCTTATTTAAATCGATAAATAGTTCACATACAATAAACTCATCATCCTAAAGTGATCAATTCAGGGGCTTTTTTGTTTGTTTTTAGTCTATTCACAGGGTTATTCTCTCATCACCTCTATCTACTTCCAGAATGTACTCAACCTCCAGGTAAACCCTGAGCCCTTTAGCGGTCGCTTCTCATTGCCCCTCCCCCCAGGAAGCCACAAATCCACTTTCTGACCCTATGGATTTGCCTGTCCGGGATCGTTGATCCAAAAGGAATCGCATGGTATGTGGCCTTCATGTCTGACCTCTTTCACTGAGCCTGAAGTTTTCCAGGTTCATTCCTGTGATACCAGGTGCCAAGACTTTGTTCCCTGTTTATGGCTGAATAATGTTCCGTTGTATGGGTAGACAGCGTCTTGTGTATCCATTAATCAGTATGGGTGTTTGGGCTGTCCCCACCATCTGACTGCCGTGAAGAGTGCTGTTATATACATCCACGTGCAAGCTTTTGTGTGCCTCATATGTTTTCCATATATACGCAGGAGTGAAGTTGCTGGGACATATGATGACTTCTGTTTAATTTTGTGAGGCCCCTCCAAACTGCCCACCACAGCAGCGACACCCTGTACCTTCCCGCTAGCAGTGCCTCAGGCCTTCAGTTTCTCATCCTCGCCAGCACTCCTGAGTGTCTGTCGTTTCTTTATGAGAACTGGCCCAGTGCGTGTGAAGTGGAATCTTCTTGTGGCTTTGGTTGACTTTGCCTCGTGACTAAGGATGTTGGACACCCTCTCACGTGGGGTGACCCTCTGTACCTCTTCTTTGGAGTGGGTTCAGTGCACTTGTGTCTGGATGTTGAACAAACCTCTCCGCAGCACCGCTTACCCCTTCTCTGCCGAGTCCGTCTTCCCCTGTGAGTTCGTGCCTCTCTGGCGGTCTGCCCCGCCCTGGTGCCGTCCACCCTGGCCCCAACCTTGGCAGGTGTCAGTCTGTACGTCACTGCCCCAGCCACAGCGATTGGATCCTGGGTTATCACATGACTGAGTCCTGGCCAATCAGAAATGACCAGACTCGTCTTTGCCTTCTCTTGCCCTCAAGGACCTAAAGCTGGAAGAGGGGTGTTGACGCCTCTGCACCCCTCTCTTCACCCCAACAGGCGACCTGCCTGGGCAAACAGCCTGTGCATGGGTGACCCCACGGAGGAGGTGAGAGAAACGGGCACTTGACCCCTGTAGTAAGCTTCACCTGGAAGCCGATCTACTCTTTGCCTTTTCAGTTAGTGAGGAAAAAAGCCCTATTTGTGCTTAAGACAGCCTGGGATCGGTGCCTGAAAGGATCCTAAACCATCGTCACGCCAAGCCTGTGTGACACGCAAATTCACACGTATTTCTACTTCTGCGTTTAAAAAGAATAGACTCTGCAGATATGAAATACGGTGCAGCCAGTGCTGAAATCACAAGATAACTTGGCCTCCGATGGGCTTGTGAACGCCTTTCTCCACACCTCGCTTCTGAAAACCTCTGGGCTGCCTGCTGCTTAAACACCCTCCACACATCCTGAGCCGCAACCAAGCTGTCTCATGTCAACACTGCCACCCTGTGGCCGAGCAGTGTCACAGCCGGTGTCTTCCTTCACCCTTTTGCTGCGAGGAGTTCCGCCACCCCTCCCCCTTGTATCTGCTTTTATTAAAGATCTGCTGCTACTGCTGCTAAGTCGCTTCAGTCGTGTCCGACTCTGTGGGACCCCATAGACGGCAGCTCACCAGGCTTCCCCGTCCCTGGGCAAGAACACTGGAGTGGGTTGCCATTTCCTTCTCCAATGCATGACAGTGAAAAGCGAAAGTGAAGGCGCTCAGTCGTGTCCGACTCTTCGCGACCCTATGGACTGCAGCCTACCAGGCTCCTCCATCCATGGGATTTTCCAGGCGGGAGTCCTGGAGTGGGTGCCACTGCCTTCTCCAGTCAACTTGGCTCAATTCAAGCAGCCCCTTCCTGTGCTTCTCCTTGTCCAGTCACTTCTGGAAATCACGCTCTGGAAACCTGTGACCTTTCCTTCCATTTCTCTATCCCGTTATGTACTTCTCACCGCAGACACGGTCTGCTCCCCTCCTGAAGGATCAAGGGGCCTTGAAAATGCTAGTGGTACTGGCAGTGCTGTGGTTTGTTTTAGGAGCTCACCACCCACCCCCCCAGCAAGCCCCAAGCCCCTCCCACACCTGTTCCCTAGACAGGAAGCGCCTGTGTCCTCCTGCCCTCGCTCTCAGAAGGTCTGACACAGAGGAGACCCCAGCAGGGTCTGTCGAGGGAACACCCTGCAAGGCTCTGCCTGAGGTCTGTACTGAGCCTCCCTCTGGGCCAAGGCCCCGTGGCTTAGAGCTGAGACCCACGGCCTTCCCCACCCCACTCACGAATGGCTGCAGTGGCTCCTCTTCTCTTCTGAAATCAGATTCATAGGTAGCATTACCTACGTGCAACCCATAATCTAAGCAACTCAATACAATGCCCCAGTTGTAATATGAAAGGAGAATTACTTGTCACAGAATGACGCGTGTGCCATGACCTGAATGCTCAGGCAGGACTGTATATACCAGGAGAGAGGGTCAAGCTCTCAAGGGATTGTGCCTACTTATTATTATTATTATTTGGATGCGTCAGGGCTTCGTTGCTGCACGCAGGTGTTCTCTGGTTGTGCCCAGCCAGGGCTCCTCTTGCTCGCAGCGTGCAGGCTTCTCATCGCTGTGGCTTCCCTTGCTGCGGAGCACAGGCCGTAGGGGGCAGGCTCAGTACCGGTGGTGCACGGGCTTAGTTGCCTCGCGGCATGTGGCATCTTAGTTCCCTGACCAGGGATCGAACATGTGCCCCCTGCACTGGCAAGCAGATTCTTCACCACCGGGCCACTAGGGAAGTCCCCTTGTTTAAAAAAAAAATTTTTTTTTAATTTATGGCATGTGGGATCTTAGTTCCCGGACCGGGGATTGAACCTGTGTCCCCTGCAGTGGAAGCACAGGCTCTTAACCACTGGGACACCATGGAAGTCCTTGATGTTACAATGAATGCGTTTGGGTCTGAGAGAAATAAGACTCTTTATAACTGAAAAACGTCAGGGCTAAAACATACATTTCTGCACACGGGCAGAGTGTACTGTGTATACAGCAGCTGCGGGTACAGACTCAGCCAGGTGCGGTTTACGGTAACCGGGGCTGCAGGTGGTGTTATGAAACGGTGAACAACTCTTGGCAAAGTCCGGGCAGACAGAAAGCATTGCCTTCCTTGGTTTACACAGTGTTTCCACCCCTGGCAAGTTCATGTGTATTTAAAAAAGTATAAAATAACCTTGCAAAATATAATAAACCCGCCGTGTGTTTAAATGCAAAATAGAGTGGGATTCTAGACTCTAGAGATCACAAACGGGGTGCCGACAGGCCTGCCTGGCGGGACGGCCCTGCGTGTTGAGATGTCCAGCTTCTGGGATCCTGTCTGCTGGGTGGGAGTAGCCCCGCCCTCCCAGCTACCGGAACGAACATAAACACCCGTGAAAGTCCACATGCCCCTGGGGGATAAAACTCCCTTTGAGAAATCCAAGTTTAGAAAGGAGTCTGGCAGCTGCAGGGGCCAGGCTTGTCTCTGCAGCCTTGGATAAACGGTTCCCTGAACCTCAGTTTTCTCCTCTATTAAATGGGGCTTTTTGCTGTGAGGCAAGGTGGTGCATTCATGCGTGGCAGGCTGCTCTCCCTTCCTCCCCTGCTGTCTTCAGCCAGACCTCAAAGCCCTTACTCTTCCTCCCATTCGAAGAAGCTGGGCTGCCAGCCCTCCTAGCCCTGTGTGCTTCCAGAAGCTTCCGTGGGCTGGCCTTGCGTTGCATCTGTGATCACTCACGTTCCTAAAGCCTCTGCCCTCCAGAAGCCTGACCCTCTCTAGGCCTCTGATTCCTTCACACACTTGTTGCTAGGCTTGCTGTGGGCCTGGGAACATCCGGGGAGGGTGTGAAAGGAGCACAGACTGGATCTCGGATCTAAGGTGCAGCAGAGAGGGCTTCCTGGAGGAGGGGGTATCTGGGCAAAGCTCAGCAGGTGGGGAGACTTTGGACATGGAGCTCTGAGGACAAGAGCATGGTGAGTAGAGTGGGTTGGGGTCAGCGTCTAGGGGCTGGGATGTGGGAGGTGGTCAGATAGTCACTCTGTTTGTCGGGGCCGAGTTCAGGTCCTCTGTGCACTGCCTTGCACACAGCATCTCCGCTCTTAGGTCTCCCGGCCTCCAGCATGCTCCTCCGATCCTTTTGCTGAGAGAAATCTTCTCCAGATTTACTGTTAACCTTGTCCAGCCCTGCTCAGACCCTCCGTGGCTTCCAGCTCCCGCAGGACATTCAGGTCTTGACGAGTTGGACTGACCTCTATGCTTGCTTACACCGTCTGGCTTATTAATTTCTTCACTCAGTACATACTGAGCGTGTGCTGTGTACCAGATCCTGCTCTGAGAGTGCTCAGTCGTGTCCGATTCTTTGTGATCCCGTGGACTGTAGCCCACTAGGCTGCTATGTCCGTGGGATTTCCCAGGCAAGGATACTGGAGTGGGTTACCATTTCCTACTCCAGGGGACCATCCCAACTCAGGGATGAAACCCATGTCTCTTGCGTCTCCTGCATTTCAGGCACATTCTTTACCATCTGAGCCACCAGGGAAGCCCAGTCCTGCCCTAGAGGCCAGGCAATTAGTAAAACCAGAGAGGTTCCTGGCCTCATGGGGTTGACAATTTGATGAGGAAACAGACAATAAAGAAAAGACAAAAATGTTAAGATGACAGAGTTAACAGCAGGTCGGGCTTGCCAGGTGGCTCAGTGGTAAAGAATCCGCCTGCCAATGCGGGAGAGGCAGGAGACGCAGGCTCGATCTCTGGGTTGGGAAGATCCCCTGGAGTAGAAGATCCACGGCAACCCACTCCAGGATTCTTGCCTGGAAAATCCCATGGAAGGAGGAGCCTGGTGGGCTGCAGTCCCTGGGATCGCTGTGAGTCGGACACAGCTGAAGTGACTTAGCAGCAGCAGCTGAGGATGAATTCTGATCGGACTTGGTTGATCTTCACTGCCCCACTTCCTTTGGCCAGGGGTTCATTTGGGGATGGGCACGAGTTTATTTTGGCTGATAGTTTTTACAGGAAATTCTGTCAGGGACTTCTGGGAACAATTTTCCTAGAGAGAGATGTGCACAGAGCAAGCCTTTTAGCCAAAGCCTCCTGTCATTTTTGAGTGAGCTGCTATCATGAGGGGATGTGACACGAGGGCTGTGGCAGCCGTCTTGTGGCCATGAGGGGAGGTGGCACAGCATGCAAAGAATCACAGAGTGGCAACATAGAAAACCTGGTTACTTCAGTGGCATCACTGAGCCCCTGGACAAGAGCAGGATCCTTACTTTGGGATTTCTTGTGTGGTCAAAAGTGCTGTCTCAGGCAACACTTTTTTATCTCTGTGTTACTGGTTGTAGAGTCTTGAGTTACGACTTCCCTAGGGCCTCAGGCAGGTGGAACAGGCTGAGTGGCTGGAGCCCTAGGCTGGCAGCTTCTGACTTCAGCAGCGCTGTCTGTTCCCCAGCAGCTGAACACACGTCTGCACACCCCGGAGGGATGGGGCAAAGGCTGGGAAGCCTTTCTTGAGGTCCGATGAGTCCAGTCCAACTGTTGACAACCAAGCCCATCTCAGGAATCACCCTCTGTTCCAGTCGTTTGGAATTACTCACAGTTCCCCAGACACCCAGGCCCTGTCTAGCTCCATGCTTTTGTACTTGCTGTTCTCTCTGCCTGAATGCCCTTTCTGGCAGACTCCTACTCACCCTTCGAAACCCAGTTTGAGATGAAACGTCGCCTGTGGTGTGAAACGTCTCTAAGCTGCGCTTCAGTGTCCCTTCTGTGCTCCCTCCGCCCCATCAGTCCCTCCCCTTGCTGGGTGGTCTCTCCTGCCGCGGACTGGGCCTAAGTCCACGGACTCCATTTCTTTTATACATATGGTTCCGGTTCCTAATTCAAGGACTGGAGGCCTCCACCAAGAAGCTAATGGTTTTTGTTGGCGAGAGAGTGTTCTCAGCTGGCAGAGCGAGGGCAGAGGGTAGCAGCACCTGGGCTGTTCCGAGGTGACTCTGCGCGAAGGCGGCCGGGACGGCCTGCGGCTCTCGGGGCAGGTAGAGGCCTGCCCGCTCCCAGCCCGCCCGCCTCCCTCTAATCTCTGCTCTTCTCTGCGTCTCACCGGGCAGCCTCCCAGGGGCCGGTTCCTCCCTCGCCCTCCCTTAGGCCTCTCTGCCGTCTCTGGGATTCTGGGAACACCCACCCCACACCCCGTCCTTCGCTTGTGCTCGGACATCAGAGCGGGGGACAAGTGATGGTCCTCCCCACTTTGGGGAAAATTAATTAGGCTAGATTCCGCGAACCACTTTGAAGGGAAAAAAAAAAAATAATGCCCGCGGTAGTCACTTATCGGAACAGTTATTACCTGGAGGCTTGCCTCTCCCCTGTGCTGGGGCAGGCTGTGTCCCCATTCCACTGCATACCTGTTTTTCTAGAAAATCCAACCTCTGAAAGCCAGGCGCTTAGGTGTGCAGAGCGAGGGAGGTGAGTTCGGGTTCCCTCTGGGCGGGGCCCCGGCCACTGAGAACCGGTTCCCAGTTGCCCCAGGGATGCTGGGCTTCAGAAAGGAGGTAGGGCTTCCAGGCCAGTGACCCGGCCGGGCCTCTGCCTCTCAGCACAGCATGGGAGGCGCTTCTGGGTCCCTCAGAACTGGGGCATGACAGGTCCTAAGAGCTCAGAGCGCCCGCCTCTGCTGACTGTCAGGACTGGGCACATGGGGTCCCCACCACCCCCAGGGAGAGGCTGGGTAGGGATCTGGGCTTGCTTCCCCAGGGACCACCCAGCCCGCTGGCCCGCTATGGGGCTCCAGCTCAGAGCCGCAGAGCCAGCTGGCTGCTGCCAGGATGCTGGCTTCGGTTGGAAAGGCCGTGCAGGGTCACAGGCAGGCAGCGCGGTGGACCCTTGGGCGGCCGGAGTTGACCCCCTGAGATGCCTGGCACGTTCCCCTGTCCTGAGCTGGGAGCAGAGGCTCGGAGGGGTCCAGCCCCTGGTTAACGGACCCCCAGCTGGGCGAGGGGAGGGGCTGGCCGCCGGGCAGGCAGGTGAGGCTTGGCAGAGGGAAGCTCTCTGAGCTTTTATGGGGCTTCAGAAGTTTGGCATGGTGCAGCTCAAGGTGGGCAACGCTTCCTTCTCGGGGTGGGGGGAGGACCCCTCCCTGTCTTGGGTCCTGGCGTACCTGCCGGGCAACAGGTGGGCCTCAGAAGCAGCTCATTGATGGCTCCAGGTGGGTGATGTGGGGACCCCCCACTGAGGCCTGCAGGGAGGGACCTCCGGCTCCAGATGAAAGGCCAGAGGTGCCCCCTTCCGATCCCCAGCTCCCCACCTGGAGCCCGGGAACCCAGAGCCTTCTGGGAAACCGAAGTGCTTCCCTTTCAGTCTCTGTCCCGCCTGCTGCGTCCTGCCAGCCTTGGAAAGGGCGTCCCAGCTGGGCATGCAGGCACTGCAGGGCCCCGATAGGAGGGAGCTGTTGGTGGGT
>NW_011495042.1:6724458-6726473 GCF_000754665.1 Bison bison bison | reverse complement strand
CCGTCTATAAAATGGGGGCGAGAACGAACGGCCCCCCACCCCAGCACCCCGAGAGGGTCTCAGAGGAGAATAAACGAGGTGAGGCAAGGCTGAACCTGGGGCTTCCTGGCACTGGCCCAGCTCGCGCAGATGCTGAGGATGGAGAGAGGGAGCCTGGGGACACCGTGTCCTGAAGGTGGGTGGCAGGACAGGCCTTGCTGGTGTCTGCCGGCCGACAGACCCTGAGCCCATGCTTGCCCCCCGAGGAACCCTCGAAAGCGAGCGTCGAGGGAGACTGAAGTCCGGGAGGACACTGGCAATGGGGTGATGGCAGGGGCCAGGTACCTCGAGGGCTCGCTGTGTGCCGGCCCCCCGTCTCAAATGCTTTACGTGTCCTGACTCATCGAAGGCCTGCCCGCCCCGTCCAGGAGGCTGGTGTTTTATGGCTGTTCTCAACCCAGGGGTGAGGACCTGAAGCCCAGGGAGGTGGGGTCACAGCCTGTGGACATCGCACGCAGCCACAGAGCACAGCCCGAGGGTCTGAGCCGGCCAAGCTCCGCAGCCACCACTTCTAAGCCCAGGGTCACGCTGCCGTCCAGAGCAGGCACGCTTGGGATCTTCACACCGCACAGAAGCGTGGGATCAACATTGCAAAGCGGGAGAAAGGAACCTGGGAGATGCCCGCTGCCCTTCCCAGACTCAGCCTTCTGCTCACACGCCATCCATGGTTGCCCAGGGCCTACGGGACCCTACGTGTGCCTCACCCTCCGCTCCATTCACCTGCCCACCCCTCCTGGTCCAGCCTGACCCTCCCGACCCCCTTGCTCCCTGGCACTGTGCCCAGCCCCTCTCCCCTTTTCCCCACGCCCAGCTCAAGGCCACCTTGACTCCCGAGTCACCAATACCACCACCCCCGCTCAGCTGGGGAGTTCCCGGTCCTGCCAGTGAGACACAGCGCTGCGGGAGGCTGACACCTGCTGGGTTTAACAGTGTGACCATCCAGTAGATGCTGAAGGGTCGTAGAAAGTCTAGAGAATGGGAAAGCAGAGGCAGCGAAAGGTCTTAGCCGGCTCCCTCCCCAGGAGGTAGGTGCTGTTATTATACACAGGCTTTGCGTGGTTTCAGAGCATTTCCTTCAACTTCCACAGAAAGTGGGTAGCCCCACCTTTTCATTTATTTCAGATCTACCCCAGAGGGTCAGTAAGTCCCCCATTAAGCCTAAGCCACTGTCATGGGGTTCACGATAGGTCCTGTCCTCCAAAGCAGTGGACCCCCAAGAAGCTGCCGTCTTGGGTTGCAGAGGTGGGCGAGAAAGAGGGTCTTCACTGGATTCTGGTCAGAAGGGTCAGGGGCTGTGGTCACCCCATAAAATGAGGGGGGTGTGTGTGTGTATGTGGATAGCACTCAGTCACGTCTGACTCTTTGCAACCCCTTGGACTGTAGCCCGTCAGGTTCTTCTGTCCATGGGATTCTCCAGGCAAGAACACTGGAGTTGGTTGCCATTTCCTTCTCCAGGGATCTTCCGAACCCAGGGATTAAACCCGCGTCTCTTGCATCTCCTGCATTGGCAGGCGATTCTGTACTGGCACATCAGTTGTGCAAAAAGTGAGGTTTGTGGGTCACTAAGTAACCCCGGCAGCCCAGAGGCCTGGCTCCTCGGAGGCCAGCGCCTCTGCCCGCACCCCATGGGCTGCAGCGCAGTTGCTCAGAGCGGGCGTTCCTGCTGGCGAAAGAAAGAGGGAAGAAGCGCCGTGTGCAGAGGCAGGAGGATGGAGCAGACCAGGGAGGGTGGGGCCTCGCCCACCGTCCAGGCTGGAGCCTCGGAGGCTGGGCTGTCCCTCCAGGTCGGAGCCAGGAGAGCCTAGGGCCCAGAGAAATGGCTCCCTGGTGGCCCCCCAGCCAGCACCGTGGAGGAAATGAAAGCTACCAAGTCAGAAGGACTGCCGGGCAGCCTGGCTTCAGAGCCATTCCTCACCAGCAGCAATTCCAAGAATGTGCAGCCAGAGGAGAAGGGAGGGGGCTGGGGGAGGGGATAC
>NW_011495042.1:6720869-6724358 GCF_000754665.1 Bison bison bison | reverse complement strand
TTACGGGGGGGGTGTCCCGCCTTTCCCCAGGGAAGCTGAGGACCCAGAGCCTCAGCATCTGGAGAAGACTCCGACCCACAGAGCAGTGGGGGACGCTGGCTCGTAGGGGATGCCCACTGCCTGCCGGGTGCTGCCGTGACCCCACAGTCACACTGCTGGGGCCCAGCAGGGCCAGGACTCACACCCATGCTCACATGCTGATGGGGAGTGCTCTGCGGGAACCCCTGTGGGCAGGCCTGCTGTCTGTTCAGCTCCCTGCGTGGCTCAGAGGCGCCATAAAGGCCCTCAGAGGGGTCACTCCAGCCTCCCGCTCACTTTTTGTAGCTGCAAACACGTGCTGCCTCAGGGCCTTTGCACTTGCTGACCCCGCTGCCTGGGATTGATGTTCAGTCACTCAGTCGTGTCTGATTCTTTGTGACCCCATGGACTGCAGCATGCCAGGCCTCCCTGTCCATCATCAACTCCCAGAGCTTGCTCACACTCACGTCCATCGAGTCGGTGATGCCATCCAACCACCTCATCTTCTGTCGTCCCCTTCTCCTGCCTGGGAGGCTCCTGCTCTATTGCCCGCTTGGCTCACTCCGTCTTTCTCTGGGAAAGCCAGTGACTTGGGCTGGAGGCAGGGGCCAGGGGGACACACGGGTGGACGTGGCCTTGTCCCCACCCTTGAGAGGAGTCTCGAGAATTCCAGTGAAGTGAGGCAGGGGCCAAGGGTGGGCAGAGAGGAGCCGTGGGGTTCCAGAGGTGAGCACGGCCTCAGCCTGGCTCAAGCAGAGGGTTCCTGGGGGAAGTGATGTTTCCTCCTGGCCAGGAGGCTGACTGGGGCCTGAAGGCAGCTGAGCGAAGGCGTGGAGGGAGCCTGGTTGTCAGGGGCCTGGGGGCCCTCGAGGACACCCAGCCTGTTCCAGGGCTCTGTGGCTGTGGAGGCTGCTGCACCGGCTCTGCTCGGAGCCCGACCAGAGGGCATGGCATCCCCGCTGAGAGGGAGCCCGGAAGTCAGCCAGCCAGTGGTTCATCTCGGTACCAGACAAAAGCTTTGTCCCGTCACAGCTGACTCATACCCCTCCAGGGTGGCTCGAAGCTGGGAAAACCATCTCCTCTCCTCTCTTCTCCTCAGATATTTTAGGGGGATCTTAGCAGGAGGGGAGAACGCTGAGCTGAGTTGCAACTTCCGAGTGTCTTGGTTTTTGGAGAACCGTTCCAGCCCTGGTGTGTTCAGATGTCTTAGAGCAGCCTTTGTCTCTACCAACCTGGGGCTCGTCTTGGGGCTTTTGTCATTGGGTTTATGTTTTAAGAGCATGCCCGTCAATTTCTTTGCTGACTGACCTCCAGCACGAATCTCTTGAAGAAGGTGCGGCGTTATGGGCCAGGATGTCCCAGACGGTGCTTCTCAGGGCGTTTTATCCGGCGTGTCCCGGGGGCCGGGTCACCATCCACCTCTGCTCTGATGTTGCTCAGTTGTGTCCGACTCTCTGCGACCCCATGGACTGTAGCCCGCCCATCTCCCCTGTCCGTGGGGTCTCCCAGGCAGGAACACTGGAGGGGGTTGCCCTTTCCTCCTCCAGGGGAATCTTCCCGACCCGGGGATCGAAGCTGGGTCTCCTGTGTTGGCTTCTTTACCGCTGAGCCACCGGGGAAGCCCCCACTGGGCTGCTGTGCTTCCCTGTCAGCCGTGGCGCACGGATGTGCCCAAAGACGGCCCTGCGTCAGGTGCCTCCCTGTGGTTCTGCTGTCTGCACCCCGGAAACCTCTGTTTTAGGGATTCCAGGCTGCTTTCCCATGCAGTCCAGTGACAGGGACCAGTCAGACCATGAAGGGTCCAGTGGGAGAAGACGGGCGTTTCCCGGGGCAGGAGGGTGTATCAGACAGCAGCCCCATAGACCCCAGCTGTGCCAGGTTTGAGCACAGCTGCCTCAGGGCCTGGGGAGGCAGGCTGGGGTCTCCGAGGACTCACTCGGGTCTCTTTCATCCCCCTGCCCCTGAGCCCCTGCCAGCTGTCGTCCAGGAAGCCAGGCCAGTTCTGGGCCTGGAGTGAGGGGACGGTAGCCTGGCGGGGCTGCCAGAGACGCTCCATCTCTCGGGGATGTGGAAGGGTGTGCCGTGGAGAATGGGCACAGCTGTGGAGGTGGTGGGGGAGACTGAGGCGCCCTTTCCCTGCCTGGCGGGGCGATGGGGACTCGGGGGAGTGCCTCGGAGGTGAAGGGAAGCCAGTTCCCAGGAGACAGCTTCAGGCCTGTGTGCCCTGACATCCCAGGTGAGTGATGCTCCTGCAAGATGCCCACAGGCAGAGGCTGCAGGTCAGGCATCAGGGAGCCCGCCTCTGGGAACCACGTCTGAAGCTCGCGTTCATCTTCCTCTCCAGCTTCACTGTGGCTCCAGCATACCAGGCACCCCAGACACATTATCAGTTCTGCGGTTGCTGTTCAACTATCCGCTCCAGCCAGACAGGGTTTGGGGTATCTCTTTGTTTATCTAATACATTCACTGCCATCACTTCCACCGCTCATGCGCCTAGAAGGTGCTCAGCAAAGACGGACGGAATGAACTCGTGCCGTCCGCTTCGAGTAAGCCTGTGGGAAGCCGTGTCTGTCCCTGGGGAGACAGGAGACACAGGCATCGGTGACGGCCATCTGGGACGTGGCAGAGCCTCTGACCGAAGCCAGCCCAGGGTTCAGAAGAGCCCAGAGGTCACTTGGTCTGCTGGCTGGCAGGGGCCAGGGCAGTGGAGTCGGGGGAGGAGCACAGCGTGGAAATCTGACATTAATACCGCAGGACCTAATTCATGAAAACATCTAATTACAGGGTGCTGCGTTTAATTGTAATTTTGGTAATGACCTGCAACTGCATACAAATTATAGGGTAATCAACTCAAAACGTGCTTACAGCTGCCGTAAATGCCGTTTAATCTAATGGGGAGTGCCCCGGCCAGGGTCTGCGGGGCGCGGACCAGGGCACGGTGCTGGGAACGTCCTCCGTCTGGCTTGTGATGTCCCCGCCAGGGGGGCAAATAGCGTGGAGCTGGGCTGTGAAGGCCAACTACCCTGCACCCCCAGCCCCCGGCCATGACGGGGGACTTGCACACAGGCTCCAATTTAAACTGCAACAGGAGAGGCTGAGGTCAAACCCAGACTGAGCCGGAAGAGATCGGAGGGTGAGCAGGAAGGTCGACCTGCTGGCTGGTCTCGGCAGGTGGGAGCCCCGAGACAAGGGCTTGGCTGTGCCGGCCACCTTCGTACCTGCAGGATAGACCAGTTAGAGGCTGGAGTGCCTGCGGGTGTGTTTTTATTTGGGCTGCTTCCCAGGTGGCATTAGTGGTAAAGAACCCGCCTGCCAATGCAGGCAGATGTAAGAGACGCGGGTTCAATACCTGGGTGGGGAAGATCCCCTGGAGGAGGGCATGGCAACCCTCTCCAGTATTCTTGCCTGGAGAATCCCATGGACAGAGGAGCCTGGCGGGGTGCAGTCCACGGGGTCTCAAAGAGTCAGATG
>NW_011495042.1:6716196-6720769 GCF_000754665.1 Bison bison bison | reverse complement strand
CTGAAGGGGCAGAGCTGTGTGTCCTGGACCGGGCACCCACGCTCTCGTAAGCACATCCCCCCTCGGCCCCTGTGGTCGCCCTGCAGTGCCCTGCCTCTCACGCTCACGTGCACCATTACCGTTGATCTCGGCGGTACTGACTTGCCTGCACGCGTCCAGAGGCAGTGCCCCTGCTGAGAGGGAGGTGGGCTTCGGGGCCGGACACCCAAGGACTGAACTCTGCCCGCTGCTCCTTGCCGGCTGAGCGGCCTCGGGCAAGCGGTTATGTGCGTGCGTAAAACGCTCAGCTTGCAGGCTCAGGCAACATGTTCTCCAGCTGCAAGGATGGCCTAGCGTTGCGGTAAGAGTGTGGGGTCTGCAGCCAGCCACCTGGCTTCCCATCCCAGCCCTGGCACCCGTGAGCTTCGCAAACTTGCCTCCCCTTGGACAACCCTTGTTTCTCTGTCTGTAAAAGTGGGGATGGTTGTAAGGACTGCTGCCTAGCTCAGAGAGTCTGTGGAATGAATTCATGAATAGGAAGGGCTTCGATAAAAAGAAATGTCAGCTGTGAGTCTGCGCTGCGTGCTGGGAGTGAGCTGTGGGTAAAGCAGGGGACAGGCTAGCCCGTGTTCCTGCACAGGTGCACAAGTCTCTCTCCTGGATAACTTTCCCTTGCTGATCTGCCTGGCGAACTCTTATTCATCCTTCGAAACCCAGCTGGTTTCCCCCTCTTCAGTCCAGTGCTGGCTGCTCTCCTCCTTCTCAGAGGCATCATCCATCGGGTGCCGCCTGTTCCGGTGGCATCACGTTTGCGAGGCCATTGGCTTGTTTCTGTCTCCGAGTGGGAGTGTTTGGGGGCACATTGGTGGCTGGCATCGTAACCGCAGTGGGCACGGCCGCTCAGAAGAACTTCCTAAATGTTGGTTGAACTGATCTGATTGAATTAGCGAGCAAGGAGAGGGGGGGACTCGGGGGACTCTATGCCAAGGTAGATGTTTTTGGATGTTTTGTTTAAAAAACGAAACATTCATAAGGGGAAATATATATATGTGTGTATATATATATAAAGCAGTAAATAATTACATCGAGTAAAAGTAACATTTTCCTTGTCAACCTCTTGATTCCTCTAGAGGCAGCCACTGTTGAGTCTCTGGTTCTCCACTGCACACGTTTTCTGTGCTTCTGCACACAATATGTATTTCTCTTTACACATGGACCCTCGAGACACACTTTTCTGCGTCTCCTCTTTTAATCTGCTAGTGAAAATCCTGCCGCTGCGGAGTTCACAGGCCACCCCACTGGTTTTCGTGGAACGTGGTGTTCCGAGGTCCAGGTACCTTGTGCTCTATTAAGCCTTCCCAAACCCTCCCCCCACCCCCCGCCGTGTGCAGACAAAGGGCAGTTTCTGGTTTTCCCGCCCCTGGGCCAGGCTGCAGGAGCAAGTCTGTAGGGCCCCAGCCTGTGTGTCTGCTGCAGCGGTGAGGTCCCTCGACCGGCCGGGCCTGCCCCGCACTGCTGGGCCTTTCCCTTGCTTTCAGTCCTTGGCTCTTTCCGTGGCTCTTTGCTCGGCTGTTCTGCTCTGCTTTAGAGGGTCTAGAAGCCTTACCTATCCCATGGCTCCCGCCCCGCTTCAGGGCTCTGATAGGAAACGCCGTCGAGGGTGAGAAGAGGGACAGATGGGCTTGTCCCTGAAACTTCCACCCCGATCAGCGCCAGCCAGCTGGGGCAACACCGCCCTGTCTAGTTTTAGATGGGTTTCTTTTTCTGCAGATGTGGAGTTTCTCAGCTGCGGAACCATGTCTAAATGCCCTTCTCTCTCCATGTTCTAGATCCAGGGACCCTGAGGTCCAGGCAGAGGGGCTTGGAGGGCAAGGCCCTGCCTGGAGCAGGGTGTGGGGGGCGGGATGTTTGGGGGCAGCAGTTGACACTCCCTTTCCCCAGGGTGGGGGGGCCCTCATCTGGGGCCTGGAGCCCCGTCCCTCAGCCTAATCCCGTTTTCTGCCCAGCTGAACAGCGGAGAAGGCTTAGTTCTCGTCCCATTTTAATGCAAAGGAGGCTGCCAGGCCTGGCTTGTTCTGAGCCCGGTGACAGTGGCCGTGAATGGGGACCCCAGTAACCGGGGCAGAAGTGTGACAGGGCCCTCCATCATGGCATTGTCCGACAGCCGGGACATTACGGCTGCTCCCAGAGCCTCCGGGGGCGGGCCGGGGGCCTCCGCCGGGTATGCTAAGCAGACAGGGGCCACCCGGCCTGGCCCGGTCAGTGCTTCCATTGTGTCCGGAGCTCGGACCTGAACAATTCAGACGGCCCCCCAGCTGCTGCCCCCCTTCCGCCCTCCTCCTGACACGAGGCCTGGACGTGCGGGTGTGGGTAGAGGGGCTCCCAGACTGCTGCCCTTGGAGCGGCCACTGCCGCTGCTGGGAGCCAGGGCAGGCACCCCTCTCTGGGGCTCGGCAGCAGCACTCGCCCCCAAGAGGAGCGTTTCCGAGTGCTCGCCGGGAGCACCTGCCAGGCAGGCCCTGCCCTGAGCCCCACGGTGACTCCAGGTCTAGTGACCTGGGCCGGACCCGGCACTCCCTCCAGCTTGCGACGGTCACACTGCAGACCAAGTCACCAGGCCTCGGGGGGCCCAGGAGGCGTAGTGGGGGACTGCAGGGGGCAAGGAGGGCAGCGCTGTCCGGCAGAAACGAGGTGCAGGCCAGGCGTCTCATGATGCGTGTGACTTCCACGCAGTCACAGTAAAAGAAAGGAAAGGGAAACAGGTGAAATGAATTTCAGGAGTACAGTGTGTTTATGAAACACACTGGGCCTTTGAAATCTGGTGAGTGTCAGACCCCCGCACCGCACGTCTCAGTCCTCTTGTATCTGCCGAGAGTCCACACGTGGCTGTTGTGCTGGGTGGCTCAGCTCCGCAGGGTGACCCCGGGCAGCCGCAGCTCCTGTCCCGCCCCTCTGGGGGGCTGGGTGGGGGCGCCGGGGTAGTGCAGGTCGGGCTGGGCTAGAGGGGTGTCTCCCAAGCCCGGCAGCAGTCCCTTTGCTGGACCTGCCTTCACTGCACCCATTTCACAGATGTGGAAACAGAGGCCCATTCACACAGAGACGCGGAGGGAGGGCGCAGCTGAGCCACTCTCTGACCTGCCCCTCGTCGACATTTAGCTAGGAGAGTCCTCCCCACTCCAGTCTGTTCAAAGATCTGCGAAGCTCCTTCACTTACAAAGTGAAAATGCTGTTACTGCCCCCGGAGTGGGGGAAGCTGGGATGAGGGGCAGCTGGGTGGGGCGGCCTCTGGTACATGTGTGCTGAGCAGCTGTAGGGAAGTCACTGCCCTCCTCATACAGCGTCTGGCGGGCACGTCCAGGGTCTCTGCACCCACAGCAGGAAGGCGGACACTTGCAAGCTTTGAAGGGCGGTTCCCAGGCCAAGGGTGGGAGGGCAGAGGGGGTGGGTGTGGACACAGCGCCCCTCTCCTTCCCCCCCACCAGACCCCATTGATCACAGGAGGCTCCCATCCTCAGAACCACAGGCTCTCCTGCTCAGCCAGTGCATTTGCGACTGGACACCTTCCAGGGCCGGAGCGGGCACAGCTGGTACCGACCGCAGACTGATTTATGCAGCCACCAGACATGGGGCGGAGGGGGCGAGCCTGGAGGAGGTGATGGGGGCTGGGACACGCAGGTGTGGGATGCCCCCACCCTCTGCCTCCCTGCCCCTCTTCTCCCCGGACGCCCCAGCATCTGAGCCTCCCCCAGCCCCCGAGCCTCCCCCCAGCCCCCATCCGCCACCACTTAGATGGGCCAAGCAGCTCCATTAGGCGGAACTGGAGACTGAGGCCCGGAGGAGGGAAGGGGCTTGTCCAGGGTCACAGAATAAGTGACCTCTAGAGTCTGGGACCCTTTCTCCTGGTCCAGAGGTATCTGGGGACCCTCCTAGCAGCCTGAGTCACACGCTGTCGCCCACGTGCTCCAGCACTTGGGAGGGTCAGCCTCAAAGCTCTCAAATCTGCCCTCTCCCTGGCCTTGGATCTGCTCTGCCTGCCGGAGGCTGCGGGGCACATTGCTTCACCTTTACATTCTCCGTGATGCTAACCCAATCGCTTCCCGCTGAGTCTGTTTCCTCATCTGTAACGTGGAGAGTGAATTTCACAGCTGGTTTCTGGAGAAGGAAATGGCAACCCCCACTCCAGTGTTCTTGCCTGGGAAATCCAACGGACAGAGGAGCCTGGCGGGCTACAGTCCATGGAGTTGCAAGAGTTGGACACGACTTAGCAGCTAAACCAGCACGGAGCAGTTGGGGGCCACGTGAGAAAGACCATTATAGCCTCAGCCCTCAGGACACACTTCTCTGATCCTCGACCCTGGGCGTCCTAGGTCCTGGCCTGAGCGGGAAGAACTGGGGAACAGTGAGGGGTTCCACACTAGCCTCGTCCAGGGAGACCTTCAAGGACAGGACACGCAGGCATGGGTGAGATCACCTGGACACAGACGTGGAGAGAGCAGGGAGGATGGGCTCAAAGCTGGACCGACTTGAACTCGGGTCCCATTAATCAAGGTCTATACCTAGAAGAAGGGAGGTGAAGTTGTGCTTAGGCTGCCCA
>NW_011495042.1:6715699-6716096 GCF_000754665.1 Bison bison bison | reverse complement strand
GTCGGGCTCCCGGGCTCCCGCTTGGCTTGGGGGAGCATGTCCTCCCAGGCAAGCTCGGCAGGATGGGGCGGGCTGACGCATAGAGGGGGAAGCGCCACATTCAAGGAGCCTCACGTGGAGGCTGATAGATGCAAAAGTGGGCTCTGGTGTTGAGTGGGGGGCGGGACTCCGGGGTCCACAGGGCCCCTCCTGCTCACAGACGCAGGCCTCCAGCGGGGAACAATGTTCCCAGGGAGCAGTGGGAACCACCGCTGATTACAAATTGCTCTGTGATTTTTCTCCCGTTACCAGGGCGACAGCAGGCTGAGCATCTTAAGCAGCAGTGGGATGCAGCCGGATCTTTTAAAGCCGTAGATGGTTCCCCTTCAGGCTCCACACATCCTTGCTCCACCCCCCA
>NW_011495042.1:6715149-6715599 GCF_000754665.1 Bison bison bison | reverse complement strand
GAGCACCTGCCAGGCAGGCCCTGCCCTGAGCCCCACGGTGACTCCAGGTCTAGTGACCTGGGCCGGACCCGGCACTCCCTCCAGCTTGCGACGGTCACACTGCAGACCAAGTCACCAGGCCTCGGGGGGCCCAGGAGGCGTAGTGGGGGACTGCAGGGGGCAAGGAGGGCAGCGCTGTCCGGCAGAAACGAGGTGCAGGCCAGGCGTCTCATGATGCGTGTGACTTCCACGCAGTCACAGTAAAAGAAAGGAAAGGGAAACAGGTGAAATGAATTTCAGGAGTACAGTTCATGGGACTTGCCCGAAATCTCACCTCAGCACATAACCTCTATTGGAAATACTATTAACGAGACATTGTGTTTATGAAACACACTGGGCCTTTGAAATCTGGTGAGTGTCAGACCCCCGCACCGCACGTCTCAGTCCTCTTGTATCTGCCGAGAGTCCACA
>NW_011495042.1:6713897-6715049 GCF_000754665.1 Bison bison bison | reverse complement strand
GTCTCTCCTTCCCCCTCTCTTTCCCTCCCACCAACGCTGCGCTCACACGAGGGGTCGTACCTGCTACGCACTCACCTTCACACGCTGAGCCTCGACCCTGCTCCCCTCTCACCTTCACACGCTGAGCCTCGACCCTGCTCCCCTCTCACCTTTACACGCTGAGCCTCCTCCCTGCGGTTCAGGGCTTCTTGCTCCCAGATCCTCTGGGCCTCAGTTTCTGCATCTGTAGAATGGGAAGGGTGCGTGCCTGGGTCATGCCCACCCCATCTTCACAGGGTCACATCCACTCACCCTGCAATTCCCGGGCCAGTGCCCCCTCCTGCAGGAACTCTCTGGAGGGCTCCAGGCTGCAGCAAAACCCTCCTTGACTCATTCATGTTCACACGTGGGTTCTTTAACCTGTGCCGTTTTGTGCGGTACCCACGGGCACACGTGTGGCTACTGAGTCCTTCACATGTGGCCGGACTGTGTTTTAAGACAATGTTGGGGATATATTGGGTTAAACAACATATATTATTAGAGTGGCTCGCATTGCCTTCTTTTCACTTTTAGAAAATTTTAAGCCAGCTGAGTGGTTTGCATTGTGTTTCTGCTGCAAATGGCGTTAACACGGGTAACCACGGAGCAATGGCAATGGTGGCCGCTGCTGTGGACGGAGGTGGGGCTCGTTTCATGCGGACGGAACCCCGTGACGCCGTGTCCATACTGTCGGTCTGATCACCAGGGAGAAGGAGGCGCGGAGGAGGAAGTTGCTGGCCGACGGCCCCCTGCTGGGAGGCTGTGCTAGGACCCCGTCTTGGTGGGCGTGGGGCAGGGTGTGTGTCCTTAAAACAAAGCCCACAGATGCGGGGCTTTAAGGCAGAGAGCGGGTGGCTTCAGAGCCGATGGGGCTGAGCGGGTGCTGCAGGGTGTTCAGGTCGGTAGCAAGGTCAGTGACCGTGTCCGGGGCGTCCGGGCGTGGGAAGTGCTGAGACGGTCCTCCCGGAGCCTGGAGCCCCTCGCCCGCCTCATCGCCCCAACCTCTGGCATCATCACCTTGTCCGAGTGGGCCTAACAGCCGGGTCCCACCTGCTGCCGTGTCCTGAGCCCACACGTGTGCGGCCTCGTAGCGGCTTCTGTGACTCCCTCATCTGTGAGCTTGGTATATTCAGG
>NW_011495042.1:6704507-6713686 GCF_000754665.1 Bison bison bison | reverse complement strand
CCTGACCCAGGGATTGAACCTGCGTCTCCTGCAGCTTCTGCATTGGCAGGCAGATTCTTTACCCCTGAGCCACCTGGGAAGCCATAGTACACACGCACGTACTGTATCCAGTGTGTGCACACATGCACACGCGTGTACATGTGAGCACACAGCACCTGCACGTGTACACACATCTGTGTGCTTCACACAGTGGCACATAGAGACGTATACACACGTACGCATCTATGTATGTGAACTGGTGTGGTCAGGCATCTTCAGTTTGTAAAAACTGTTAGAAAATGCCAGTTGGATGCCAGGGTGAGGCAGCTTCCAACCGGGGAGCGGGGAGCACTTTCTGTAGCCTCCAGGGCATACATGGATCACTGTGTGCCCAGCAGGCGTCTAGCACGGTGCCCGCAGCCCCCGGGGCAGGACGACACGTTCCGTAAATGGATGAACGTGCTTGCGAGACAGGGGCCCTGCACCCAGGACTCTGCATCATCTCTGTGGCCAGCGCCTGGCCTGAGCGCCGGGCCCGGCTCCTGGCAGCGTGCTCGTGGGCAGGCACGTGTGTGCGGGCAGGTCGTGCGCCCCTTGGACCCCCGGCTTGGCCGTCGCTCGCTCTGTGCAGACAGCTGGGCTGGCCCTTCTACATTGGCCCCTGCAGACCGCCTGGCGGCCCTGCTCCAGGCCCGGGGGGCTGACCCTGGGGCGGCTCCCACAGCCTCCCAGCCGCTGGGCGGAGGGTGAGTGGGGCTCCCTGCCCCTCCCACAGGCTGGCAGCAGGGCAGGGGGGCACTGAGTCCACCAGGGCCTGTGGCTCCTGCCTGGCCACCCGCTGCTCCCCGGGCACTGGTTCCAGCTTTTCCGAGCCTCAGGCCTCAGAGGGAACGTCTCCCCGCCTGCACCCCCATATCTTCCTGGCTTCTCTGGCCGGCGCCTCTGAAACAGTGTGAATCACCCACCCACAGGCTGCCCGTTCCCCGCCAGGACCCCGTCCGACACACCAGGCAAGTCCTCCTGCATAGCTGAGTCTCGGTTTCTGTGAAATGGGCGTGCTCACAGGCACCACACCCTGCTGAACAGGTTAAGGCAGAGAATCCCAGTGGCATAGCCAGCCCATCGCCCGCTCCTGGCAGACGGCTCTTGTTTAACTGGGCTGCAGGGGGCAGGCGGAGAGGGCTCCGCCACGGTCAACAGCTTTGACTCTGGAGCTGGACGGTCTGGACTGCGATCACATCTTGGCCGTGTGGCAGCTGTGTGACCTTGGGCCAGTGGCTCAGCCTCTCTGAGCCTCGCCTGTAAATCGGGAGTGGTAGTTACTAGAGCACCTCACACATGAGGACTCTGCACGCTCACCAGCTGGGCTGTCCCTGCCCTTCCCGAGTGGCCACGGATGCCCCCGTGTGCAGGGGAGAAGCTGAGCGCCCGTGGTCTGCAGGGAGCAGCAGGCACCCCCCACCCCCAGCATTTGCAGAGTGGAAGCTGAGACCCCGGCACACAGGGCCTCGTCTGCCTCTCCGGTCACCCACCTCAACTTCCTCTGCCATGTGGCTGGCGGGTGGACGTGGCCAAGTGCTCCCGGAGGCTGCATGTGGGTCCTCTCTTCTCGGACGGAGGGGTGTCAGGTCCAGGGGCTCTGTGGCCTCAGGGTATACGCCCTTCCTTCTGGGGTGTGTGGGGGGTCACTCCATCTGCCCTTGGGGACACACAGGGCCTTCCACCAGGCCAGCAGCATCACGGCCCCTCTCAGGGCACCCACCCCCCACCCCACCCAACCCCGGCCGTGTAACCAGAGCCGCAGCGCGGGGAGCCTGGCCCGGGCCGGATCACACAGGTATCAGCTCACCGCCTGGGTCCCGTTTCCCTTCACACGAGGACAGCTAACAATGGCCGACAGTCCCCACGGCGGGCCCGGCTCCCCGCCTAGGGAGAGGCCCCGGTGAGCTATCGGGCCACACGATCTCGCCCCTCAGAGAGGCTGCCCTCCCCTGACGACAGGGTGCACAAACAGGGCCTTCAGCGGCTGCCAGCACCCGGGGAGCGGCCGGAACCGGCCCCCCGTGCCAGCCAGGCCGCGCGGCTGCCTCTTCCCCTCCGTGTGAACCTGCCCCCTACACCTGGGCCTGGGTTTCACCCCATGAAAGCGCTTTGTTCCCGGGCCTGGACGAAACTGGGCCCTGCCGGGCGAGGGGCTGCCCCGCCTCCACCCACAGAGCCCGCTGCCCCCCGAGGGCCCTCAGACCCCGGCGGGCTGAGGCAGCATGTCCAGGAGGCAGGCAGGGGCGGGGGTGGGGGTACTGCTGGGCGAGGGGGGCGAGGCTGCTGTCGCCTCAGGTGGCCTTAATTTTGTCTCTTTCCTGCCCCACTGGACACCGGACTCCTTTGCTCTAGAAGTTTCTCTGCAGCGGTGCACGGTAGGCCAGGACTCATGGTCCAGGAGGACAGGCCCAGGCCTTCCTGGGGAACCCAGGAGCCTTTCTGACCCCTGTGGAGCCCTCTCGACTCTTCACCTGTGGGTCCAAGCTGATGGCGGCCGCTGGCCCGGTTGCTGCAGGCTGTGGTTCTCCGCAGCACAAGCTGGCGGTGGTGACCTCAGGCCGGGCAGAACTGTAGCCAGGTGTGAGGGGTCCCCACGGGGACATGCAGAGGCCAGGCTCCCCTGAGACCTTCCCAGCCACACCTTTCAGGGGCTAACCCTGAAGATGCCCGGTTGCAGGCTGAGACTCTGGGTTCTTTTTTTTTCGATATTTGTCTGCACAGGTCTTCATTGCTGTACGTGGGGTCTTGGGTCTTGGCTGCGTTATCTTCTACGTTGCGGCACGCAAACTCTTAGTGGCGGCATGCGGAATCTAGTTCCCTGAGTGGGGATTGAACCAGGCCCCCCCACCACGTGGGGAGCATGGAATCTTGGCCACTGAGCCACTAGGGAAGTCTGGGACTTGGGGCTCTTGAGGGAATTCAGCCCATGCAGTGGCCTGTCCCCCCAAAAAAAACAGGCTGTGGGTCTGGGTGGGTCAGGTGCTGGGCGAGCCGGACCGTCCATGCAGTAGCCGCTTGCCCTGTGTGGCGACTCACATTTGAGAAAGATGAAATAGTGTCTCCTCCATCGCACTGGCTGCGTCTCACGCGCTCCTGGCCAGGCGTGGCCGTGGCTGCCACACTGCTCCACGTGGAATTGTCTCTGGGCGGCGCGGCCGTCGAGCCCAAGCACAGTGGACTAACACACACTTGCTGGGCACCTGCCGTGTGCCAGGCCCCACCCTGACTGTCTGCAAACCGGCGGGTCAGAGGCGCCCTCTGAGCCTCGCTGCCTACTCTCCCCACGTGCGTGTGTGCGGCGTGCACACTGCTGGCACCAGAGAGAGCAGGGTCCTGGCCAAGCTCACAGCACATGGCAGAGGCACGTGGGGTAACACAGCCCTGAGGGTGATGGTCCCCAAGGGAGGTGCAGGCTGGGTGCTGGGAGCTGGTGTGGAGGGACCCCCCAGCCCTGAACTGGGGCAAGGGATGCTTCTGTTTCTCCACCCCGAAATGTGCAGGCTGGGCTGAGAGTGAGTGCCAGGGTTTCCGGTCTGAGGTGAGCACCCACGACTCCCACCACCAGTGTTCTGTGGACCCGAGATGTGCTCCGTGCATCCAGGGACGGGGCGGCCACTGCCTCCTCTTTAGCAAGACGCAGCCCAGCCTGTTCATGGCTGTGGCAGGCGGGATAATGGCCCCCCAAATCACCTGTGTCCTGGTACCTGGAGCCTGAGTGTGTTAACCTCGAGTGGCAGAAGGGCTTTGAATATGTGGATAAATCTAGGGTCTTGAGATGGGGGATGAGCCTCAGTTGCACAGATGGCCCTGATGTGATCATCGTGGCTTCATGAGGAAGGCAGGGGGTGAGGGACTCTGAAGACGGAGGAAGGGGCCAGGAGCCAAGGACTGCAGGCAGCCGCCAGAAGCTGAGAAAGGTGAAGGCGTGGGTCTTCCTCTCAGAGGCCCCAGAAGGGACCAACCCAGCCGGCACCTGCCTCCAGCCCAGGGAAAGTGACTGCAGACTTCTGACCTCCAGACCTGGAAGTGGGTAAGTCTGCACTCAGTTTGTGGTCATTTGTTACAGCAGCAAGAGGAGTCTAATACACTGCATAGTGGTCAGCATCACGGGTTTCAGCGCTTGGTCAGCGTCACGGGTTTCAGCGCTTGGTCAGCATCACGGGTTTCAGCGCCTGACAGAAATAGCTGTGAGTCCCAGCTGCTACCATTTCTAAGTGCGCAATCTCGGGCAAACGGCTCCATTTCTCTGTGCCTCAGTTTACCTTAGCTGGAAAATGGGTCTCATAATGATGCGCACCTAATAGGGTTCAGTGCAAGCAGGTTATTCAGAAAATGCTCCCTGTTGGCATCATCGTCAGAATCTCTTGAAAGGCAGCGTGTGGTTTGTGACGGTGTGGTATCCAGAACAGGACCCTCTGGGCTGTAGAAGTACTCTGTCTTGCCTCAATGAGTTTATCCGTAGAATTGCAGTAGTGACGGGATACTATGAAGATTAAACGAAACGCTCTGCATATCTCACTAGCATAGTGCCCGGCCCCTGGTAAGCATTTTGTCGTTCAGTCTCCAAGCCATGTCCGACTCTTTGCAACCCCACGGGCTGCAGCACGCCAGACTCCTCTGTCTTCCACCGTCTCCCGGAGTTCTCTCAAACTGATGTCCACTGAGTCGGTGAAACGATCCCCTTCATGGATCACAGCCTTGTCGTGGTGAAGGGGCCGTGTAACTCAATGAAGCTAGGAGCCATGCCATGCAGGGCCACCCAAGACCGATGGGTCATAGTGAGGAGTTCTGACACAACGTGGTCTACTGCAGGAGAGTGACCACCCACTCCAGTATCCTTGACTGGAGAAGCCCATGAACCGTAGGAAAAGGCAAACAGATATGACACTGGAAGATGAGGCCCCCACCCCCACCCCAGCCCAGGTCGGCAGGTGTTCAGTGGTAAGCATTTAACCAATGCTAATTATTACTATGGGTTTCCCTTATAGCTCAGTTGGTAAAGAATCTGCCTGCAATGCAGGAGACTCAGGTTCGATTCCTGGGTCAGGAAGATCCCCTGGAAAAGGAAATAATAATTATTATTATTGATGTCATTGGATACCCGGCCCCAGTGCCCCATCCTGGGAGCCCCAAAGGCCCGGCTGAGCATGTAGCCAGGAAGACTGCCCGCGGTGCCCAGCCTGGGGGGCAGGCAGGTCAGGGCCGCGCTGGCTGGCTGGGCCTGGCTCTCTGCATCTCCGCTTGCTCTGCACCCACGCCCCTCAAGCTGTCCAAACACAGGCCGGGTGCCCCAAGAGGACCCCCAAGCAGCAGCCCTGAAAAAGGCTGGCGCCCGCAGCGTGCTCTTGTTTGCTCTCTCACAGCCCCCGGAGCCCCCTTCCCTCTGCGTGTTTGCTGGGCTTCCCGGCAGCTGTCGGCTGTGCAGGGCTAGCCACCCGGTGGACCAGGGCCCCGGAGCTCAGTCCTCGACCTTAGCTCCCAGACTCACCTCTTGTCCCCCTGGCTGTCAAGAGTCATTGAGGAGCGGCCCAAGCCAGCATTGCTGAGCACCCCCTGTGAGCCTGGCCCCCTTCGCCACGGCCCACGGAGGTTGGTTCCTCAAACCTTCCCGGGGACACTTTGAGCTGGTACCTTCTTTCCCCATCGACCAGCCAGGAAACCAAGGCACGGAGCCGCCAGGTAGAGCCCCAAGTTCTCACCACTCCTGGGGGTTAGGTCTGATCTCCAGGAACCTCGGCTGCTCTGTGTGGTCCCCTCTGAAGCTGTCACGTAGAATCAGGGGCTCAGAATCACGTGATGGAGCATTTTAAAGCAGAGTTGGATATAGGAAACCGAAGACAGAAATTCTCAATGGCACTATGAGATCTTAGAGGGAAATCAGAGATCCTTTACTGTCAGGCTCCTTATGTCTCACTGCCAAGAGCCCCTGAATGTCCCGGGGTCCCCCACCTGTTCAGTCCTTCCTAGGAGGCTGGGAAAGACTGAAGGCAAACAGAGAAGGGGGTGGCAGAGCCTGAGACAGTTGGGTGGCATCACTAATGCAATGGACGTGAGTTTGAGCAAGCTCCGGGAGTTGGTGGTGGACAGGGAAGCCCGGCGTGCTGCAGTCCATGGGGTCCCAGAGTCAGACACGACTGAGCCACTGAACAGCAACAGACACGGGTGCACCTCCTTGCCCGGGCCCAGCATGGGGCTCTCTCGCTCCCCTAGCCCGCACACCCTCCGCGAAGCCCCCTTCCCACTTGTCTGCATAAATTAGCACCCCCGCCTCAGAGCATCTGGTGACAACCAGTGCCGTGATTCTGCAAGGCCTGCGGTTTTCCTGTTGATTTCACGGCCATCCCAGGGCGGGGGGCGGAAGAGCATCAACCCCAGGCAGCGGCGGCTCTAGTTCCCCAGCAGACAGCCCCCTCCCCACCTTCACACCGTGGCTGTGAAGGGACCTCACGCAGGTCTCATCTGGGGGGTGGGGGTGGCTTAAAAATCCCTTGACTTCCTCCAACAAAGGGAAGCTCACTTCCTCAGGGGCTCTCCAGGGCTGAGCCAGAGTCATCCTGGGGGAAGACCGCCCCGCTTCAGTGGTCCCATCAGAATGTAAAACCCACTACTGTTTGACCCAGAACCCCCACTTTTAGGGGGCAGGAAAGCTATGACCAACCTAGACAGTGTGTTAGAAATGCAGAGATATCACTTTGCCGGCAAAAGTCCATCTGGTCAAAGCTGTGTTTTTTCCAGTAGTCACGTGCCGGAATGTGAGAGTTGGACCATAAAGAAGGCTGAGCACCAAAGAACGTATGCTTTGGAACTCTGATGCTGGAGAAGACTCTAGAGAGTCCCTTGGACTGTAAGGAGATTACTTCTTTTCACAGAGGCTGCCCCCTGCTTCTTGCAACCGAGGCCAACTCCTTGCTTTTCCTGAGTCTGCAGAAGCCTTATGGTGGGGCAGGCAGGGGCAGCCTCTGTGGGCAGGAACTGGCCCAGAGGGAGCGACAGGCCAAGTCCTCAGGGTGGGGGTGAGCGTGGCAGGTGAAACCAGCCTGGAAGCCCCAGCTTGGGCAGGCTGCAGGCCGGTCAGGAGAGGTGGGCTGCAGCAGAAGCCCGGTCCTGGGGCCCCTCTGGCCACGGTAAGGAGTTTGAATTTATTCCAGTTTGATAATAAACCATCACAGTGGCTGAAGGAAGGAGCCAGAGGAGCAGGCAGGGGTGAGAACACAGTGCGGCCCGTCCCAGCAGGAAGAGCCAAGTGCAGCCAACCACCCGAGTCCAGGCACCCCGCGAATGTGGGGCCCCTGCCTGCTTCCTAAGGAGACGATGCCTTGGAGCAGGGAGGTTGGTCAGGCCGGGGTCTCGGGAGGGTTTTCTCAGGTGGTAGCCACAGTAGAAACAGAGCCATGGGTGTAAGCAAACCATTCACAGCAGAGATGGAAAAGGCCCAGATGGGCAAACTCACTGGTGACCAGGGAAGCCCAGGTCTCGCCTGCATCTAGTAGACTGGGGCCGGTGGGGCTGGGCAGTGCCAGGTGAGGATGTGGGCGTGAGGGCCCCCTGGTGCCCTGCGTGGGAACAGTAGCTGGTGGGGCCGCCTCTGGGGCTCAGCAATTCTGCTCCTGGAACTGGTCCCCAGACTTGCTCACAGGTCCCTGTGAAGCCCCCGTCCTACAGTGCTCTCTGGGGCAGTGAGCTCACAGATGCGTGCACTTGACCTCATGATTGCACTGCAGAAAGAATCTCTCTTGTTGTGCCCATTGTACTGCCGAGAAGACTGAGGCTCAGCAGGTCGGAGCCCTGGTGCCCAAGGCACTGAGTGTCCGGAGCTAAGGTATGACCCTGAGGCAGCTGTTGTGTGTCTTCAGTTCCTGACCCAGTTCCCATCACAGGGGCGGCTTCTGCTTGGATGGTGGCTGAGAAACCGGCAGGAGGTGGGCGTTCAGGCTGCACTCTGTCCGTCATCAGGAGAAGGGGGCGGCAGAGGATGAGATGGTTGGGTGGCATCACTGACACAATGGACGTGAGTTTGAGCAAGCTCCGGGAGTTGGTGGTGGACAGGGAAGCCTGGCGTGTTGCAGTCCATGGGGTCACAAAGAGTCGGCCATGACTGAACGAGGGAACAGGATCCTGGCATGAGTCCGGGCTCTGCCACTCAGCAGCTGTACGACTTCATACCGGCCGCCCCTTTGCTCAGCATCCTCCAGCTTCCCATCTATGAGATAGGCACAGGGCACCCACCTCAGAGGCCTTAGTGAGGTTTCCTGGGCCAACCCCTGACACAACTCTTTCTTCTCCTCCTCCCCACTCCCCAGGCACATGGGAGAACTCTCCCATCACCACTGAAAATTCAGTAAGGAAGGCTTCTCAGAGGGGCGGGACTCATGGAAACTGGTTTGCAGAAGCTGAATCCAGGCCTTCACCCCAGCCGCCATCCCTCCGTTAGGCAGATAGCCCAGCAGGGCTGCTGGACTCTACCTGAGCAGTGCTGCCTATCGGGGGCCAGGGGCCCTGGGTGCTCTGGATGGAAGAGCCAAGGTAGGGGAAAGGCAGACTCCCCAGGGGGGTGTGGACAAGCCTGCACCCGGGCCTGGGGGCATGTCGAGGGGTTCATAGCAACCAGGAGCCCAGCCCTTTTCTGAGCACCAGAGCTGCACCCACCTGACTGCCTGGGCAAAGACCCTTGAACTTGGCACCCTAGCTCAGCCTGGGCCCAAACCGAGCAGAGAGGCCAGGCGCTGAGCCGCCAGCCTTCCTCGGGGTCAAGCTGGCCGCTGGGCTGGGGTGGCTGGAACCTTCCAACTCTCAGAGGCAGGGACCAGGAACCAGTGGGGCCCAGCTCACAGCCTGCCTACCACCCGGGGCTCCCCGGGCAAGTGTCCCACCCATCTGTGCCGCCAGCAGGGCAGCAGCGGTGCCTGGTCACCGGATTGCTGCGACCGTGCAGTGAGCCAGTCGGGGCATTAGACACACAACGCGGATAAGCCCCTGGCATTGTTATTCCTGCAGATCCTCCGGGGAGCATGAGGGCCGTGGAATCCCATTCGTCAGGACCGTCAAGTCAGGAGAGCCCAAGTTTTGCTGCAGTAACAAAAGCCCCAAATCCCCAGTGGCTTTAGTGCAACAAAAGTTTCGTTTTCACCCATTCAACATGCCCCAAATGGGCTAGCTGT
>NW_011495042.1:6701755-6704407 GCF_000754665.1 Bison bison bison | reverse complement strand
GCCAGTCGCTGTGGCAGAGAGAAGGAAGCGGGGGCTGCTGCCAGCTCCCAGGGTGTCCGCCTGGACACGAGACGCATGACTTCCCCTGCAAACTGGCCAGTGCGGGTCACACGGCCAGCTGCAAGGCAGGAGCATGGCCCTGGACGCACCTGAGGGGTGGAGAAACAGCTTATGTGTGAGCAGTGCCAGTGACCACCTGCCTGCCCACCCGACCTCCTTTATTATTGTTCAGTGGCTCAGTTGTGTCCAGCTCTTTGCAACCCCATGGACTGCAGCACACCAGGCTCCTCTGTCCTCCACTATCTCCTGGAGTTTGTTCAAACTCATGTCCATTGAATCAGTGATGCCATCCAACCATCTCATCCTCTGTCGTCCCCTTCTCCTCCTGCCCTCAATCTTTCCCAGCACCAGGGTCTTTTCCAGTGAGTCAGTTCTTTGCATCAGGTGGCCAAAGTATTGGAGCTTCAGCTTCATCATCAGTCCTTCCAATGAATATTCAGGACTGATTTCCTTTAGGATGGACTGATTGGATCTCCTTGCAGTCCAAGGGACTCGAGAGAGTCTTCTCCAACACCACAGTTCAAAAGCATCCATTCTTCAGTGCTCAGCCTTCTTTATAGTCCAACTCTCACATCTGTACATGACTACTGGAAAAACCATGGCTTTGACTAGACGGACCTTTGTTGGCAAGGGACTGTTGGCTGTAGGACTGGAGTCTTTATAAAAAGAGGAAATATGGACACAGACATGCGTTGAGGGCAGACAGTGTGGAGAGGGTCATATACAAGCTGAGGAGAGAGGCCTGAGCAGACAGTCTGCCACGGCCACAGAAGGAACCTGCCTGCTGATGCCCTGATTTGGGATTTCCAGCCTCCAGAACTGAGAGGTGATAAATCTCTGTTATTTAAGCCACCGAGCCTATGGTACTCATACCGAGGCTGATAAGAGTCCTGTCTCATATGGAGAGAAGTACATTAGAGGTGTGCACAGTGCTTAGAAAAGGGCCTCACTCCATCATCGATGAGGCAGCTGAGGCCCGGGGAGGCTAAGCAACTTGCCCTGGGTCACACAGCTCCGGGGTGCCTGATCTCCTGGTGACCCTGCTGAGCTCCAGTGTGAAGTCCCCTTCCGAGGGCGCTTTGCTGGGTTCCTGCCAGCCTGGGCCTTCTTTGCCCGTAGCTAGGGCTCAACCACGCCAATTGATCATCCTTTCAGAGGTCAAGGGAAAAAAACGGAACAGCAGAGAAGGGGGCCAGGCTGGCGGAGGTAGGCTCTTACTCAAGGAAGTAATTATGTATTAAGTGGAAAAGTCCACTGGTGTGTTTAGTGATTCAGCATCGCCGAGTCCCTGAGGGATGTGCAGCCCTGGCTGCCTTCCACTGGCAGGCAATGTGTCAGCATGCCCACCAGCGGTCGCCTCTCTGCCGCCATCCAGGTGTGCTGGCGGGTAGGGGCCAGAGGCAGGTGGACTGAAGGCCGCTCCAGGCAGAAGACCTTCCCCTGGGGAGAGGGCCTGGCGTTTCAGGATGCAGCGGCCTGGCACCTAATCAAGTACTAAATCACAGGCCCTGAGAGCTGAGCCTCAGTTTCCTTGTCTGTAAAATGGGTATCTCTCTGAAGAGGAAGCTCCAGGACCTGTGGCCTTTCAAGAACCTGTTGCCGGCTGGCCCCTCCCCAGCCACGCCCCATGGGAGGTCAAAGAGGATCAGGGCGAGGCTGCAGAACACACAGTCCTTCCGGGGCACCCAGGGTGGGGGTAGGGGGTGCATTTTGCAACAGCTCTGGGGCGATCCTGCCAAGTAGCCCTGACCAGCTTTGCGGGGGGCGGGGGCGGAGCCAGGGCTGGTGTGTGGATGGTAAGGTGGGTAAGTGGATGCTATGGACTGAATTTTAGGGGAAAGTTTACTAGAATGAAAAGCACCCGCGATCACTACAACTCTGCTCCCAACACCCCTCCATCTTGGCCCTGGGGAGGGGGACCATAAAGCACATCAGAGAGGGGAAGGGGTTTGCCTCAGGGTGCACAGCCAGAAAGCGGCCAGGCCACGCTGTCCGGCGGGGACCCTGAGCACCCAGAGCAGGCCTGGCACAGCTAGAGTCACCAGATTTAGCAAATAAGCATGTAGGACACCAGTTAAATCTGAATTTCAGACAAACGATGAATTAGTATAAGTATGTCCCGTGTAATGCTGGGTACACGCTTGTACTAAATGTTTTGCTTATCTGAAATTGAGAGTTACCTGGGCACTTCGTATCTTATTTGGGACAGGGAGGGGTGGGAGATGGTGGGGTTTCGACTTGGGGTCTCTCAGGCCAGAAACTCTGTGTTTCAGTCCTGACTACCACTCACTGGTCCCACAACCCTGTTGGGTTACTCACAGCTCAGCCTGGGTTTCCTCCTCGGCCTTGACATTACCGCCCGCATAAGGCTGGTGTGAGGATTCCCTGAGATGACCTTGTAAAGCCTTCAGCTGGGGGCTGGGCGCAGAAAGGACTCAATACGCGCTCCCTGTGTGTGTCCTCCACTGAGTCTGGGTGCACAGAGGAGCTGTAATCAATCATTAGCCACGTGTCTCAGGCAGCAGGTCTCAGACACTGGGGGTCTCAGGGCCCCTTAGCGTTTAAAAAATCATTGCAGGCCCAGAGCTGTTG
>NW_011495042.1:6688263-6701655 GCF_000754665.1 Bison bison bison | reverse complement strand
CAGAGCTGTTGTGTATGTGTGTATCGACATTTGCAGCGATGGAAATTAAAGCTGAGAAAAAACAGAGGTCTTTATGCATTCGTTGCTTCATGACAACGAACTCACTGTACTCACAGGAATAATGCACTTTTTTTTAATGAAAAATAGCTCTGTCTTAAAACCAGCAAAGCAGCCCAAAGAGTGGCCTTGTGTTTCACTTTGCAGCTCTCTTGAGTGAGGTTAACACAAGGCCAGCTGGGTTCTCACACCTGCCAGGGCTTTGAAGCTCTCGCGAGATCACGCCTCACGTAGCCTCTGGAAAACTCCGTGGAACGCCTGCCTGCGAGAAAGTGAGAGTGAAAAATGCAAATCTCTTACTATCATCAAGAAAGTAGTTTTGATCGTTTGTTCTCTGGATCCCCTGAGAGGTTCTGGGACCTCGCTTTGAGAATCCCTGTCTAGGACTCCTTTTGGGAAGATGCCCCCTGCCCCGCCGACCCCTGAGCCTCCCCTGGCCGCGATGGCGGTGGGGCTGCCCCAGGCCTGGGCGTCGAGGTGGTGGTCCGGGCGCTGCCCACTCCGCGGCGGGCCTTCCCAGCTACTGTCGGCGCTGAAGGCAACGGGGTGTCCCGCTGGTATCTGCATCCATCCCCCCATCTCTCCAGGTAAGAGGGGCGAGCTGTGGTTGGAGGCCTGCGTCCTGGGCTGAGAGCCGGGGCTTGGTGGGGGGGAGGCGGGGTCACTGCCCTGTGGGAACAGGGCTCGGGCCTCGGAGGTGGTCTCTCTTTACACACATAGAGACACACGCACACACCGTGCACACACTCGCTGGGGGCCTGCACAGGGCGGGTTCTGGGACCACGGGTGAACGGTGAGGTCTGATGTGGCCTCCCAGGGGATGCTGGCTGCCTGGTCCGTGTCTGGCCTCTGGGTGGGGGGCCTCCCGTGGGGTCTGTCTGGGTCTGGCCTGGGCGGGTGCGCGTGTGCCCTCGCCGTGTGGGTGTCTGGTCTGCCCCTTGGTGTGAGCCCCTCCGGTGTGTGCAGTCCCCCTGGGTGTCTGGCTCCTCCCGCGTGTGGCCGCGGGTCTGTGCGTGCCTGCCCACGAGCACGTGTGTGACACTTCCTTTGCGTCAGAGGCGGCCATCCTGGGGGCGGAGCCGGGGGTGACTGCAGGCTCTCCCCTTGTCTCCAGCACGTTCTTCTGGGGCCAGGAGCGTCGTCGTGGCGACCAGCGGCCACCTTGTCAATGGAGCAGATGGGCCTGTGACCACGTCCGGGGGCTCCAGCTGTCCCTGCCACCCCCCTGAGCAGCCCCCAGGGGAGGCCACCTCTGTCCCCCAGGCCTGGGCCCCAGAAGCCCACCTGAGCCCGCTGCCCCCCAGCCTCGGCCCGGGTAGGGGCCTGGCACGTCTGGGAGTGGATGTGCGTCTTCACTCACTCTTTGTTATTGTTGTTTTTATTTTTATTAAAAATGTTTTTTTTCTTGAGACAGAGTTGGTAGACAGTATTATGTAAGTTTCACGTGTACAACATCATGGCTCACGGTGCACAGTTTTTATAGAATACGGGCGGCACTCCCTGCGCTGTGCACGGTGCCTCTGTGGCTC
Source organism: Bison bison bison (assembly GCF_000754665.1). Lineage (NCBI taxonomy): Eukaryota > Metazoa > Chordata > Mammalia > Artiodactyla > Bovidae > Bison > Bison bison. The sequence continues at coordinate 6,700,069 of NW_011495042.1, read as the reverse complement.
CTTTATTTTATACGCAGCCCCTGTCCTGCCCTCCCCACTCCCCTCTCCCCGCGAGTAGCCGGTGGCTTGTGCTCTGTGCGGGCGAGTCTGTTTCCTTTTGTTATACTCGCTAGCTGTCCTTTTTAGATTCCAGGTATAACTGATATCACACACTATTTGTCTCTGACTCATTTCACTTAGGGTGATGCCCTCCAAGTCCGTCCATGTGGCTCCAAATGACAAACTTTCATTCCTTTTCACGGTTGAGCAGTATTCCTGTGTGTGTGTGTGTGTGTGTGTGTGCGTGCGTGTGTGTGTGTGCGCATGTGCACACATATGTACCATATCTTCTTTATCCGTTCATCTGTTCATGGACGCTTAGGTTGCTCCGTATCTTGGCAACTGTAAATAGTGTTGCTATGAACATTGGGGTGCATGTATCTTTTTTCAATTACTGTTTTCATTTTTGTTAGATGTACACCCAGAAGTGGAGTTGCTAGGTCATATGGTAGTTCTGTTTTTTAGTTTTTTGAGAAACCACCGTATTATTTTGCAGTGTCTGCACCAATTTACATTCTCGCCGAGAGTATACAAGGACTCCATTTTCCTGCATCCTCACCAACATTTGCTATTTGCAGTCTTTTGGATGATAGCCGTTCTGACAGATATGAGGTGATGGCTCATTATGGTTTGAATTTGCATTTCTCTGGTGATTAATGATGTTGAGCATCTTTTCGTGTGCCTGATGGCCATCTGTATATTTTCTTTGGAAAAATGTCTATTCAGGTCTTCTGCCTGTTTTTTGTTTTTTGTTTTTTAATTAGATCAGTTTTTTTGTCTGTTTCCAGTATAAGCTGTTTATATACTTTGGATATTAACCCCTTATCAGTCATATTTGCAAATATTTTCTCCCATTCAGTAGATTGTATTTTCATGTTGCTGATGGTTTTCTTTGCCATACAAAAGTTTTTACATTTAATTAGGTCCCATTTGATTCCTTGTTTGTTTTTTGCTTTGGAGACAGATCCAAAAAAAAGTGTTGCTACCATTTATATCAAACAGTGTTCTGCCTATGTTTTCTTCTAGGAGTTTTATGTGTTTTGGTCTTATATTTAAGCCTTTTAATCCATTTTGAGTTTATTTTTGTATATGGTATGAAAAAATGTGCTCATTTCCTTCTTTTACACGTAGCTGTCCAGTTTTCCCAGCACCGCTTATTGAAGAGACTGTGTTTCCTCTGTTGTGTATTCTTGCCCCCTTTGTTGTGGGATAATTGGCCGTAAGTGTGTGGGTTTATTTCCGGGCTGTGTGTTCTGTCGTGTTGATCTGTGCATCTGTCTCTCTGCTAGTCCCAGACAGCGTTGATTACTGTAGCTTTGCAGTATAGTCAGAAGTCAAGAAGCGTGATTCCTCCTGCTCTGTTCTTCTTTCTCAGATTGTTTTGGCCACTTGGGGTCTTCTGCGTTTCTATACAAATATTAAAATTATTTGTCCTAATTCTGTGAAACGTGCCCTTGGTGTTTTGATAGGGATTGCGTTGGATCTGTAGATTGCCTTGAGCAGTGTGGTCACTGTAACAGTCTCTGAATATTTTAAATCCTTTACTTTTATTGGAGGAGAGTCGACTTACAATGTTGTGTTAATGTCAAGTGCACAGCGAATTGATTCTGTTACACATATACGTCTATCTGGGCTTCCTCGGTGGCCGAGCAGTAAAAAGAACCTGCCTGCAATTCAGGAGACTTGCAGGAGAGGCAGGCTTGATCCCTGGGTGGGAAAGATCCCCTGGAGAAGAGAATGGCAACCCACTCCAGTAGTCTTGGCCTGGAGAACCCCACAGCGCCTGGTGGGCTACAGTCCGTGGAGTCGCAGAGTCGGACTCAACTGAGCAACACCTCCAAATACATGTCTTCACTGTTTTTATGGCTCTTTTCACGTCTCGGCTATCACAGAATGCTGAGGCGCGTTCCTGGCTGGTTTCTCTCTCGTGTGTGGGGTGTGTGCATGTAAATGCCAAGCACCGGTTTATCCCTCGCCACGCGCTTCCCCTTGGGGAACCGTAAGTCTGTCTTCTGTCTTTCAGTCTGTCTCTGTTTTATAAACAAGTTCATTGGTATCTCATTTTTAAAAATTACATTCCACATATGAGTGATATCGTGTGATGCTTTAACAACATTAATTCCTCCAGCCCAACGTGCGCTGTCTTTTCGTCTGTGTCTCCAGTTTCTTCATCAGACTCTCACAGTCTTCTGAGCACCGGCCTTTTGCCTCCGTCGGTAGGCCGATCACCAGGTGCTTTAACCTTTTTGATGCAGTGGTAAATGGGATTGTTTCCTTAAATTCTTCCTACAGTTTGTTGTTAGTGTATAGAAATACAACAGATTCCTGTATATTAATTTTGTATCCTGCAGCTTTACTGAATTCATTGATTAGCTCTAGTAGCTTTCTGGTGGCGTCTTTAGGATTTTTCTATGTATAGTATCATGTTATCTGCAAACAGTGAACATTTTACTCCTTTTCCAGCTTGAAATTCTTTCATTTTTCTTCTCTGAATGCCATGGCTAGGACCCCTAGAACTATGCTGAATAAAAATGGTGAGAGTGGATAGGCATGCTTGTCTTGTCCTGATCTCAGAGGAGACGCCTTTGGGTTTTCAACACCAAGAATGCTGTTTGCTGTGGATTTGTCATATATGGTGCTTATCATGTTGAGGTATGTTCCCTCTATACCCACTTTCTGAAGGGTTTTTTTAAATCATGAACGGATGTTGAACTTTGTCACAAGCTTTTTCTGCATCTAGTCAGATGATCACGTGATTTCAGTTCTTCAATTTGTCAGTGCGATGTGTCACACTGATTGATTTATGGATCCTGAAAAAGCCTTGCGTCCCTGGGATAAATCCTGCTTGATCATGGTGTCTGGCCCTTTGTTGTTGGATTCAGTCTGCCACTCTTTTGTTGAGGGTTTTTGCGTCTATGTTCATCAGTGACGTTGGCCTGTAATTTTCTTTTTGCGAGATCTTTGTGTGGTTTGGGTGTCAGGGTACTGCTGGCTTCCTAGAATAAGTTTGGAAGTGTTCCTACCTCTGTGATTTTTTTTTTTTAATAGTTTGAGAAGGATAGGTGTTCACTCTTCTCTAAGTGTTTGGCAGAATTCACCTCTGCAGCCATCTGGTCCTGGACTTTGGTTTTTTTGGGAGTTTTAAAATTACCGATTCAACTTCATTACTGGTAATTTGTATGTTTATATGTTCTATTTCTTCCTGACTCAGTCTGGGGAGATTGTACACTTTTAGGAATTTGTCCACTTCTCCTAGGTTGTCCATTTTATCATCATTCTTTCTTGGTTAACAGATATTAACCCTCAGCTGTGTGCTGGGCACTGGAGACCCAGTGGCCATAAAGACAGACAAAGCCCTACCCTCGGGAAATTTAACAGCATGTTAATTAAACCTCGTGGTTCCTCAGTCCGTATAATGCACTAGGTCCTGTGTGTCGCAATTTACATGCATTAGTTCATTCAATCACTGCGATAATTCTGTCACCGCTCCCATTTTATAAATAGAGACAGGCAGGCACAGAGAAGTTATGTCGCTTGCCCTAAACCGCACAGCAGTAAATGGCAGAGGCAGGCTTGAACTCAGGGTGTCTGCTCCAGTGTCCCTGCTTTTAACCACCACTATCCTGCACAGCCTCTAGGAAGTGAGAAGTGACGTTTCAGATAGCGGTACACGCCATAAAGAGACAGGAACGGAGGAGGAGGGGTGCTGAAGCCAGGGTGGTTGGTGCTGTGTCCTTCAAGTGTTGGCATTTGAACTGAGTCTTATGAACCCGAAAGAGCCAGCCCCGCAGAAGCCAGAGGGACAAGCATGTGCAAAGGCCCAGAGGCAGAGCAGAGCACGGCATGCTGGGAATGGATTCACCTGGCTGCAGCTGGGAGGCTGGCTTGACGGAGCCTGGGTGGAGGCACAGAGGCCTGGGAGGAGGCTGTGACTTCCTCGGGGGAGAGACGATGGCAGGTCAGTGAAGAGGGCGGGCAGACGGGGGGGGGGCCCAGGGAAGCAGGGCCAGAGCATGGTGACCTGTCAGAGGTGGCTAGAGGAAGTTCATGGCACTCTGTGCCTGGCATGGGCGTCCCGACCTGAATCCACTGTCTTCCTTGAGCCTCTGTGGAGCCAGTGGAGGCTCGGGACCCCGTGTGTGGCTGGCGTGGGACAGCCTCGGCCAGAGCCCTTGTCCCTCCTCCTGGTGGGGGGCTTTGAAGCTGTCACTTCTCATTCCCCTGAGACTGTCCTCCCTTGAACCTGGGGATGGGAGACCTCCTAGGGGCTCAGGGAACATGTTGCAGTCTCTTCTGAAGCTGCAGGGCTCGGCTGCAACTCAGGTGGAGAAAAGGACTCCCCTGACCCGGGTCTCGCTGAGCGAGTCCCTTGAGTTTGGGGGCAGGGAGTCTGCAAGGATTGGGGTCCCTGGGCCTTCTGCTGGGCACAGCACATCCCTGTGAGGCCTCAGGAAGGCCCAGTTCCCAGCCCGGGGAACTTTGAGCTGGTTTTAAACATAATTGCAGAAGACACGTGAGTGTGTGCACACAGACGTGTGCTCACGTATGTACATCTGGACGACATGCGAACTTGATCCTCCCCACCTGCATGCAGATGACTCTGCCGCCTCTGGGGTGCCCTGTGTCGGGAAAGGGCTCCCCCAGGAGGCACGAGTCGTGGCCTTGACGGTCCCTCTGCTGTGCGTGTGGTCTGGGGTAGAGGCCCGCACCTCCCTGGACCTCAGCTTCTCTGTCTTGAAAACAGGAGGTTTGGTGCACACCCTAGGCTGGGTGCTGCGTGCACAAACGCCACGCTCAGCGTGCAGTCAGACTTTGCGCCCTCCTCGCGGTGCTTGTCAACATACAGAAAGAGGAGGAGGCTTTACCCTGAAAACCTGAATACTCAGCCCTTCTTGAAAAACCACACGGTCTGGCCACAGGGCGGCCCACATCCCCACGCGGCCGCCGTGGGCCCGTGCTGAGCTGCTCACCTCCCGCAGTTTTGTTACACACGGACCTTCAACACCAAAGTCCTGGACTTCCTAATTCTTGACTTGGCCTCTTAGGATTTTCACCTATTTAGTCTGTTTTGTTGAAAAGCCACTTTAGAAATAAACCAAAGAGGGAAAAAAATACCTTTGCCCAACACAGAGCCAAATGCTTATTATCGTATGCCGTGTTTGAGGAACCTCATGCTTGTGAGGAGAATGGCAGTAATAGTAGAAGTAGTGGGTTTTTTCAATTTTCACCGGAGTATAGCTGCTTGGCAAGGTCGTGTTGGTTTCTGCTGTTCAGCAAAGTGAATCAGCCATACGTGTATGTGTACCCCGTTTTGGATTTCCTTCCCATTTAGGCCCCCACAGAGCACTGAGTAGAGTTCTCTGTGCCACACGGTACTTCTCCTAGTGACCTGTTTTATAAGTAGCAGTGCGCATGCGCTAATCCCGGCCTCCGCCCCCCCCCCCACCCGCCGCTTCCTCCCTTGGTGTCCGTGTTTGCTCTCTAGCTCCGTGTCTCTATTTCTGCTTTGCGTGTATGTTCATCTGTACCACTTTCGGAGATGTCATACATATATACGTGTGTGTGTTAATATACGGTATTTCTTTTTCTTTCTGACTTACTTCACTGTGTATGACAGTCTCTAAGTCGATGTATGTCTCTGAAAGGTAACCAGTTTCATTCCTTTTTATGGCTGAGTAATATCCCATTGTGTTAGGTGCCACATCTTCTTTATCCATTCATCTGCTGATGGACATTTAGGTTTCTTCCATGTCCCGGCTATTGTAAAGAGTGCTGCATGAACATTGGGCTACGTGTGTCTTTTTGAATTACGGTTTTCTCAGGGTGTAACCATCGGAGAAGGCACTGGCACCCCACTCCAGGACTCTTGCCTGGAAAATCCCATGGACGGAGGAGCCTGGTGGGCTGCAGTCCCTGGGGTCGCGAAGAGTCAGACACAACTGAGCGACTTCACTTTCACTTTTCACTTTTCACTTTCATGCATTGGAGAAGGAAATGGCAACCCACTCCAGTGTTCTTGCCTGGAGAATCCCAGGGACGGCGGAGCCTGGTGGGCTGCCGTCTATGGGGTCGCACAGAGTCGGACACGACTGAAGCGACTTAGCAGCAGTGGGATTTCTAAATCAATGGTAGCTTTATTTTTATTTTTTTCTGGAACCTCCACACTGTTGCCTATAGTGGCTATATCAGTTTACATTTCCACCAGCAGTGAAAGAGGGTTCCCTTTTTCTCCAGTAAATCCTCTCCAGCATTTATTGGTCATAAATGTTTGGACGATGGCGTGAGGTGATACCTCATTGTAGTTTGATTTGCACGTCTCTAATAATGAGCATTGTTGAGCATCTTTTCATGTATTTGTTGGCCATCTCCGTGTTTTCTTTAGAGAAATGTCTGTTTAGGTCTTCTGCCCAATTTTTGATTGTGTTTTTTGTTTCTTTGATATTGAGCTGCATGAGCTGTTTGTACATTTTGGAGATTCAGTTCAGTTCAGTCGCTCAGCCATGTCCGAATCTCCGCAACCCTATGAACCGCAGCACGCCAGGTCTCTCTATCCGTCACCAACTCCCAGAGATTAATCTCTGTCAGTTGCTTCATTTGAAAATATTTCCTCGCATTCTGATGGTTGTCTTTTCATTGCTTTTTTAATATAAAATATATTAACTATCTATTGTCTTTTAAAAAATAATTTTATTTAGTTACTTTTGGCTGTGCTGGGTCTTCATCACTGCACATGGGCCTTTTCTAGTTGCAGCGAGCAGGAGCTAGGCTCTAGTGGTGATGCACGGACTTCTCGTTGGGGTGGCTCTGTGGAGCACGGCTCTAGGGCGCACAGGCTTCTAGCTGCGGCTCGCAGGCTCTAGCGCCGCGGGCTCAGTCGTCGTGGCATGTGGGCGTAGTTGCTCTGTGCCATGTGGGATCTTCCCAGACCAGGGAGCGAACTGGCATCCCCTGTGTTGCAAGGCAGACTCTTAAACTACTGGACCACCAGGGAAGCCCCATTGTCTTTTACAATGTTGTGTTCATTTCCGCTGTACAAAGTCATGAATCAGCTACATGAATACATATGTCCCCTCCCTTGTGAGCCTCCCTCCCACCCCCTCATCTCACCCCTCTAGGTCATCATAGAGCACTGAGATGAACTCCCTGTGTCACACAGCAGTTTCCCACTCAGTTCAGTCGTGTCCAACCCTTTGTGATCCCATGGACTGCAGCACGCCAGGCTTCCCTGTCCATCACCAACTCTCCCGGAGCTTACTCAAACTCATGTCCATTGAGTTGGTGATGCCATCCAACTGTCTCATCTTCTGTCGTCCTCTTCTCCTCCCGTCTTCAGTTTTTCCCAGCATCAGGGTCTTTTCCAATGAGTCAGCTCTTCACATCAGGTGGCCAAAGTATTGGAGTTTCAGCTTTAGTGTCAGTCCTTCCAATGAACACCCAGGACTGATTTCCATTAGGATGGACTGGTTGGATCTCCTTGCAGTCCAAGGGACTCTCAAGAGTCTTCTCCAACACCACAGTTCAAAAGCATCAATTCTTCAGTGCTCAGCTTTGTTTATAGTGCAAACTCTCACATTCATACATGACTACTGAAAAAACCATAGCTTTGACTAGATGGACCTTTGTTGGCAAAGTAATGTCTCTGCTTTTTAATGTGCTGTCTAGGTTGGTCGTAGCTTTTCTTCCAAGGAACAAGCGTCTTTTAATTTCATGGCTGCCGTCACCATCTGCAGTGATTTTGGAGACCAAAAAGTACAGCCCCTCACTGTTTCCATTGTTTCCCCATCTATTTGCCATGAAGTGATGGGACTAGATGCCATGATCTTAGTTTTCTGAATGTTGAGTTCAGAGTGTGAACTCAAAAAGCCAGCTTTTTCACTCTCCTCTTTCACTTTCATCAAGAGGCTCTTTAGTTCTTCTTCACTTTCTGCCGTAAGGGTGGTGTCATTGCACATCTGAGGTTATTGATATTTCTCTCAGCAATCTTGATTCCAGCTTGTACTTTATCCCCCCTGGCATTTCTCATGATGTACTCTGCATGTAAGTTTAATAAGCAGGGTGACAGTATACAGCCTTGACGTACTTCTTTCCTAGTCTGCTGGCAATGCAAGAGGCCTGGGTTTGATCCCTGGAGGAGGAAACGGCAATCCCTCATAGTGCATTCACGCACAGGCACACTGCAGTGTGGTCTAGAACACCAAGTGCTTTCCCACCAGCTGGTTCCCCACCGGCTATCTATTGTACACATGCTAGTGTGTGGGCCTAGAAAGACGGTGCTGCTGAACCTATTTGCAGGGCAGGAGTAGACACAGATGTAGATGATGGACTTGAGGACCAGCGGGGAAGGAGAGGGTGGCATGAATCGAGAGACTGGCACTGGCACGCACGCACTGACGTGTGTGAGACAGGCGGCTAGTGAGGCGCTGTTGCACGCACAGGGCGTTCATCCCAGCGCTCCACGATGACCACGAATGACCCAGTTTGTGCCTTCCTCTGGCTGCGTATATGCTCCACTGTGTGTGCACCACCTCTTCTTTGCCCATTCATCTGTTGATGGACATCCAGGCTGCTTCCGTGTCCTGGCTGCTGTAACTGGTGCTGCAGGGAGCCTTGGGCTACACGTGTCTTCCTCAGGGTATGTGCCTAGGAGTGGGATTGCTGGCTCATGCGGCAGTTTTATTTTTAGTTTTCTCAGGAACCTCCCTACTGTTCTCCGCACTGCTTGTATCACTTTACATTTCCACCAGCAGTGAAAGACGGTGCTCTTTTTCTCCAGTAAATCCTCTCCAGCTTGTACTGTTTGTAGATTTTCAGATGATGGCCGTTCTGACCAGTGTGAGGTAATATGCCTCACTGTGGTTTTGATTTGTGTTTCTCTGATAATTAGGGGTGTTGAGCGTCTTTTCATACAGCCATCTGCAGTCTTCTTTAGAGAAGAAGTTTAGGCCTTCCGCCCATTTTTCGATTGGATTGTTGGTTTTGTTTTTGATATTGAGCTGCATGAACTGTTTGTATATTTTGGAGATTAATTCCTGTCTGTTGCTTCGTTTGCAAATATTTTCTTCTATTCAGAGGAGAATATGATCTTCCATCTTTATGGCTTTCTCTGCTGTGAAATAGCTTTTAAGTCCCATTTGTTTATTTTGTTTTTATTTTCATTACTGTAGGAGGTGGGTCAGGAAGGCTTTCCTGTGATTTATGTCAAAAAGTGTTCTGCCTATGTTTTCCTCTAAGTCTTATAGTGAACAGTCTTACATTTAGGTCTTTAATCCATTTTCGTGTATGGTGTTAGTAGGTTCTTATTTCAGTCTTTGACATGTAGCTGTCCAGTTTTCCCAGCACCACTTACTGAAGAGACTGTCTTTTGTCCATTGTATATTCCAGCCTCCTTTGTCAGATGAGGTGATTAGACGTATGTGGGTTTATCTCTGGGCTTTCTGTCCTGTTGGATTGACCTGTGTGTGAGTTTCTATGTCAGTACCAGACACTTTTGATGACTGTAGCTTTGTAGTATTGTCTGAAGTCAGGGAGCCTGACTCCTCCAGCTCTGTTTTTCTCTCTCAAGATTACTTTGACTATTTGGCATCTTTTGTGTTTCCATACAAAGTTTAAGTTTTTTTAATCTAATTCTGTGAAAAATGCCATTAGTAATTTGATAGGGATTACATTGAATCTATAGATTGCTTTGGGTAGTATGGTCATTTTCACAATATTGATTCTTCCAATCCAGCAACATGGTATTTCTTGCCATCTGTTTGCATCTTCATCAGTATCTTATAGTTTTCCGAGTATAGGTCTTTTGCCTCCTTAGGTAGGTTTATTCCTAGGTATTTTTTTTTTTTGCAATAGTAAATGGAATTGTTTCCTTAATTCCTCTTTCTGATCTTTCATTGTTAGTATATAGGAAAGCAAGAGATTTCTGTGCATTAATTCTGTATCCTGCGACTTTACCAGATTCATTGATTACATCGGTAGTTTTCTGGTGGCGTTTTTAGAGTTTTCTATGTAAAGTATTATGTCGTCTGCAAACAGTGAGTCTTCTTTTCCAATTTGGATTTCCTTTATTTCTTTTTCTTCTCTGATTGCCATGGCTGGACTTCCAAAGTGATAGTGAATAATAGCGGTGAGAGTGGACATCCTTGTCTTGTTCCTGATCTTAGAGGAAATGCTTTCAGTTTTTCACCATTGAGAATGATGTTTGCTGTGAGTTTGTTGTATTTGGCCTTTATTATGTTGAGGTACAGGAAACAGGGATCAAGACCATCCCCAAGAAAAAGAAATGCAAAAAAAGCAAAATGGCTATCTGAGGAGGCCTTAAAAATAGATGTGAAAAGAGGAGAAGTGAAAGCAAAAAAGAAAAGGAAAGATATACCCATCTGAATGCAGAGTTCCAAAGATTAACAAAAAGAGATAAGAAAGCTTTCCTCAGTGATCAGTGCAAAGAAATAGAGGAAAAATCAATAGAATGGGAAAGACTAGAGATCTCTTCAAGAAAATTAGAGCTACCAAGGGAACATTTCATGCAAAGATTGGTTCAATAAAGGACAGAAATGGTATGGACCTAACAGAAGCAGAAGATATTAAGAAGAGAAAATACACAGAAGAGCTGTACAAAAAATATCTTCATGACTCAGATAATCATGATGGTGTAATCACTCACCTAGAGCCAGACATCCTGGAAGGTGAAATCAAGTGGGCCTTAGGAAGCATCACTACGAACAAAGCTAGTGGAGGTGATCGAATTCCAGTTGAGCTATTCCAAATTCTGAAAGATGATGCTGTGAAAGCGCTGCACTCAATATGCCAGCAAATGTGGAAAACTCAGCCATGGCCACAGGACTGGAAAAGGTCAGTTTTCATTCCAATCCCAAAGAACAGCAATGCCAAAGAATGCTCAAACTACTGCACAATTGCATTCATCTCACATGCTAGTAAAGTAATGCTCAAAATTCTCCAAGCCAGGCTTCAGCAATATGTGAACTGTGAACTTCCAGATGTTCAAGCTGGTTTTAGAAAAGGCAGAGGAACCAGAGATCAAATGTGAACATCTGATGGATCATGGAAAAAGCAAGAGAGTTCCAGAAAAACATCTATTTCTGCTTTATTGACTATGCCAAAGCCTTTGACTGTGTGGATCACAATAAACTGTCGAAAATTCTGAAAGAGAGAGGAATACCAGACCACTTGACCTGCCTCTTGAGAAATCTGTATGCAGGTCAGGAAGCAACAGTTAGAACTGGACATGGAACAACAGACTGGTTCCAAATAGGAAAAGGAGTTTGTCAAGGCTGTATATTGTCACCCTGGTTATTTAACTTGTATGCAGAGTACATCATGAGAAACGCTGGGCTGGATGAAGCACAAGCTGGAATCAAGATTGCCGGGAGAAATATCAGTAACCTCAGATATGCAGATGACACCACCCTTATGGCAGAAAGTGAAGAGGAACTAAAAAGCCTCTTGATGAAAGTGAAAGAGGAGAGTGAAAAAGTTGGCTTAAAGCTCAACATTCAGAAAACGAAGATCATGGCATCCGGTCCCGTCACTTCATGGGAAATAGATGGGGAAACAGTGGAAACAGGGTCAGACTTTATTTTTGGGGCTCCAAAATCACTGCAGATGGTGATTGCAGCCATGAAATTAAAAGACGCTTACTCCTTGGAAGGAAAGTTATGACCATCCTAGATAGCATATTAAAAAGCAGAAACATTACTTTGCCAACAAAGCTCTGTCTAGTCAAGGCTATGGTTTTTCCTGTGGTCATGTATGG
>NW_011495042.1:6682540-6688089 GCF_000754665.1 Bison bison bison | reverse complement strand
GGACTGATGTTGAAGCTGAAACTCCAATACTTTGGCCACCTGATGCGAAGAGCTGACTCATTTGAAAAGACCCTGATGCCGGGAAAGATTGAGGGCAAGAGGAGAAGGGGATGACAGAGGATGAGATGGTTGGATGGCATCACCGACTCGATGGAGATGAGTTTGGGTAGGCTCTGGGAGTTGGTAATGGACAGGGAGGCCTGGGGTGCTGCAGTTCAAGGGGTTGCAAAGAGTCGGACACAACTGAGCGACTGAACTGAACTCAACTGAGTATTGCTCCTCCAGGTTTCCTTTAATTTCCTTTTGTATGGAATATCTTTTTTCAGTCCCTCACTTTCAGTCTCTGCGTGTCCCTAGGTCTAAAGTGGGCATCTTGTATGGGTCTTATTTTTGTATCCATTCAGCCAGTCCATGTATTTTGGTTGGAGCATTTAATCCATTTTCATTTAAGGTAATTATTGGTATGTATGTTCCTATTACTATTTTCTTAATTGTTTTGGGTTTGCTTTCGTAGGTCTTTTCCTTCACTTGTGTTTCCCACTTGGAGAAGTTCCTTTGGAATTTGTTGTAAAGCTAGTTTGGTGGTGCTGAATTTTTTTTAGCTTTTGCTTGTCTGTAAAGCTTTTGATTTCTCCATCAGATCTGAATGATATCCTTGCTGGGTAGAGTAATCTTGGTTTGTAGGTTTCTCCCTTTCATCAATTTAAATATATCTGGCCACTCCCTTCTGGCTTGCAGAGTTTCTGGTGAAGAAATCAGCTGATAAACTTTTGGGGATTCCCTTGTATACTATCTGTTGCTTTTCCCTTGCTGCTTTTAATACTTTTTGCTTTGAATTTACTTTTTGCTAGTTTGATTAATATGTGACTTGGCGAGTTTCTCCCTGGGTTTGTCCTGTGTGGGACTCTCTATGCCTCCCAGACTTGGGCGACTGCAGTGGGCCCGTGCTGAGTGACTCATTTCCCTCAGTTTTGTTACACCAGGGCCCCGGCATCTGAGCATTCAACACCATAGTCCTGGATTTTCTAAGTTTTGATTCAGCTTCTTACGATTTTGGCCTTTTTAGAGTCTGTTTTATTGAAAAGCCACTTTAGAAATAAGCTCAAGAGGGAAAAAATACCTTTGCCCAACACAGAGCCAAATATTTATTGCTCTACACTGTATTTGAAGAATCTCACCCTTATGGGGAGAATAATAGTAACAGCAATAATTAATAATACTAATATTTAGCATTGACCCATTGCTCTGCTGCTGAAAGGGCCATGCACTTGTTACTGGGAGGGAGGACCTTCACAACAGCCCTGTGAAGTAGGGATTATTCCCCACTTTTCAGGTGAAGAAGCTGGGGCTCAGAGCACAGCTGAGCTGGGCATCTTGGAGAGAAGGCAGGCCACAGGCTTGGGAATTAACATTATTCTACGGTGCCAGAACTGTGGTGTTGGAGAAGATTCTTGAGAGTCCCTTGGACTGCAAGGAGATCCAACCAGTCCATCCTAATGGAGATCAGTCCTGACTGTTCACTGGAAAGACTGATGCTGAAGCTGAAACTCCAATACTTTGGCCACCTGATGTGAAGAGCTGACTCATTTGAAAAGACCCTGATGCTGGGAAAGACTGAAGGCAGGAGAAGAAGGAGAAGACAGAGGATGAGATGGTTGGATGGCATCACCAACTCAATGGCCATGAGTTTGAGTAAACTCCAGGAGTTGGTGATGGACATGGAGGCCTGGCGTGCTGCAGTCCATGGGGTCTCAAAAAGTGGGACACGACTGAACTAAACTGAACTGAAGGTGCCACATGAAGGCTGGCATTCTTCTTAAAGGCCTGGTTGCCCTCATGCCAGGCCCGTTCCTTACCTGGAGAGATGGAAGTCGTGGGGTGACTTCTGGTATCATGTTATGTGATTAACATTAAGTGGTCTGGGGAGTGTGGTCAGAGCCTCCCCTTTGTCAGGTGCTGTGAGACAGGAGCAGGACCCAGGACTGGGGAGCCTCTACTCATGGTAGATGCTGGAGGTTTTCCAAGGTGGGGATAAAACTGTGACCTGGGGTGGGGTGCAAGAAACGTCCATATGTTTCCTCTCCCTAATCCCATCTGTCCACCCACCTATCCACCCATTCACTCATCTGTCCACTTACCCTCCCACCCATCAGCTCATTCATCCACCCACACTCATTCACCCAACCATCTACCCATCCATCCGTCCATCTACACATCCATCTACCAACCCACCTTCTTACCCCTTCATCCATATCCAACCATCTATCTATCCACTTACCCACCCACTTACCCACCCATCCATTAACATCCGTCTGTCCATCCAATTGGGCTTCCCAGGTGGCTTAGTGGTAAAGAATCCACCTGCCAAGCAGGAGGCATGGGTTCAATCCCTTGGTCCAGAAGATTCCCTGAAGAAGGAAATGGCAACCCACTCCAGGATTCTTGGCTGGAAAATTCCATGCACAGAGGAACCTGACAGGCCTATCCATCTATCCATATACCCATCTACTCACTCATCCATCCATTCATCTATCACCCACCACCCCAGTCACTTATCCATCCACCTACTAATCCATTCATTCATCTATCCAGCCACTTACCTAATCATCCACTATCCATCCACTTATCCATCTACCATCTACTCACTCATCCATCCACCCATCTGTCTTCCCATGCACCCCCACCCACTTACCCACCTACCCATTATCCATCTACCTATTCATCTACCCACTCATCCATCCATCCATCTATCCATCTACCCATCCATCTACCCACCATCCTTTATCCATCCATCCACTTATCCACCCACCCACTTACCCACTTATCTATTATTTATCCATCTATCCATCCATTCATCCATTTACCCATCCACCAACCCACTCACTTACCCACCCATTATCTGTCCACTCATCCACTTATCCATCCTACTAGCCAATAATACATCCATCTATCTACCCACTCACTTACCTATCCATCCATTATCTATCCACTTACCCATCTTCCATCCACTCACTCATCCGTCCATCTACCTATCCTTTCATCCACCTATCCATCCACCCATCCCTCTCCCATCGAGTGACCCACCCATGTACCCACCTATCCATTATCCATGCATCCACCTACCTGTCCACTCACTCATCCATGTACCCATCCACCTACCCATCCATGTACCCATCCACCTACCCACCCACCTTTTATCCATCTATCCATCCACCCATCTACTCACTCATCCATCCATCCATCTACCTACCCACTTACCTATCCACCCATTATCCATCCATCTTTCTATCCACCCATCCACTCACTCATTCATCTATTCACCTATCCATCTAGTGACCGACTCACCCACCTACCCATTATTCACCCATCTATACATCCACCTATCCACTCACTCATCCACCCCCTACCCACTTACCCACCCATCCATTACCATCCACTTATTCATCCACCCACTCACCCATCCATCTACCCATTCACTGACCCCCACCCACCCATCTATTATCCATTTATCCTTCCACTTACCCATCTGTCCACCCATCTATTCATCCATCCATCTCTTCATTCACTGATCCATCCACCTACCCACTGACCTCCCACCTATCCATCCACCTAGCTATCCATCTACCCATCTACTTATCCACTCATCCATTATCCATCCATCTTTCTATCCACCCATCCATTCACCTATCCATCTAGTGACCCACTCACCCCCCTATCCATTACTCACCCATCTATACATCCAACTATCCACTCACTCATCCACCCCCTACCCACTTACCCACCCATCCATTACCATCTACTTATTCATCCACCCACTCACCCATCCATCTTTCTATCCACCCATCCACTCATTCATCTGTCCATCCACTCATCCCTTTACGTGCCTACACATCCAGACACCCATGTAAAGAAGACAAAAAAGGTCCAAGGGAAGAAGTCAAGCAACTGTCCAGTCATTTTATTTGTCCATGCTGTGATCCAGGCCCACTGCTAGCATCGGGGAGTCTGACACAGCCTATAGGCACCGAGGGGCTCCCAGTGTGTGGGGCCAGGGGACTGTTGTCTCAGAGGTATCAGTTTCATCAGTGTCTGTGGGCACAGAGTTCAGAGGTGCCATCTCTTCTTGGTGGCTCAACACAATCGCCAAAGATCCCAGCAACCTGCATCACACCACAAGCCCTCACCCGCAAGCAGACACCCCCAGGACCAGAAGAGCAACAGGCACACAGCACCCTGAATCTCCCAGGCACGTGGAGAGAGATACACAGATAGCCATGTACATGCAGGAGCACACAAGACGTAAACGTTGGCACCCAGAAGGTGCTTGAGGGGGCGTCACACGACAGTGCTAAGCATCCCTAAAGTGTGTGTGTATGTGTGTCTCACACACATACACACACACACAGGGAAATGCAAACACACGCATTAGAATACCCACACCCTCCTGGAGGAGAGACTTCCAGGTTGAGAGGCGCTGGACACCGGTGGACCCAGTGCAGAGGCCTCATCCACACCTTTCTGTGCCCTGGGACTGTGCCATCCAGGAAGCCCTGCTGCTCGAGGGAGCCCCTCGCCCAGCTCTGCTGCCCCGTAACTGAGAGTGCCCAGCAGCGGCAGGGCATCCTGAGGAGGAGTGGGCTCCCTTGGTGACTTCTGCCAAGCGGTTATGACGTGTCCCTGTGACAGTCACGTGGGGCCCGGGACACGAGCCTGTGCTCCACACGGCTCCGCTCAAGGTCGCCACTCGGGGGCCCTGCTCCAAAGGCCGGGGTCAGGGCCCTGCCTCCTCCTCGGGGAAGCTGACGACACCACGGCCCAGGCGTCTGGGGCTGCTCCTACCCACTTGGCCAACAGGGCTGGAGAGCCAGCCGTGTAAGTCAGGGTCTCCGTGAGGCCTGGCCCCTCCTTACCCCAAAGGGAGTACCGGGATTAAGAAGCAGCACAGGCTGTGGAATGATACAGGCGGACTCAATATAAATAAAATATTCATATAAAAATAGTCTCTTACAAAATATTCTCTCTTATCCAGTGGCTCACTTTCTAGAAGGTGGGAACTGCTGGGGGGTTTAGCATTACCTTTCCCCTCTCTCTCTCTCTCTGTTCCAAACTGGACTTTTCTAATGGGGAGATTTGAGCTGGGGAGGACTACAGGCTGGGAACCGTATTCTAGAAAACGTCTCCCAATTCCAGACCAGCTTAAATCTCTGGAGAATTAGCAGCAAACGGCAAAAAAAATGTGTGTGTGTGTGTGTGTGTATCTATATGCGTAGAAAGGATGTCTGCCCTTGCGCTTGAACATCTAGTGCGGCAAGGGGGTCTTCGCGAAATCAGCTAGGAAAAAGATCTGCCTGAAGAATCACTACGCACAGTTCTACTCCACTCCTCGTCCTAGCAGCAGAACATCCCACAGGGAAAGCCAGCGGTCCACGTTGATTGCAGAAAACGGATCCCGAAGAGGTGGAAGGGTTCTTGTTTAATTAAATAAATTAATATTATTTAATATCAGAATAAATTGTTAAATATTGCTATTACTGTTGAGGCCCCCGGGG
>NW_011495042.1:6681146-6682060 GCF_000754665.1 Bison bison bison | reverse complement strand
CTGGGGCGCCGTCTTGTTGCAGGCGCGGCCCTGCGTGCCCACGCTGCCCGTCGCCGGGTCCTCCTCGCAGTAGCTGGGCGACTTCTCGATGTACACCAGCTCAGTGTCCATGGGCTTGCGGTAGGACAGCGGCTTCTTGATCTTGAGGAAGGCGGGCCGCTTGTTGCGGCTGGCGCGCACGGGCTCCACGTGGACCGCCTCGTTGTACTTGTCCTTGAGCACGTAGCCCAGCTCGCGGAACTGCGGCAGCGTGGTCCAGCAGGTCTTCGTCGTGCAGGAGCCCGACACGCCGTGGCACTTGCACTCCAGCTTCATGTTTTCCTCCAGGATCTGTGGGGGCGGTGGGGAGAGCACAGCTTGTCACGGCAGGGCTGCGGGGCGCCCCGGGGCCACCCCCCACCCGCCCTGCTGCCCCGCCTGGCGGGTTTGGCCTGTGCTTTTCTTTCCGGGAGGCTGCCCTGCTGGCTCAGCTGGTAAAGAATCTGCCTGCAATGTGGGAGACCTGGGTTCGATCCTGGGATTGGGAAGATCCCCTAGAGAAGGCAAGGGTATGCACGCCAGTATTCTGGCCTGGAAAATTCCATGGACTGTATAGTCCATGCAGTCGCAAAGAGGCGAAAGCGACTGAGCCACTTCCACTTTCGCTTACTATCTTTCTGGTGCCGGAAGCTCAAACCTGGATGCAAAGCCTCCCCAGGACTCACCTGCTCTCCCTGCTCCCAACCCCGAGGGGGCCTCATGCCACTGCTTAGATCCACGCAGGCCCGTCTTAACCACATGTGGGTTCTCTCAGGGCTGCGCCGGCTTAAAATCACTTCAGAACCAACGTTTGAAAGCCAGGAGGAGACTTTCAAAGGCAGGCTGCGAGGTGTTCTGCCAGGCCAACAGAACAGGTACCCGGCAACTCCGGAGTG
>NW_011495042.1:6675997-6681046 GCF_000754665.1 Bison bison bison | reverse complement strand
AACTCCGGAGTGATGCTCGAAATTATTCATAACCAGAGCAGCTGGGCGCTGACCTGCTGGCGTGGGAGCTGGCCACAGAGGCCAGCACGGCGGTCCAGCGGCGTCTGGCTCACCTCGACCAGCTCGGCCACCCGGGCAGTGATACACGGAGCTGTGCCAGCCTCCGCCTCCCTCCCGGGCTGGCAGCCCTCGGCTCGCCCCCGTCCTTACTGTTCTCTGGAGCCGTAAGGACTGGTTTAAGTCCCAGATCTAACATGAGCCTGCTGAGCGCCCTCAGGCAGCTTGCTTGTTTCCCCATGTGCAGAACCAGGGCGACGGCTGTACTTCATTATAACCCTCCAGTGAGATGCTGGTCAGAAAGGAGAGAGGGCGGACTTCTGAGACACACAGGAAGCTCAGCTATCTAAGACACAACGTGGCACGGAAGAAGCCGGACACAAAAGAGGACCTACTACGTGACGGCAGTGACAGAAAGTCCCAGGAAAGGAAAGCTAACGACTGGGCTCCGTGCCGTCTTTATTTTCAGAAATGGGCCGAGATGGCCCATGGCCTGGATTTTGCTGGCCCCGCTGTGGACACGTCTGAGCGACTCTCTGCGACCCCATGGACTGCAGCGCAGCAGGCCTCCCTGTCCTTCCCCATCTCCCGGAGTTTGTTCAAACTCACGTCCGTCGAGTCGGTGATGCCATCCCACAGTCTCATCCTCCGTCACCTCCTTCCCCTCCTGACCTCAATCTTTCCCAGCATCAGGGCCTCTTCCAATGAGGCAGCTCTTGGAATAGCCCAACAATTAAAGAAGACAACGTTTACCAAACCCCCCCACAGGACAGGATATTTATATTGCTATCTAGGTTGAGTTTTTTTTTTTCCAGTTTTTGTCTCCTTCCCTCCCTCCTTTCTTTCTGTTGTAAATTGATTTAAACTCTGTGCATGAAGAGGCACCTTTGGGGTCACAGTGTCTCCTCCTTCCAGGCCATCTTCAGCCTGATGTCATCCTAACAGGCCCTCGCTGCTGTGCGCCAGGCACGGGATGGGCACGTGCTGGTGGGCGCCGTTTCTGGGTCACTGCGTGTGAGCGTGTGAGCGGTCCTTCATCCACACTGCCCGGCTGCCTTTGCCTGTGACAGCGACGGGCTGAGTGCGGGAGGGAGGGAGCGGCCTGGGCACACTCTGGGTCCAGGCGTTCATGTTGTTGTTTCGCTGCTAAGTTGTATCCGACGCGTTGCAACCCCATAGACCGCAGCCCGCCAGGCTCCTCTGTCCATGCGATTCTCCAGGCAAGAAGACTGGAGTGGGTCGCCATTCCCTTCTCCAGGGCATCTTCCCGACCCAGGGGTCAAACTGCGTCTCCTGCACTGGCAGGTGGACTCCTTACCACCAAGCCACCAGGGAAGCCCGTGCACTGGCGTCTTATTTAACTCTGGGGTTAGTAGGATTCCATTTAACGAGGCAAAAACCAAGGCTCGGCTAACTCCCAGAGCGGGTCTGTGAGGTGTTCGGAGGCCAGAGTCTTGTTGTCGAGGGGTGCGAGTCAAGTGCTTGGTGGCTGAATACTTGCTGTGTGATCTTGGGGTTGTCAATCCCCCTCTCTGAGCCTCAGCTGCCTTCTGTGAACATGGAGTGACGGGAGCATCTTCTCTGACAAAAGTTAAGGGGGCCGGGATAGAACCTGATGTTCCAAAAGTAGCCATTAGTTCTGCCTCTGGGCTGGGCCTGTGTGGGTGCTGGGGACACAGAGGTGACCAGGTCAGATCCCTGTCTCCAAGGACAGGCCTGTGTGCAGGGTCCGCTTAGCCCCAGACGCTCCGAGTCCAAGAGGTGATTGGTCACGATACTCAACAGGAAGGAAACCCACAGTGTCTGTACTTAAACACGCCAGCGAGGCCAGGGCACCAGAGTGTCCTGGGACTCAGCTGAACGCCTGCTTCCAGGACACCTGTTGTGTGATCCCCACATGGTGCAGCTGGTGGGGGGAGCAGCCCCCCAAGTCACGCAGATGTCCCTTGTGGTCATCAGTGAGCAGACAGTCCCCAGGTGTCACCTTTCCGTGTTGGCCTAAAAAGCAGGTGTCGTGTGTGTTGGGGGCAGAGTTCAGCAGGCGTTTCTGGGGCCTGATGCCCTGGCTGGTGGATCTTAGAGCATCAGAGCCTCCCACACGGATGCCTGGGGTGAGGGGCATTCAGAACAGGTTCTGACACTGAGCAGGGGTGAGGACGCGGAGCACCTGGCTTGGAAGTGGTTCCCTCCGAGGCGCTTGCCCTGGATATCACATGCCCGGAAACAGGTTCAGGGATGTTCCTGCCAGCAGCGTTTGTGACAGCTTTGTGGGCACGATCTGATGTCCGTCCATGGTAAGACGGATAAACGGAGGTGAGTGGGCTCAACGGGGCCCTCAAGGACAGGGACCTTGAACAGCCAGAGCAGCAGAGGTCAACCTCGGAACACAGTGGGGAGGGAAGGGGGCAGCCATGGGAGCGCTGCGCGGAATGACTGCGTGCGTATCACGTCCAAAGGCGGCAGAATGGACTGGAGAGAAAGGAGAGTCACAGGTATACCGAGACAGGGTATCCCTGGGGTGGGAGGCGAGGCACGGCTGGCTAGGGTCACCCAGGGGCTCCTGGGGTCCTGGCAACGTTCTGTTCCTTGATATGGGCGCTTTCTCTTTATTCCTTTAAATCCTCGTGGACGATCTGAGAGCTCTTTTTGTACGTGAGCTGCGCTTGCAATTTATAAAAATGCAACGGGCGCAGGAGCCCACAAGCACAGGGAGAGAGAATGCACGTCAGTAGCTCCGGGAAAACACGGATCAGCACCGCGGTGAGACAGCACGCACCACCCACCGGGGTGCGCGAGAGGAAAGAGAGGGCCGCCGTTGCAGCAGGATGTGGAGAAGTGTGGCCTCGTGTGCTGCTGGGGGGATGTGAGCAGGCGAGCCCCCAGAGACAGGCTGGCAGCTCCTCCGTGTTAAACACACGGCTACCGAATGACCCGGGACTGTGCTCCCCACCCCTCATCTCACAGGCTGAAATCCTAGCCCCCAAAGGGAGGGTAGTGGGGATCCTTTGGGAGGGTCGTCAGTCACAAATGAAGCCCTCATGAATGCTCTTGGTGCCTCGTGAAGGAAGCTCCAGAGAGCCCCTTCCAGCCCAGGAGGACCGAGAGAAGGTCCCGGCTGAGAGCCAGGAAGCGGGTCCTCACCAGGGCACAAGCCGCACCTTGGGCCCCCTGCTCCCAGAACTGGGAGAAGCACGTTGCTGTTGTTTTGCTCCCGTGCCGCCCAGTCTGGGGCGCTCTTCTGGAGCTGCTCGGGCACCCCGAGACACCCAGCAATTCTCCCTAGGTGTTGGGCTGGCCACAGAGGTCATTTCAGTTTTTCTGTAAGATGTTAGAGCAAGGATAACGAGAAATCTGTTCATCACCTGTGCACACCTGGGTCCATGCTTTTATAGGTGGTGTCTTACTTCATGATTCCACTTAACAAGGCAAAAGCTAAGGGTCAGCTACCTCATAGAGCTGGTCTGTGCGGTGTTCGGAGGCCAGGGTCTTATTGCCAAGGGGTGTGAGTCAAGTGGTTGGTGTGTGACCTTGGGATTGTCACTCCCACTCTGAGCCTCAGCTGCCTTCAGTAAACATGGAGTGAAGACAATTCGATCTTTTGTGGCAAAAGTTGCAGGGGGGTGTGGCTGGGAGAGAATCAGATGTTCCAAAAGTCGCCATTAGTTCTATCTCTGGGCTGGGCCTTTGTGGGTGCTGGGGCCAGAGAGGTGACCAGATCAGATCCCCATCTCCAGGGATGGGCCCGTGTCCAGGGTCCTGTTGACCCCAGATGCTCAGCCTTCAGGAGGAGGTAACCCGGCGAGTCAATATACTTAACAGAAGGGAAGCCTGCACACACACATCCATGTAAAAAATGGATTAAACAACGTTTACAGCAACACCCTTTACAACAGCCCCAAAGTGGAAACGACCCAGACGAGCACCGACGGGTGGAGAGAGAAAACGTGGGCCGCCCGCACGCAGAGTATCACCCATGAAAAGGGATGGGGTGCCAACCCTGCCACAGAGCACCCTGATTACGCGGCGCTGTGACCGAAGCCAGACCCACAGGACCAGGTCCGGTCTCATCGCGTTTACCGGCGACGTCCGGGAGAGGCAGCGCTGTGCAGACAGGAGGCAGGCCCGAGAAGTGGGGGGCGAGTGCTGGAGGGTGCAGGGCTCTTCTGCAGGTAAGCTGACTGTGGGTGGCTGTGCACACACCCACAGGCTGTGCACATGTGTGACGATATCAAACAGTGCTGAACTGCGCCCTTTGGGTGAAGGCCACGCACGGTGTGTGCAGTAGACTGTAACTAAGTTGGCTTTAAAAAGAAACAAGTTCTTGGCCGGTTGTGAGGAAGCACTGGGTGACACCGAGTGTGTCCCTGGTGGCGGCCCCCCAGGCGACGAGCCCCAGCGCCAGGGCCAGACGCCCGGGCGGCCGCCTCCAGCTCACCGCCTCCCTCCTCTTCTGGGGCCACCATGACCTGCGGCCCTGGCAGCACTTGCATGGGCCCCTGATCGCATGACACCCAGCCCGTTAATTAACCCTGCAGACTCTGCATTTTGAGAGCTCGGTGATCACATTAAGTCCGCATTAAGCTGGGCGGAATCACAGCCACGCTGGCCAGGACTGGTCACTCGGACGGGCACCGAGCCCTCTCCCCCAGGCAAGGGGGCATGAGCAGAGGAAATGCATGTGGGACAAAGCCAGGCTTGGCTGCCAGCATCCGAGCTGCCCGGGGCGGGGGGCCTTCCGGGGCCCTCCCACTTGGGGCCTGGGCTGCAGTTCTGGGTCAGGCAGTCATGGGTCTGTGCACCTTCCCCGTGGCCTGGCCCGTGGCCGGTGCACTCAGGAGATGTCCAGAGAGAAATCAGCAACAAGTGCCTTCACACCCTGGCACAGCTGGTACCCCAGGCTCAAGCACCCATCCCGAGCTTCCAGGGTCCTAGGGGCCCTGCATCGCCGATGGAGGGAAGGTCAGGGGCCCCGGGGAGGGGCAGTGGGGGCCT
>NW_011495042.1:6673800-6675897 GCF_000754665.1 Bison bison bison | reverse complement strand
CCACTGTCAGTATTTCTGCCCATGGCTGCACTTCTGGGTACTTCCTGGCTTAACGACCGGGCCCATGAGACTGCCCGGGCGATGCCACATTGGCATTCTTGATGCAGAGACCTCTCGAGATGGAAGGAAAGGCCACTGAGAAAGCAGACTGCAAGGCCCTCTGAGTTCTGCTCCTGCCCCTCACCCCACCTGTCACCGCCGGTCAGGCAGGGCAGGGACTGGCCTTCATGGAAGTGGCTCCAGGTGAGGACCGGGGACTCACCTGGTGAGTAACGTTGAGCCACAGAACCTGCGCCCTTGCAAAGAGCCCGTGGGGAAGCAGGGCACAGGCACCTGCCTCAAATAAGAGAATAAGCCAGACGAAGATGGTGGAGCTGGGTCAAGGGTGCGGAGTGTGGGGGTGGGAGGCAGGCAGCCGCGTGACACCGCCGGGCGGGACATCCTCTCTGAAGGAGGGGATGCTCCAGCAGAAGCAGAGGCCCAGGGCAGGCCGGGGTGGGGCAGCACAGGCCCCTTATGGGACGGACACTGGGGCCAGCGGCCGGAGGGCAGAGGGCCCGAGGCTTCCGCTGAACAGGGCCAGGGCTGCGCGGAGCCCAGGAGGGGGCCTCCCACAGGCTCTGCTGACCATGCTCAGGAGCAGTGCCTTGGTTTTTCTGTTTTTAGTGGAATATGATGTGTATTCCTGGTGTACAGCATCGTCCATCAGCCATATGTTTACCAGGTGATGTGGGTGAACCTGGAGCCTGTCGCAGAGTGAAGTCAGTCAGAAAAACACACGTTTACACACATATGTGGAATCTAGAAAAACGGCGATGAAGCCCTACGGCAGGGCAGGAACAGACATGCAGCTGGAAAGGACGGACTCGTGCACACAGTGGGGCAGGGGCGGGGTGGGACGAGCTGCGAGAGCAGCACTGACGTGTACACACGGCCGTGTGCAAAGCAGGTGCCGTGCAGCACGGAAGCTCAGCTCGGTGCCCTGCGGTGACCCAGAGGGCTGGCATGCAGGGTGGATGGGAGGGAGGGGGAGAAGCGCCAAGAAGCTCCACATTCGCTGGGCAAGTGTGGAGAAAGCACAGAGGCCCCAGTGCATCCTTCGCCCGTTTTGCCTGCACCTAACACCTCTGCTCAGCATAACGTACACTTATCAGCACGGTAAATTAACGAACGAGCTAAGGGCGTCCCTGGCGGCTCAGCTGGTGAAGAATCCGCCTGCACTGCGGGAGACCTGGGTTCGATCCCTGGGTTGGGAAGATCCCCTGGAGAAGGGAATGGCTACCCACTCCAGTGTTCTGGCCTGGAGAATTCCATGGACTGTATGTCTTGGGGGTCACAAAGAGTCAGACACGACCAAGCCACTCTCTTCTTCTAATATCCGCTTATTCAGTGAAGTCCGTACTTCATTCAGATCCCCTGGGTTGGGACCTTCTGTCCCCTTCCTGTTCCAGGAGTCCATCCAGGCCACCCCATGACCTTCAGTCTGCCTGTCTCCCTGGGCTGCGAGACGGGGTCTTATTGTGTGAGGACAGGACAGCCAGTGGCGGCCAGGAACAGGATTTATGATTGTTTAAAGTCCGGTCATTGGCTGTAACAAAGGCACCACTCACTCCAGTCCCGGGAGACAGTGTGTGTGAGACTCCAGGGGCATCTGGGAAAACTCTGCACCTTCTGCTCAATTGCACTGTGGACCTAAAACTTGTCTGAAACATGGTCTTTAAAAACCCCCAGGCAAGAGGCTGTACTCAGGGAGAGTCGCTGTAGTCCAGACGTGGTTGATTCTGCTGCTGACGGGGCCTCCCTGGACCTGGGTTTCCCCATTTCAAAGTCAAGGGTTTGAAGTAAATGATTCCCAAGGCTGCTTCTGACTCTAAGAATCCCGACCT
The DNA here is from genome assembly GCF_000754665.1 of Bison bison bison. Classification (NCBI taxonomy): domain Eukaryota; kingdom Metazoa; phylum Chordata; class Mammalia; order Artiodactyla; family Bovidae; genus Bison; species Bison bison. Next base: position 6,674,011 of record NW_011495042.1, on the reverse strand, counting down.
CATACCAATACTGCTCTTCAACCCAAAGCGTTTTCAGGGGTCTGACACCCACTGAGAGATGGGCACGTCCATCCCATTTCACAGGTGAGGAAACAGGCTCAGAGAAGGAAAGGGACTCAAGACCACAGTGCAGGCTGCATCTCCTCCATACATCTGTCCGGAGCACTCCCCACCCTCCGCCAGATGTATGGAGGAGATGCAGCCTGCACTG
>NW_011495042.1:6669036-6673497 GCF_000754665.1 Bison bison bison | reverse complement strand
GCTCTTCCGATCTACAGGTCACAGCTCCCATGTGCTCTGCGCGCCCACTGGGCTCCAGCAGCCCGAGCCCCTGGCCCATCCGGCCTGAGGAGTAACGGCCCCCCTGCTGCCAGCCCCAGGGAGCTGCACCCTCCCTCGGGCTCCCTTGCCTGTGTCCTCTATCCTGTTCGCCTCTCTTGCCTGCAGTGTAATGCACAAGCCACAGAGTCCACCCTCCTGAACGTGTGCGCGTCAGCAGCTTTAGTACATGTCGTGTGCAGCCGTCACCGCTAAGTGCAGAGCGCTTCATCACCCGAGAGAAAGCCCATGCTGCGCAGCAGCAGTCAGTCCAATTTCTCCCCCTCTCGGGCCCTGGCAACTGCTCATCTGCTTTCTCTCTTTATAGATTTTTCTTTGCCTGTTCCGGACATTTTGCATAAACGGGCTGATACAGTGTGTGGCCTTTTGTGTGTCCGGTTCCCTGCACTCAGCACAAAGCTTTCAGAGTTCACCCCATTGCCACAGCGGTCAGCACCCCATTCCTTTTCACGGCTGAATAATACTCCCTGTGGGGCCGTGTGGCACTCCATCCGCCCAGCCACCAGCCGTTGGCCTCAGGCTCTCTGGTTAAAACCGTCCTGGGTTTCCGAGTCAGAGCGTGTCGGCCACCCGGCCCTGACCCAGTGCTACACCCTGGTTCCTCGAAGCAGGCCCGGGCATGAGCTGCCCCTCAACTCCCAGCCCACGCGCTCTCCCCTCCCTCCACCTCTGGGCTCTGCACCTGCCGGCCCTTATCTGGAAGACCAATCTTTACTGCCTTTACAGAGGCTCAACCCAACAATTCCACCACAGAATATGTACCCTCCGGGGTAGGCGCATGCATGTGTAAAATGACAGCCTCAGAGAGGCGTTATCTGAGATATCAAAAGGCCGAAGCGCTCTCGGGATCCACCAATGGGACCGGTTCTGTGAATCACGGGGCATCGATAAACTGGAATGTCCTGAACTGCCAGAGGACGAGGCTGCCCTGTGCTTCCCAGTGAGATGCACCAGTGGAGAGAGCAGGGGTGTGCAAAGCATGCGGAGCACGCGTTGTTTGCGCGAGATAGACTGTGTGTGTGTGTGCTTGAGAGCACAGAGTGCGCGCCCCGAGCAGCAGGAGACGCTGGGAGAAGGGGCTGCCTCCGGAGAGGATACCTGGTACCTTCCTTGCCATAGGATTGTTCTTGGCGCCATCTGAATATTCTACCAGTTCAGAAAAGCATAACCTCCTCCACAGAGCCTTCCCTGATTGCCAGGGCAGTCACGGACTCCCCCATGGTTTCCACCCCTGTCCTGGGCTGTTGGGTAATTTTCACTTTGTCCCCCTGCTGACTGTGTGCCAGTTATTAATAGCCTCTGGCGTCAGGCCAGCAGCTCCCTGCGGTGGACATGGAGCCATGCCACCCAGACCCCCTGCCTGTAGCGGTGTGCTGGTAAACCGGCTCCCAAGAGAAGAAAAAGCCCTGTGTGGGATAATTGCTCCCACCATGGCCAATTTGAAGCTCCCAGTGGTTTAGCAATCAGCTTGCATATCTCCAGTATTTAATACGGGTTCTTGTGAGTGCCAGGAGCCAGCTGCAGCACACCACAGGACCAGGCAGCCTCCAGCTGTGAGACCCTACAGCGTCCGTCCCAGCCCCACGTACCTGCCGCCTTCCCCACAGCCGGGGACAGAGAAAGCTGGGGGTCCCATGGTCTGGCCGCTCTGACGGGCGGTACCTGCTCTGGCACTCCCACCGAGGCGCTGCAGGCACACTCGTGCCCCACCCTGTTCCTCCCCACCCTCCCTGTGTGTGCGCACTCACTTATGTCTGACTTTTCGTGACCCCATGGACTGTAGCCTGCCAGGCCCCTCTGTCTGTGGGATTCTCCAGGCAAGGATACTGGAATGGGTTGCCATTTCCTCCTCCAAGGGATCTTCCCAACCCAGGGATCAAACCCGCGTCTCCTGCATTGGCAGGCAGATTCTTTACTACTGAGCCACCTGGGACCCCCCTTCACTGATTCCTCATGAACAGCTTGGACCGAACTCCATCTCAGCCTCTGCTCCTGGGGCTACGAGAATGAGGAGACCCCCCCACTAGGCTGTGACACTCCTGGGGGGGCTGGGGCCAGGACACGGCCCTCCACCCCCAGCCTCGGGCAGAGAACCTGGCACGGAGTAGGTGTCGACCAGCCGCGGAGGAAGAGGAGGATTCGCTGTGCGTCTGCTCCCGTGTGCATTCCTCAGTCCTCACTCGTCGTGCACCGAGCACCTGCTCACCTCTGCTGCGGAGGCCCCGGGGGTTCCGTGAGACAGACATGGGCCGTCCTGCCTTCTCTGAGCCTGAGGACCCAGACGGAGCAGCCCTGGAATTAATACCGCCCCCAGATCGAAGTCGGAGAGTGCTGTGAAGGAGGGAGACAGACAGCAAACGAAACTTGACCCGGGAGGAGCTGCCCTGCGCAGCAAGGACCAGAAACCAGGCAGGACACGCGAGAACCCGCCCAACTCAAGACGACACAGAGGAGAAGATAAAAAATAAAAAGAGCAGGAGAGACAGTCCCCTCAGTGAACGGTTCCGGGAGGACAGCAACATGGAAAAAATGAACACAGAACACTCTCTAACACCACGCACAAAAGTAAGCCTAAAATGGATTAAAGATCTAAATGACAGACTGGATACTATAAAAGCCTTAGAGGAAAACAGAAGTAGAACACTCTTTGACATAAATTGCAGCCGTATCTTTCTGGATCCATCTCCTAGAGTAACAGAAAGAAAACCAATGAGACCAAGTTAAACTCAAAAGCTCTTGCACAGCAAAGGAAATCATGAACAAAATGAAAAGACACAGGGAAATGCAAATTAAAACTACAAGGAGGTCTTATTACCTCACATGGGTCAGAATGGCCATCATCCAAGAAATCTACAGGAATTCCTGGAGAGGGTGTGGAGAAGAGAGAACCCTCCCACACTGTGGGTAGGAACGGGACTGCGTCCACTGTGGAGAACAGTGTGGAGGCTCCTTGACAAACTAAAAATAGAATTTGCCATATGACCCAGCAGTCCCGCTGCTGGGCGTATGGCCGGAGAAAACCATAAACCCAAGAGACCAGGCGTCCCAATCTTCACTGCAGCTCTACTTACCATGGGCAGGGCATGGAGGCAACCTAAGTATCCATCAACAAAGGAGTGGATAAAGAAGATGTGGCACGGATGCACAATGGAATATTACTCAGCCATAAAAAGGGACAAAATCGTGCTGTTTGCAAAGACATGGATGGACCTAGGACTGTCGTACAGAGTGAAGAAAAACTCGTATACTGTCATCTATAGGCAGAAGGTAGAAAGGTGGTTCGCATGAACTTATTTGCAAAGCAGAGATAAAGACACAGATGTAGAACAAATGAATGGATACCAAGCGGATAAGATGGGGAGGGGTGAACTGGGAGATTGGAGCTGACGAATACGCACCACTGTGGGTAACACAGCTGACTGACTCGACCTGCTGTGCAGCACAGGGGCGTCTACTCCGTGCCCTGTGGTGACCTAAACGGGAAGGAGGTCCAGAGCAGGAAGGATGTGTGTATGCGTGGAACGGATTCCCCTTGGTGTGCAGTAGAAATTAACACAACACTGGAAAGCAACCATAGCCAATGAAATTAAAAAACAAAACAAAACAAAAGGACAACCCACAGAATGGGACAAAATACTTGCAAACAATGCAACTGACAAGGGATCCATTTCCAGAATTTACTAACAGCTCAGGGGCTTCAATATTAAATAAAACAAGCACCAGTCCCATCCAAAACTGGGCAGAGGAACCTAAATAGACCTTTCTCCAAGGAAAACACACAGATGGCCAAGAGGCACATGAAAAGATGCGCAGCACGGATGATTATTAAGAGAAATGCCAATCAAAACTACAGTGTGATATCACCTCACACCAGTCAGAATGACCATCATCAAAAAGTCTACAGACAATAAATGCTGGAGAGGGTGTGGACAGAAGGGAACCCTCCCACACTGCTGGTGGGAATGTAAATTGGTACATCCACTATGGAAAAAATATGGGGGTTCCTTGAGCTACTCAAAATAGAACTACCCTATGATGCAGCGTCCCACTACTGGGAGTATATCTGGAGAAAACCGTAATTCCAGAAGACACGCACCCCAGTGTCCATGGCAGCACTAAACGCAGCCAGGACACGGAACCAGCCGAGACGTCCACCAACAGTTGAATGGATAAAAAACATGGGGTACATATACACAATGGAATACTTCAGTCACTCAGTCGTGTCCGACTCTTTGCGATCCCATGAATCACAGCACGCCAGGCCTCCCTGTCCATCACCAACTCCCAGAGTTCACTCAGACTCATGTCCATCGAGTCGGTGATGCCATCCAGCCATCTCCTCCTCTGTCGTCCCCTTCTCCTCCCACCCTCAATCTTTGCTAG
>NW_011495042.1:6663944-6668936 GCF_000754665.1 Bison bison bison | reverse complement strand
AGTCTTTTCAAATGAGTCAGCTTTCTCCATCAGGTGGCCAAAGGATTGGAGTTTCACCTTCAACATCAGTCCTTCCAGTGAATATCCAGGACTGATTCCCTTTAGGAATACTACTCGGCCATAAAAAATGAAATCACGCTATTTGCAGCAACGTGGATGCACCTGGAGATTATCATACTAAGTGAAGACCGACCGAGAAAGACAGGCACATACGACGCTGCTTATATGTGGAATCTACAAAGTGACACAAACGAGCTTATTCACAAAACAGAAACAGAAAGGACGGACGGATACCGACGAGGAAGGGACGGGGAGGGGCGGGCTGGGCGCCCAGGGCGGACACGGACACGCTGCTGTATTTAAAGCAGATAACCAGCAAGGCCCTACTGTATAGCTCGGGGAACTCTGCTCGATATTCTGTAATAACCCAAATGGGGAAAGAGTCTGAAAAAAGAATGAATGTATGTATAACTGGGTCGCTCTTCTGTACACCTGAAACTAACAACAACATTGTTAACCGGCTGTACTCCAATACAAAATAAATTTTAAAAGAAAATTCAAGCTTGGAACAATATTAAAAAGTTTCTGTGGCACCTGAGAGAATGTAAAAAAATGTAAAGGAAAAGAAACTAAAATCTTCTCTAAATACGTGTGTTAGTCGCTCAGACATACCGAGTCTCTGCGACCCCGTGGACGGTAGCCCGCCAGGCTCCTCTGTCTGCGGGATTCTCCAGGCAAGAATACTGGAGTGGGTTGCCATGCTCTCCTCCAGAAGATCTTCCCGACCCAGGGATGGAACCCAGGATGCCCCCCACTGCAGGTGGATTCTTTCTTTACCACCGGAGCCACACGAGAAGCCCTGACATTAAAAAAATAAAACTATCAAGGACCGCCCTGTACAGAGCAGGGAACTCTGCTCACGATTCTGTAATAAGTGGGAAAAGAATTTGAAACATAGAAACATGTGTATGTTTAGGTGAGTCATTCTGCTATATACCTGAAACTAACCCAACACTGTGAAGCAACAATATTTCGATAAAAAGTTTAAAAAAGTCGAACTTAGGGGAGATGGAGGAATGGCAGTTAAAGCCAGGGAACAGCACATGCCAAGGCCCGGAGGTGGGCGGCATGCGGATAACCCCCCAGGAGGAGCAGGAGGAGACAGGGCTGCACGCGCAGGGCAGGGGCGCTCCTGATGACCTGAGGGCCCAGGGGTTCTGGGAAGGGGCCGTCTTGCAGTGACGGATGAGGTCTGGCTGACCCCCTGAGAGACGACTCCAGAGAGGGTGGAAATGAGGTCAGAGAGGCAGAGTGGAGGGCGGGGAGGCCGTCCCCATCACCCAGGCCGGAGACGCTGGAGGCCCCGATGGAGGCAGTGGCAGTGGGGGGAAAGGGAGGTGACACCCAGTGGGGAAGGGTGTGGGGCCCCGGGGTGACTCACGGGCCTCTGATGGACATGGAGGCCGTGCAGAGACCAGGGGCCAGGCCAGGAGCCAGCCTCAGGGAAGGGCACATGTCGAGGGCATGATGGGGACATTTCAGGCTCAGTGAGCGGTCAGGAAGGGGGGGCCTCTCCGGGAGCAGAAATCTGAAATCTGGCCCCGGTCAGCTTGAGCAACCACAGCAGACGATCCCGGTCAGGATCCAGTCACTTCCAAAGACTCAAAACGTGGATGAAAACAGCTAGAAGTAGGACACCCACCTCTATCATTTTTGGTATTAAAAAAAAAGATTACAAAAGCACAGGAAACGAGAGACTGAGAAAGATGACCACCAGCTAACTATGAAGTAAGAGGCTGCTAAAAAGGCAACCATCCGAAGCCATATTAACAGAGGTCAAACGTTCATAACATAGGAGGAGACAATCTGGCCATGTGACTTTCAGAACTGGGCTATGCCGCCACCGATGGACAGACCCAGAGAGCACGCGTACACGAGGGCGCTGCAGAGCCCAGGCTGACAGAGCTGGAACTGCCCCCCGCCCTCCCGCCAAGAGAAGGCAGATTCTGGGGTCCTGGGCACCACCCCCTACACTCTGCTGGCCTGTCCTGGGGTGGGGTGAATGGGAGGGGCTGTGTGTCCAGGGATCAGAACCAGTACCCCAGCTGCAGGGGAGTCACGGGCAGCAGATCCCAGCTCCGTGCAAAGCCAGGCGACCCCAGCACGCTGGCCAGCACTGGAGGGGCCGCGAGACGTGGGGACTTCTTGTCCTGGGAGGTGTGGGGGGCGGCAGCTGGGGTCTGCAGGGGGCATTCCTGAACCAGGTGGGGCGGGGCCGCTTTTAACCTGCTCCTCTGTCCCCCAGCCCGGCAACCAAACCTGTCTGGAGTAGTAGGAAGGATTTTCTGCACCGCTGGAGGGAGAAAAATCAATCTCTCCCTGACAGGTCCCCCAGGAAGTGCCAACAATGTACCAGGTGCTGCCCAGAGCCCGGAATTACCAGGGCGGGGCTCCCAGGCCTGGGAGGGGCCTCAGGAGAAACTCGCTCCAGAAAAAATTCCTGATTCATGACACCCAACAGATACTATCGGGGCTGGCCTCCTGGGCCACCCCAGACTTTGGGGCTGCCTGGATGATCTGGGGGTGGACTTCCTGGAGGAGGAAGTGGTCCTCTGGGGAGGGAGGGCAGGCAGTGACCGAGGGCCTCTGTCACCCCCCATAGCACTGTGAGAGGCAGCTGAGTGCTGAGACCAAAAGCTCTTGGCCAGTGTTGAGCTCCACTGCCCTCCCTCCAAATTGCAGCCCTCGCCCAGCGAAATACGCAGCCCAGGACGATTTCCCCACCTTGCGGTGACCGGCCCTCCTCCAGGAATGCACCTCCATTCATCCCCGCACGGCCCTGCCCAGCCCAGCCCTCCTGGGGCCTCTGCAAATGCTACCTCCTCCTCCTCCTCCTCGGAGCGCCCTGCCCCTGCCCCACCCAGCCCAGGAGGACTCCTCCAGCACGGACCTCTCCCACGCCTGACACCCTTCTCTTTGTGCCCCTGTTTACCACCAACCCGCGTGGCCTCCAAGCTCTGCAAACGTGGATTCCGCGGTGAGGCTTTCTCCAGCCATGGAAACTAAAGGGGCCCCAGCCAGCCCTCACTGCCACTTGCCACCAGTCAACTCTCCAGTTCCCACTGGTCACCGCCAAGTCCGGGCTGGTGACTCAGGCAGGCTGGGACCAATCAGAGGGAGTCCTCGGGGTTCGGCGACAGACCGAGAAATATCGACCGCTTTAGACGACCACCAGCTCACTATGAACTAAGAGGCTGCTGAAAGGCAACCATCTGAAGCCGTATTAACAGTCGTGTAACATTCGTAATACAGGAGGAGACGGCCTGGCCGTGTGACTTTCAGAACAAGAACCGTAATTTCCCACCAGAGGAGCAGGAGGGGCTACAGAGGGCAGAGCCACAGACGGGCATCTCACAGCCACGTGGTCTAACCAGGAAGGCAGAGCTGAGAAGTGGAGAGAGGAGGAGGAGTGTGTGGACGTGCTTCCTGGGAGTATCATTTGTGCCCTGGATCACGCTGGTCCTGAACCCACTACCCCGGGACCAGTTGCTTCCATGAACTAGTGACTTCCCTTTTGTTTTTCAGCTGGCTTGACTTGGGTTTCTGTCCTTGTGGCCTGAAATGCTGAGCCTGGCCCAGAGGTCCTTTTGCCTGTACAGAGCGATGCTTCACGTAAACCCCACAGCCAGTCCCTAGTTGGTGGGTTTGAAGTCACAGCAGGAAGCAGAGCTGAGAGCCTTGAACATCTCCAGCTTCAGTCCATCTGAGCCCCGCCTCCCCTGTTGGCCCACCTGGTGGCTCTGCAGGGAGAGCTCAGTTCTGGACTGTCTGTACCCCAGCTGGTGAGCAGTGACCCAGGCAGTCAGACTCAGTCTTAGCACAGCAGTACAGTGTGACAAGAGCAGCCTGAAGCAGGGCAGCAGGCACCAGACCAAGGCAGCCCAAGAACCTGCTTCAAATCCCACCTCCGGCCACCACACGATGGTGGTGACAGAAATGGCCACAGGACACAGGGCACACTGCCTGCCTGTCCAGCCCCCTGACCACAGCTGGCCGCCTCTGACCACAGAGGGGAAAACACTGGACCCCAGCTGATAAAGAGAGACCCGAGAACACAACTTCCATTTTTTTTCTTTGGATGCTGTGGTGTGAAAGCGTGATTGCAGGAGCTTAGGCAGCCACCTTGTGACCCAAAGGCAACAGAACCAGAGGCCAACAAGGTGACAAGGGCAGACGGAAGGATGGAAACAGCTTGGGCCTCTCAGAGTCTGCAGAGCCTCTGAAAGAAACTGTATCCAGACTTTCATTTTGCAGGAAAAAGCCAACTCCTGTCATCGAAGCCACACCTAATAAGGTATGCTGGTACTTGGCACCTTGCACCTTCAGAGATCTGCTCCTTCTCGTCAAGCAGGAGCAAGTCTTTCCTCAGAGGAAAAGGTAGAGATTGAGGAGAGAAGGGCAGGGCTTCCCTGGTGGCCTGTTGGCTAAGATGCTGAGCTCCCAATGCAGGGGGCCCTGGGTTCGATCCCTTGTGGGGGAAGTAGATCCCACAGGCGGCAACCAAGTGTTCACACGCCACAGCTAAAGATCCCTCACTCCACAGGGAAGATCAGAGATCCCGAGTGCAGCCAAATAAATATTTTTTAAAAAAACCTTTTCGAGTTTTCTTTGTTCTGCACAATGAATGCTGGGGTGAGCTGGCACAGGGTGGGGGGCAGGGTCGTGGGGTGGAGGGAGCAGGCAGGCCCAAGTCCTGGTTCTGCCCCTATGTTGCTGTGTGGCTGCTGGCAAGTCCCTTTCCTATTCTGGGCCCCGGTCTCCTCTGCCTCTAGGACGAAGGCCCCAGAGGGGACTTCCCAAGAGAGAAGACAGGGACACAGGGACGAGACGGGCACATTCTCCCAGGTGTCGCTGGGGCAGGAGGCAAGCTCTGGCTGGTGCAGGAGCAGAGACAGAAGTGAGGGGGGGACCATCCCCCCCGGGGGGGGGGGC
>NW_011495042.1:6661798-6663844 GCF_000754665.1 Bison bison bison | reverse complement strand
TCCCCCCCGGGGTGGGGGGCACTGTGAGTGCCCACCGCGGCCCGGCCCCTCCCTCCCGCCTCCTCCCACACCCAGGCACCTCTCCTGTCGGAACCCCACGCCCAGCTGCTGCCGCCTGCCCGGGTGCACCCCCACGATCGCCGCCTCCTCCCCGCACGCCGTCTGCTCTGGCCCCTGCCGCATCCTTGCCCATCATCCGTGTGGACACTGCCCTGGCCCCTGCCGTATCCTTGCCCATCATCCGTGTGGACACTGTGCCTCCTCCCGTGCTCAGACCCCAGCCACTCCCTTCCAGCAGGAGACCTGGCTTCGGAACCTTCTCCAAGCTCCCCCAAGGCAGCCGACCACCTGGGAGAGGCCGCACCAGTTGAGGGGAGCAGAGAGCAGGGGGCAGAGCTGCTGGGTGCGGAGGCCTCCTCTCCCAGGGCCGGGCTGGACCAAGGGAGGGGACGTGGGCCCGGGGATGGTCCCCGGGCCCCAGCTGCCCGTCTCCAGGCAGCGTGTGACCCACAAGGCCTGCTGCAGGGAGGCCAGCACGGGCCCCTCCGCCTCTGCGCGTGATCCAAGGTGTCCCTCGCTGTGTGTGTTAGGGCCACGCCCTGTGCCCGGCACCCCGTGCCTACTTCCTAGGGAGCCCGACAAGGTGGGGCCCCCGCTGGAGTCAAGGCAGAGGGCCTGTGTGTGCCGGGCACCTCTGTGCCCCCTTCTCCATCCCCCAAGGGCAACCTGTGTAGGCTGCACCCACAGACGCCCTGTGCCCAGCCTCCAGCCAGGCCCAGTCGGGGGAGCCCCGGTCGCCGGCCCGGGTGCTGAGGCGCCTTGATGCCGCCCGCGCCTGTAAGTAGCCCCTTCATTCAATTCCCCTGTGTTTCCCCAACTGTGCCGTCCACCAGGCCCCACCCCAAAGACAGAACAGGCTTCGGTTCTGTCTCTGTGTTCGAGGGGACACGGCCCGTGGTGGCTGCATCAGGACCAGTGACCCACAGCGAGGTGCCGGGTCCAAGGAGCCCTCAGAAGGGCAGCCGTGTTGCCAGGCGCTTAGGCACGAAGTCCCTGCGTCGCCCGAGGGTGAGCGTAGGGACGACTGCCCACATCCGGGCCCCATGCCCACTCCATGACAAGCTGCCCGGGGTCACAACTTCCCGTCTGCACACCCCTTCCTCCCGCCGGACTGTGAGCACCTCCCTGGAGGGCAGGCACCACCGTGCCCGACTCCAGTCCAAGCCGCTGACAGCATCGGCTGGTGTCCTGAGCGCGCAACAGACAGCGACTTGCTGAAGCTGCCCAGTGATCCCCCCAGGCACATTCATCCTCATCACCCCCACTCTCCAGGGGAGGAACAGAGGCGCCAGGGCCATCATAGGTGGGCAGCGCTGGGCTGGTGTGAACCCGGACTGTTGGGCTGTAGGATACAGCTGAACAGAAGGAAGGAAGACATGCGTGCCGGGTCGGCCTTGTCCCCCTGGGCCATAGTCACAGGGCTGGACAGTGCAGTGATGCCACGGCACCCACCCAGGCCCTCCTCCAGGACTGAGCACTCACCAACCAGCTGCGCAGGGTGTCAGCCTGTGAGGCCCACAGCCTCCTGGAATCATCCTCCGGGAAGACCCCCTGGAGGAGAGCATGGCCACCCACTCCAGTATTCGTGCCTGGAGAATCCCCTGGACAGATGAGCCTGGGGGCTGTGGTCCATGCGGTTGCGAAGAGTCCAAGACGACTGATGGGACTCAGCACACGAAGGAGCCCCCGCACCGAGCTCGCGGGCCCTCGTCAGGGCGGCCGTGGCCAGTGCCTGGTTGATGCTGGGGCCCTTGCCTCCCTCTGGGGATGATGCTAAAGGGACGTTTGGAGCCCAGAGCCACTCCCAGGACCCACTGGAGTCTCTGTAGACATGGCATCCTCGCCTGGCTTCTCTCCCGCTTCCCGGGAAATGCACGGCGGGTGAGTGTCCACGTCGGGGACCCTTTCCGAGGACCCTGATCTAGGGTACCGTGGAACCTGTGGGCAGGACGCCACCCCCCAGACACAGGAGGTGCCACAGGTATG